>NC_060252.1:98908296-99508296 GCF_921293095.1 Ischnura elegans | reverse complement strand
ATCATTAGTCATTTAAGGGAAAGAGTGAGAAATAATTGCTGAAATGTAATCAAATATTAACTCTAGTATTCCGGCACTGTCCCCGGTGTTAACTTTACAGAGTCATCCGCAATGCACAAATGAGCGGAATTCCACACAGGAAAAAGTCATTCACCTTGACCGGGATAGGAACCCGGTTCCCTCGATTTCCGGCTGAGTGCCTTATCCACTTAAGCTATCGAGCCAACAATCCCGGCGAAGGCGAATGATTTTCCCCTGTGGAATTTAAAAAAATAATTTTGATCGAGTTTTGTTTTTGGATGAAATTTTCCCTGAATGCATTTAATGTCTAACATTTTAATAAGACTCACTGCATTACATTAATGAAAGGGCAGACATTACGCCAAACATTTCTTTCACGTAACTCCCAGCAATCGAAGCTGGGTAAAGGGTGCCTATTATTTTTTTACTGCCTATATCGAAAGATTTTTATTCCTGGAGTACGCATTTCATGCTTTTAGATTTTTAAATGACGATATCTATTTTACGCGATCAAATGAAAAGTAAAACATTTTCAAGCGCGCGAAAACGCGACGGCTAAGTATGAATGCTGGGAAAACACCGTGTGACGTACTTCTGGTTCCCGCTGCCGCCTTGTGAGGTGACCTAGGGGCGAGGATATGTGCGCCGCTGCGATGCAGGCTGCTGGCAGGTGGCTGAGTACCCTGCTAGCTTGTAGCGCTTGGCTTAAATAAGGATTAGTAATACCCTATCAAACGAAGGAAACTTTCCGACCTTAGCCAGTTTTAATACGTGATTATTATTACATGTTTCCCTGAGCTCTGTGCCTCATGCATGCATTGGTAATATCAGCGATGTAAAACTCCTATCAACTCGTATAGAAACTAGGTCCTTGTGACGTTACGTGGAGTGGCACCGCATGGGCGCCATTCTGTCCTTTCTCAAATGCAGTTAAAATTGACCATTGCCATTCGTCTAAACTGGGACTTCTAAAACCAAATAATTTATATATTATGAACACACTAATTGTGGGTAACGAATCGCAATCAATGCCTTTCGTTTTCTTTGATGAAGGAAACTACCCTATGTTGCCGCAGCCAGGACTGCAGAGAACAAATACTGCGGGGCATGGAATCCAGGGAACGGCGGGATCGCAAATCCGCTTGGACGCCGGAAGGCACCCAGGATCCCAAGCGAAGTCTCCATCATCGGGTATCGGGCACACGGTGCTCCCCTGCCCCATCACGATTGGGCCCCGGTTAATTTGCACCCGTGCCACCGCAACGATTTCCTGTCGCTGCCGTCGTGAGCATCGTCGTCAAAGAGCTGGTAAAACGGTGACAGACGAGTGCGGGCAGAAAATCTAATCTCGGGAACACAAGATTGCATTTCCCCCACCCTACACGTCTTCATTCATCAACACTCTGGAGGAGTCAATAATCGCCGTCGCTGCGGTGACATGGGGTCGGAAATAATCCGGTTGCTAGAAGCTGGTGATGAAATTGCGACGTTTAGCCAAATTCGATTTCAGAAATTTCGTCGTCGAGTTATTCGATTAATCACAATGCTCGCTGCCGCTGAAAACAACGATGGAGCGTCCAAAAATCTGCGAAAAAATCTGCGACAGCCTGACGCCTGGACCCACCTTATTGTTCATCTTTGCTAACTACCCAGACTTAACAAGATTTATCTGCTTCCATCCCGAGGTAAACAATATTTTCCTTGGTCAACCCGCTTCCTATGAGTTTATGCGACATACCTCAATCCTATTTTCTTATTTTCATTTCTTTTATACATGTAATCACGTAAGATGCAGGCCCCTGAGCAACCGAATCATGCTAATAATCAAGTTAAGCAGGGATATAGCAACAGAAAATAATCATTATTTAATTTGCTTTCGCTGGTGGTGTATTTCAAACTTACTCATTTTTCACGTCTTTTAAAATGTGTGGTGAAATGCACATTTAGATTGACGAGGTAATTTTACTTCGCCTTCTGGTAAAGCGACCGGCGAACAGGTTGCGACCCAACTAAATGACTGGTTGTTAATAAATTTGATCTCCTCTGTTAGCTGGTGGTCTCTGGGGGAAAATGAAACAAAAAGCGGCTTGCCCTGGGGTTTTCCTGACAGGCGTGGTGGTAACCCTCGTTTGATTCAGGAATGTTTTAGCAAATAATTATTATAACCATGACATAATACCAAACCCTTAATGGTGTTGCTTTAAGGCGTCTTTTAATGCATTTCAAGGATGAACTCAAATAGTACTCTTTTAGTCAATTACAAACTAAGCCTCGGTAGTTTGGTAGCGCGTAAGTCTAAAAGAAAAGTACGATATATTTTGGCGAACGTTGAAAAACATATTTAAAGGGTTCGATACCTTCGGCATGGGAAGAATTCACGATGAGGATCAATTAAAATTGAATTTCCAACTCTTCCCATGCACGAGGAAAAAGATTTAAATTGAGCTTGTAGCTGCTTATGTTTTTAGCAAACACTATAGAGGAGACATCAGGTATAGTTTAATTGAAAAAGTGAGATTTCTAAACAAAAAAGTAAATATTACAAAGGAACAGAAGGTGTGGTTGCAAAATGTTTTTTAATTAAAAAAAGTAAGTGATCTCTATTCCGATATACCTTCGCTCTTTTTTTTATACAAATATTTATTAAAAAATGCATGTAAAAAGGTGTGCCATATAACTAATTCCAAATATTTGTATAACTGTAGGTGATTTTAAAGGATATTTAAAAATATGTAAACATATAAATGTTATATATTGTACTGTGCCAAAGTGGGCAATGAATGCTTTTTAAACACAGCGCAGGTGGTAGCGCGTAAGTCTCATAATCTTAAGGTCGTGAGTTCGATCCTCACCCGGGACATATTTTTGTTGACCGCGGTGCTGTCGGAGGCAAGTCCTCACCTACCATGCAAAAGGTCGCGAGTTCGAGTCCTGTATGGATATATTGCATCTTCCCAGGACATGGATGTGTGTGATAGCCCTTTTGATTGTTGAAATCCCTATGCTAAGAATTCATTGTGCTGTTTTCGGGGGTAAAAAAAAATTTTGTTAACACCAGAATTGCCGGCGGGGTCAATTTGACCCAAACGAGAATATTTATGTTGATTATTTTGAAACAAAGAAAAATTTTACACTAATATTTCATGACTTTTAGTCATTTAGTTTGGTTTACCACCGTGCAAACGTTAGGCCTGGTATTATTACTTTTTCTATTTTTTTGTCATCACTTATACATGCCATGCCCCCATGGCTCATTTTGACCCAGACTATCAAATCCATTTGAAGCCTTTCCACTTTTCCATTGTATTCAATGTAACGGTGTTTTTTATACTGATTTTTTGTCAAAATGCTACTGTAATTCTTTTTTCCTGATACCATTGAAATTCATTGTACCTCCCTAACCCATCAGAGGAAAATGTGATAGGTATTCAGAAATTTGTCGAAGCTGGTTTCCCAAAACACCATAGAAATTGTTGAATAGCTACAATTTTAATATTTTTCTTCTATCTTTATTTTCTAATACCCTCCCAAATGCTTTATAAACAATATTAATAATTAAACTGCGAGGGAATTAAGTATTTTGAGTAAAATATGCAAACATGGTCATATTGGATCAGATTGTCTAATTTTCATACCATTGACATATTGGGTCAAATTGTCAAATTGACTCGGGCATAATAGGGTGTAAAGATTGGTCGGGCATGCTAGTGTTAAAAGGTTAATATGCCATGTAGGTTTAATTTTCAACGTTAAAATCGCAAATCATTATCTAGCAGAGAAGAGAGATGTGCAAAACTCCTCAAGTGAAACGGTTCCAACCGATTTCAAACGCCTCGTATATGGTTCACGAAGCGCTCAATAAGGAAATTTAAAAATACTGTTTCGAATTGCCTCCCACGGATCGTTGAAATGCTTTGTTGTGGCTAATTTCCTTGAGTACGTGGAAATAGATTGTGACGATTATTATCAGTGCGTCATATGTTGAGATAAGCGTTTAAATCTGATTTTAAACTTTCCTTCCACTTGCCTTATGATTTCCTGATTTTGAGATTTAAACCTTTCCTTAAAGTTGGCAATGATATGTCGATAGCCAAGGATTGCTAATCCGTATGATTAATGGACAATCCTTCGCCTCTTCTGCCTCCAACGCACTAGCGATACCGTATTATTGTAATTATGTGAAATACCCGTTTCAGATCAAAGGCTAAGTTCGATCATAAACCGTATCTTCAGTTTACCAAGAGAAATGGTAATTTACCGGAAGAATGAACCCCGCATGACAGATCTTGACCGACCGAGCGACCGGCGAGAAGATTGCTTATTTAAAACTTACGGGATACTATTGAATACTTCCTACACTGCACTCTATAGAAGAACCTTTACGACATTTTCCTGGAACTCAAATATGAAAAGTTTACCTCAAAAAATCATACGTGTATTTTTTATCCTCGAGGCAAATATTGAAGCCCTACTCTGAAAAGTTCAAGGTGAAAATGTAGGTAAAATTCACTAACTCTTGCTTTACTTATTGTTAGTGGTATTCCATCATAAGGTTTCCAGTATATTCACAATTACTTATACCACTTGTTTAAAATTATTTTTCCCCTATTCTGGCGTCCGATTTAAAATTCATCAAGTTACTAGGCAACAATCTATATATATAAAAGAAAGTCGAAAATCGTGTTAGTTAGAACACTTATAACTCGAGAACGGCTGCACCGATTTCAATGAGATTTGGTTCTTTGGATTCGTCTCAGGCGGGGTTAACATATAGGCTATTAAAAAAGGATAATTTCACAAAAAAAAATTCATCTCTTTCCTATGGACATGCTTTTAGGAGTTATAGTAACACAACAATTGATTAGTCGGTCAAAACTACAAATTAAATAATTTGTTTTGTTTTTACCACTTTAATAACTGAATTTAGTAACAATATAACATTTTAATTACTAAATATATTCAAAATATTAATTAAATTGAAATTACATTTAAAAAATTTAATTCGAGCTGATTGTAAGCCCAGCCGTGGCCCAGCTCGAGTTGACACTTCACTACCGTGTTTGTAAACAAATCTCCAAGCAATTGTTGACAAACGGTAATGTCCGTGTTCCTGTCGAGGAATCGAGTAGTTTGCTCATCAACAAAGAGTTCCAGAATATGATTGATCACCAAAAGAATCAAAGATGGTTGATTTAGCGAGCAAGAACGAAGATGTGGATGACTAAAACGAGGTAAATTCAAATAGGTCGTACTCTGCATGGATTCGAATCTTTTAAATGTGTAACAAACGAAGACGAAATCACCAACTATCTATCTGAATATTTTAAAAAATCGCATGGTCATTCTTTCAGTTTTTGTGTTGTTTGTGCTCATGTGCTAATGAAAACCCATGATTTTCTCATGGTCAATTTAGCGTGCTATGTTCACGAGTCGATAAACCATCCTCTGTATTTCATCCTTCGCTTCAAGTGCGTAGCTAGGATAGGGGGTTTTGGGCGCAGCTAATACCACGGGTCTGTAGGGTATAGAAAACTCGCTAAGGTAAGCGGGAAGTGTGGGGGCACTTCCCTCAGACATTTTTTGAGATAAATGGTTCAAAATAGTGGGTTTTGCGGCCGTGTGAATAGTTAAATATGTTTTGTTTGTTAGTCATCCGTCCCCCTAATATTAATAACAAAATCTTTCATAAAAAAATTCTCTAAGCTCTTGGGGGGGAGGGGGGGGGTTATCCCCCAAAACCTCCCCTCGCTGCGTCACTGCTTTGCTTCGCTATATTTATTTCGCTTTATCCGCTTCATCTTGCGCCTGATACCAAAACAAAAACTGTTGTTTCTCAGAAGGTGCTTGACGCAAGACATTAAACCCGAATGTGTAGGGCTCACCGTGGTGCGTTTACGCATGCAGTACGTTCACGCAGTGCATTTTTTCCAAACAGAGATACTAAAACTGGCGCGCCTTAAGTCATTTAATGCGAATGCTGCTTCATAGGGGCTTTTCTTGCACGATTTTGAGCATCAGTCAAGCGTCGGTCTGGGGTCGTGTCAACCTGCCCCCTGAATGGGCCAAGTGTATGCAACAGACTTGGACCTAAAAACATTTTTTTACAGCTAATAACGCAAATAGCCAACAACTGAATGCGTATAATTTTTATTTCATGAACTGCTATATTAAACCACAATGCCAAAAATTTCTTAAGCTAAAACGTAAGAAAATTTGTTGAAAAAATCCGCGTAAACGTGCTCCGATTCACCCTATGTAGATTCAATAAAGAAAATGTCTTTCTGACAAGCAATTTTGGTATTCATTTACGTAGTTTTATTGAATTTGTACCCTTATTTTATTATAATAAATTAAACATGATTAAAAACGATACAGCCGCTCCTGATTTATAAATGGTGTAAGTAAACTGTAAGTTCATTGATTGTTAGGTGGTACGAAGTTCGCCGGGTCAGCTAGTAATAGGATAAACGAATCACAGTTAGCGCCTGAAGATGATGATAATTCATTGAAACCCTGGTCGCGCTCTGATAAAAATAAGTGGTAAAAGTAATTATGCATATCCAGAAAAACTGAAAATGTAAGTGAAAAGCGCGTGATTAGCCGTGAAAAAAGACAAAATATAAACAATGAAGAAGGTGCGATGCGTCCTCTTAAATGTGCGGTAAAATTGAAGCATTGCTTGTATTGACAGAGTTCTAATCAGAGAATTTTCACTCTACTTTGGTGTGTCTTTATACTACTTTCACTATGGCGATTCCTCAGTGATGTCCTTTCCTAGTTTTTGTTTCATTTACCACCAAAGACAACAAGTTCCAGCACTCAGTTTGTTAGTTGTTTTAATAAAAATAATAATGAATTTACTTCCTTGAGTCCCTTTCCCATGAGAAAATAACTGCGCACGATTATTAACAAGAAAAAATAGAGCGATACATAAAAACAAAGGAAAATAAAACAAATCCAAACAAATGCACTCTGTGTAGACCCCAGATACAATAGAGACTTTCCAGTATAACAACTATGTCACTAAGACGCATTCCTTCGCGAGCAGTGTGCATGCACAATACAACACAAATTACAAATCTCACATCGGTAATTACGGTAATTCGGGCGTAACCAGTCCTTGCTTTATACGCCAAGCAAACAAAATCCAGAGACCGAATGAAAATCATCACGTCAGTCTAAATATAAATTTCTCCGCGCATCTTAAAATGCTTCAGTCTGAAATGCATCACCAGCGAAAGGAAAATAAATAAATGATTATTTTCTGTCGTTCCATCCCCGCACTAACTGATCATTCGCATGATTCTGTCACTCAGGGGCCCGCACCTTACATGATCATAAAAATTAAAGAAACGAAATTGAGAAAACAGGATTGAAGCACGGTATTTACTCATTAAAAGTGGGATCACTAAAGCCAAGAGTTTAGCTCGGGGTGGGGACAGGAAAACCTTGTTAAGTGGGGGTAATTAACAATGGTGAATTAGAAGGCGGGAATAGGCGCCTGGAGAAGGGCTGTCATTTAAAGAAGGTTGGAGAAGTGTAGACGAGACTTCAACTTGAGCGGGACAAGGTCTGAAAGGAGCGACAAATCTGAAGATTATAAGGAAGTAGGAGAAGGGAGTTCATGATGGACAGTTAAGCGAAAAGACGTAACTACAAGAGTTTGCGGATCGGGAGACAGATATGACCCGAGGAAAAGTTCCGAAGAGAAAATAACGACCACTTCTTGACGTGCGGTAATCACAAGATAACTCCTATTTTATTTGCGACAGGCTCGAGTGAGAGCAAGCCAGAATTATACGCCGCAGGTGGAAAACGATTTTCACGCTTCGTTAGGATCTCTGATGGTGAAAGAAAGAGAGTAGTAACAATCAATTCTGTTTACTCCCTTTTCTTACTGACAAAAACTGTTAGTCGAGTTATTTTCAGCGGCAAATCCTTTATAGTCGGCATTAGTTTATTAGAAAAATATGTATAAATAACCAATGCCCTGATTCGAAAGGGAATCTACAGAATATTCTCCTAGTTGGGTCACATAAGAAAGATAAGATGCCAAAATGAAACTCATGACTCATATCCCGTGGTTTAATAAACAGCAGAAAAAGCCTAATACAAACGTTCTTCCGATTCGGCCACTAGCGTGATTTCCTCATAAATAATTGTACCTCTTTAGCTATTGTAGATTAAACAGAAATTGCTACAAAAATAACTGCCTTTTCCACTTCATATCTACTACCCACATGGTACCATCAGAAGAAGTTACAGCAATAAAGGTTAAATTACTATTTATAAAAGGTAAATTATGGTAGCTTCAGATGCGAATTTTGCGCATCACCTCTGTCGATCAATCCCAAAAAACTTATCTTCACTTGATTCCTATATAAAAATCGCCTGTTCACTTTCATTGTACCTATTTATACAGATTATATTAGGCAAGCAGGAAAGAAGAGGAAGAGCTCTTCTTTCCTGCTCTTGTAACTTTTTTTAACAGTTTTAAAAGTTAAAATTTAAACATATTGATCCTTCCAAAGACGCCTTCCAAGCCCTTTGGCTCAATAAGTCTCCTCGTCCGCCAAGACTAGCACTTCGTCGTTCCTCCTCCTCTCTGTCCACCCTCATCATTCTCCTCCACAGCCATTTCCCTTACGCCTTCAATTTTTTTCACCCTTCCTTCACCCTTCACCCTTGCTCAGTGTCCACGTTTCTTCACCCCAAAACATAAAAATCCAGACCACATTCTTTCATTATCCATTTCCCAACACCCTATGAAAGTAGTTCTATCCCTGTTTCCTCGTTATTGCTTCATCTATATCTGCATGCTAGCCCGCAAGCCGCCTAAATTTGCGTGCGGCAGGCGATGTTAGGACATCAACTGTTATTATATAAAAAGGAAATACTCTGACAAAATTTCGCCTACTATTCATTAATGTTCTTCATCTCCGGGAGGAAAACGAATTCCCACACCTATCCGTTCGGCAAAATTAACTTGAATGATATCTTTATGCCAATAAGTTATTGCCTCCCCGATTTTTCAACTAATGGTATGGATACCACTTCACCTCTCCGTCTAATTCAAACTTTACCTCTTCCTCTTAAAGTATTCAATTTAAATTGATTTATTATCGTGGGTCATTTTGCCCATGAGATAATTTATAAGTGCACAACAATTAAGTAAAAATCATTTGACAAAGGTTCAAAGAAAAAAAAACACTATAGCAAGACTCAGCTAATGAAAAAAGAGAAAAAAACAGAAAACAAAATATAAATCTATTCAAGAATACCTATACGTTCAATGGCATCCCGAATGCGGATACCCAGGGAATCTAGCCACAAAACATTTTCAGACGTATTAAATACATTTCAAAAGGTATCACTATTTATTCAAAGAAAAATATTCAGGTGTAATATAAAAGCATTCGTCATAAGAGTATTCGTCCCGGAACGGCAACATTTTCTGTGTATTTGCACGGGAGTCACACGTGCTCCATTGAATATCCGCCTTAGGTCCGCAGCCTATCCTCGTCTCCAACGCAGCTCCTCGGAAGCAACCTCATCTAACACTGTTGTCGTCAGGTTGAGATATAAGGTAGAGGTACGTGAGTAAATTTTACAGTTCTGGGTTTCAATCTAGGGGCTCTCTCATTCTCGAATTTCTATTCTTCTCTGAAGATGTACAAAACTTCATTTAACTATTACACCATATCTCCTAGCTTTCAGATTAGAACGATTGCTCTTTATGATGGAATAGAACCAAAGCTGCCTCTTTTATCGCTGATCAAATGCATTAGTTCACGAAGAATGGAAAAATTGACGCAAGTTTTTTTTTTTCTCGGGGGTTTCCAGGGGACTCAAGAAGAACTGTTCCTAAAAAACATTTAGAAATGTAACGCACTACTAATTACATAATCAAGTTACTCCGTCAAAATCGAATGCTTTCCCATCAACTCTTAGTTGACGGTTAAAATTACTTATTTAATTGAAAAAATTGCCTTAAATTCTCACTATGCGCCCTAGACAAAAATATAAATATGCCTTTTATGACCATAGCCTGAAAATAATCGAAAGCAAGCTGACATGAAAACACGTCTTTCAAATACAGTCATCATCATACAGATTAATGCTCAATTTGCTTTCAAAGATAATTTTTATTATGCTAAACCTATAAAAAGTTTACACGATGCATAGAGCATTAAATAGTAGATACCGATAACTGCAGTTTGGAAAAACGCAGTAACGGGAATTACCGAAGTTATTTGAACACAATGTAAAATGTATGAGATTCCCCACACTAAAAACGAAAGAAAAAATAAAGGTAAAGAATCCTTCCTTCTTCTTATCCATATGCCTCCAGATCATGTAGAACCTCGGTAACGCATCCATTTGTCCAAAAATAGCTAATCTCTTAATGCAATCGGTAACAGACAGCGCCGGATCTAGGATAGATACAAGGGGATGCTAGGTGGGGGACCTGAGGGGTAACCTCCCAGCAGAATTGGGGGTCCGAAAAAAATTATCATTTTATCCTGTGTAATTTGGATACTCAAGGGGTAGGCTAGAGCCCCTCTCTAGTTTCTTCACTGGTAAATTTTTTTCTTGGAGTTTTTCAGAGGACTCGAGAAGTACTGATCCTAAAATACTTCAATTAGCATATAAACGAACAACCCGATACGTCATAGCGCTCCTTCGTTAAAATGGTATGTTTTCATATCAAATGTTACTTCATTACTATGTCTGTTATTGCAACTCTAGACAACGAGTAAACGAAAGAAAGAGTTTCAAATCCGATAATTTGTCAAGTCGTTGCATCCACAACTTGGAGCAAGTTTGTGAAACAGGGAATCAAAAGTAATAATTAATAGCATGATATAAAAAGTTTGGATGCCATCAAACTCCTCCTTCAGGTAAAGCTCAAATTTTCTAAGCCTCCGAACTTATTGCTTTCCAAGAGGCCTTTGGAATAAGATTCCTGTCTCAAAAAAAACCACCAAGCGAAAAGGAGAAGGGTAGAAAAATAAAAAAATAATTTATCGAAGAGGCGTTCGGCACATTTCGGAACATAAAAAAGAAACAATGAAAGCAAAATCCTTTCGTGCCGGTGCCTCCACGTAGGCGAGAAAATTGTTTCCTCGTTATTTTCAACACCGTTGAAGATTTCATACATTATTCATAGAGAATCTATTTTCCGAGATTATTTATGGGAAAACCTGCTAAAAGACTTTATTTTTCTCGCTCGAATTACGATGATTATCGAAAATTTTCGAGTTCTTGTGCTACCTTGCATAACAAGGTAAGCGAACACCTACCTGTTAACGATTAATCTTTTATTCAGGTGAAAATATACGGAAACCGTTTCTTTTACACATTAGCATATTTATACGACTTCTGTATCACTTTGACATGAGAACATGACTTAAAATACAACAGAAGTGCTTCTTTCGAGCTAACTCACGTGCTTTCGATAATAACAAGCAATAATTCACAAAATAATTATAGAATACCTGTCAAGTCACTGTTACATGATCTTTAAAAAGTGGTAGAAAAAGATGATGAGATGAATACTCAAAACATTTGGGAGATCAATTGGAATCATGGAGACTTAATAGCTACCCGTTAATCCCTTTATTTAGAACCTTGAAATTCCTCAAGCAATTAAAATTAACGTTTTTTCGGACGTTTCATTATGAATATTCCATGAGCATGCCAATATTAAATTCCAGCTTTGTACGTATTTTATAGTTATCGTGATAAAAATGTGCCACCAAAACAATTTTACGTTTCATGTAAAAATTAACTTTACTAGCTGGTCAGGTGAAGTACATGAACAGTGACATGGAAAAATATGTCTTCAAGTAATCTTCATTGCTAATATAAGTACACGTGGGAAACGAGCATAGTTAAACGAACACTGCGGTAGAGAATTCTGATTTGAGGAAACTTCGCTCAGAAAATACTGCAGAGCACTGAAAATTCATCTGAAGAAAATGAAGAAGCAAGATTAAAGCAAAAACACGAGGTTAATGTTGCGAGGCATCATCAACACGATGTTTCTTTGAACTTTTAAACTTGACTGAGTAAAGTTTTTCACACTGGTTGATTTGAGATCCTTATTAAAAAACTTTGGAAGAAGTCTAAAGAATCAGAGGATTTCCGTTTAATCTGGGATTAACATGGTTTCCATAGTTATATTCAGCGTGAAATATAGGCACAAGGCTATGAAGCGATGGACCTGAAAGTAATCCAAGATTTGGCGTTACTGAAAAAAACAAGAAAAGAGCCTTAAATGATCATTTTCATACGATAACTATGATGTTTCTCCGCCATGAATTGAACTAAGGCAATCTAATATGCATGCGTATCTGCCTCAGAGCCTCATCGTCAGAGCCAACTTCCGAATCGAAATGCAGCTAAATAACATCCTATTTTCATTATTATCGCATACATATATTTTCATAATTGTGTATGACCAGGGTTATATTTACTTTTTGTTTATTCCTGGCAAAAAAGAAGGCATGATTTCAAGAAGAGAAATGATATATGGACAAGAAATGCTTCTTTTACCAATGAATGCGAACAGGTATATTAGAATGAAATTTTAATAAGTGAAAAACAATATAACTGGAATAACCGCTATTCAAATTAACGATAATTGAAGGTATGAAAAAATGTGCTCTTTAGGTTTACGGCCAAGATTAAGTTTAAATGAACCACTGGTTGACATAGTAAAATATTTGAGACAGCAAAATCCCCTAATTACCTAGTTGACATTTGGTACACAGAGATCTTAGTCGCTGGAAAATTCATCGTGCAGCAGAACATCAAGAAATAGTAAATTTTTACGAACTGTAAAATTGGCCTTGAGGACAAGACTGGGGCCTATGGCGACAAAACAGTGGAGTAGAATGATAAGTTAGCATAGATAAAAATAGGAAGAAATTGGATATCTCCTTGAATGTCGTAGTTACCAATAATTCATTGGCATTAACTTTTACGAGGCATTTTCAGGGGAAAAAATGAAAAAAATTGCCCAGCTCGCTGTGATTATATTAGAGGGAACCAAAAAGTCCTCTAAGAATGAAAATCTAAATGAATTCAATGGCAGCATTTAAGCCATGGTGAATCGAAGGATTTAATAATAATAGAAATGAATCGGCTTTATTGGGACCAGAAATGCCCAATCTCGCCCAATCGCCAGTGAATCTTCCTTCTAGCCCATAAATGCAAAATTTATTTAGATTCTCACTCATAGAGGGCTTTATGGTTCCCTTTAATATAATCACAACTACCTGGGCAATTATTTTAATGTTTGCCCAGAAATGCCTAGTTAAAGCTAATGCCCATGAATACTTGGTAACTACGATATACAAGGAGACATTCTATTTACGTAGCATTTAATGGTAGAATAGAGAATTAATACGAATAAGCCTGGGATGACTACCTCCTTTAGTGAACTTCCCTCTTCGATTCACTCATTTCTTTTGCATTAATTCATTATAAATTTTATTATCTCCCTCACCATTTTCTGCATTCTCATCCAAATCTCTTTTAAAAAGCTTCCTCTCGGCGCACTTTAAGTATCTTTCTCGTTCATCTTGGTAATTTCAGCTAATGCATCCTCTTACACAACCATATCTCATGTTTAATTTACATGAATTGTCATGAGAAAAAATTCCCCTAAACTGGGGATCGAACCTCGGGCCACAGACTATCCAGGCCTCTGCGCAGAACTCAACCTAATTCGGGTTCCTGAATTCTCATAGCAATTGCCTCTCATTTTTAAGTTTCCTCTCCTCATCCATCGTGTTCAGTGCTTCGTCGTTCTTTCTCCTCTCCGTCCACTTCACCTTCTCCATTCTCCTCCGTATCTCAAACTCCTCCAGCCTTTTCCCTTCCTCCCTCCTCAGGGTCCTCATCTCCGTAACGTCAAATTCCACCCCCCAGATCAGACTTTTCACATGACATTTCTTCGGGCTCTTAGAAAACGATCCTCCAATCATCTATTCAATATGCATAAACGACTCTACTGATGCTAGTCTCTTTATGTTCTTGCTGCGACGCCCATTTTCTACTTAAGCGCTTCCCAAATAGTTGAACTCTTCAAGCTTATCCATCCAATCTATTTAAAACCTTACCAACCTTGCAGCCAATATTTTTTATAAAGGCCATTTTACACGGGACACGGAATTGCGCAGGGTAGAGGTGCATTTATTTCTAAAATGGCGTCGAATTGCGCGAACACATGAACGAAAATAGAACAGGGGCTATTTTGCCGTCTCGTATCCACGCATTCTCCCATGTGTTCTAGCAATTCACCGCTTTACACGACGCAATTTTGATTGCACCTTCGCACGTACGTCAGATTGCGCAATTCCGTGTACCGTGTAAAACGGCCCTAAGACGCGTTTTTAGCATTAAAACTCCTGTTGTGCCCAGTTGCCTACCTCCTTGGTATACTGAAATAATAAAGTTACAGGAATGGTGGTCCATATTTAACGCAAGACCTCTGGTGATTGAGACTGTTCTAATGCTCTTAAGGAAGTAGAGAAGCGGTGGTGTCACAATTCAACTCATCACTTACCTATTTTCCCGCTGAAGTGAGATATAGACGTATGCTACCGCTCTTTCCGGAATTCAACACTCTCAGGAGATTTCTCAGGTCTTGTAATAAGTATTTTCATTATAACTTCTCCATTGCCTTTGCCTTTTGGTAAACGAATCTGGAAATTATGCACTAAAAAATGAGTCGCATTTAAAATAAAATCCTCGATATGCTATAACCCGCGCTCAGATTAAAAAAAAATAATAATAACGATTTATTAACTCCTACATTTTGTTTTTATTACATCTGAATACAAAAAAATAAGGCAAAGAGCTTTAGGTGGTCTCCAAGGTCATAGAACTACAATTGAGCCACCATCAAATACCAAAATGAATGCCAATAAAACATAGTAATAATGCAGTAAATGATTCATGAGTGTTTTAAATAAATAACGTCAAAATAAATTTTCAACTATTTCTAGCGAGAAAAGCCAGTCTTTAGCAAGTCTTAACATTACATTTGAGGATTTATTTTTTTAAATTCTAGCGGGCAGTAAATTAAATAACTTTGGTCCCATGTAAAGAAAACAGCGTTTATATAATATTAACTTAGGTCTGTTTGCTACTATAAATGACTCACTCCTGAAATCAAACGAAACAAAGCAGTTACTCGCGTAGCAATGCGAAATACATCTATGGAATAAATGTATGCCTTATATCATAAAATTAGCGGAAATGATACATAAACTGGCTGCGGATTTGTATAGGTTTAATTTCCCATTTTGCAAGTACGACTGCAAGTAAATATGATACTAAATATTGAGTAACAGTCAATTTCATCGCCGTAAGTGAAAATAAAAATTGTAAGACCGTCGCGAAGCGTAGGGAAGGGAGAAAATTGTAAAATAAATGCATTCTAATTCATAATTGAACAGAAAAAAATCAGAGGATGACAGCGAGAAGATTAAGAAAAAATTTGGCTGAAGCCCACTTTCAGCAGCATAAAAAAATCCAGTAGATAGCACGCTCCTGGACCGCGTGCATGGACTGACTTTCCACCTGCAGAAGAAGCAATGGGCTGCAGGCATTCACGGAACAGGCACCAAGGAGGTAGAGAGAGGGAAAGAGAGAATGCATGAATAATTCAGACCGCACAGCCATTTCACAAGCTTCGGGCGACGAGATCAAAACCGAAAAAACGTCCAAATAATAAACCGGGCCGGAATATGGACCTCAGCGCAGGTTGGTCGGCCTTCCCTTGGACCTCCACGCCCACGGAAAAATTTGGAACTGATTTATGTCCGCTTCTGAGGGAAAGATCAGCGGTGCACCAAACACGCTTCGGGAAAAAAAAAACTTAAATCGTTTCAAAATGAAACCTGATTGATTGATTGAGTGATTGGTTTTGGATCGCGAGAGAGGAATCTCTCCAAATTTTCCAAAGATTTCTCGAAATTTGGCCAATATAACGGGAAAGTGATGATTTTAACGAGACGATCAACAGAAAAGGAATTTTCGCCGCTCTGCCACCGTTTTCATCTCTTTAATAAAACGATAATGGGCGGAAGAGATGATCAGTGGATTCAAAGCGATTGGGATTACGTAATCCTCCACTTCGTTAAGAATGCAAATCAGTTGATTTTAGGAAACCAATTTTAGGCGATTTCACGTAGGTGATGATGTTTCCTGGCTGGAAGGAATGCGATAGGCATAATTTTCTACGCATATTAAATTTGAGCCAACATTTTTGATTAATTCGGTATGAATTCCTTCGATATAAGATTAATGGCACTTGGTGAATGTGAATTACAATCTCAAGTCTATAAAAACCTACAATAACACTGCCGCTAATGGACTGGAAAATTTTCAAGGCATAAAGTTCTATAAAGTCCGTCATAAAACGCTGCTATGGGAACACTAGGGTAACGATGACGTGGCTGATCAGATAGAAGTATATTTAATAGCCTTTCCCTTGGGCTACAACGCTGCCGTGGTGGAAGGGTTTGCGCATTCTTGTGACCCCTAGAGCTACTTTGGTGGAAGTATTTCTCAATTGCTCCGGAAAGTAGCCAGTAGAAGAGTAGGAGCCAGACGAAAGGTTGCCCACATGATGGTGTCACGTAAAAAACACCTTAAAGGAATTTCATCTTAATCCAGAATGGCCAAAAACGTACCCGAAAAGCTTTAATCAAAGGATAGGTTAATAAACCTTAAGGTTAATTATTAGGCATCTTACGGCAGAAACTAAGAGAGTGACAAAGGCATTATTAGACTAATCATACTTGAATGTTAACCAAAAAGCATCTCAACTGAAACTAAATAAAAAATTGGAAAAAAGAATCTACATTCTCAGAATAGCAATCAATACATAAGGAGAATTAAGACATTTTCCGAGTAAGACATTTTTCATTTTCATTAAGACATTTTTCTTCTACCGCGCTACTACTAAACGAAAATTTGTAAAATCCCTAACGATTCGTTCAACTGATAATATGTCTTAATGGGTTGGCAGATTTTTAAACGGTTTCAAAATACTCTCTCTAATGATGTCTAATAATTTAATCAGCCAGTTTTATCATCATGACTCAGTCCCATCACCTTTTGTAAGCCTCCTCCTCCTCCCTGACATCACCAACCATCCACTATCCTTCCATCATCACCAATCTTACCACCTTATCCATTCTTATCACCAATTCTTACAATGATTTCCACCAATATCACCATTTTTTAAAGAATTTGGAATTTTGACTTTTAAACGGAGCGGAGGTATTCAACTGATAACATAAGTTTGCATTTATGAAATTTATTTTTGTATGGTGTGGTTTGCTGTTACCTGATCCAACCGATTTCATGTCCACAATTTTTTTACTATTAACAAGCATCCTGAACCAGCACCCCAGTATCTTGCGACAAAAATACGACTACTACCAAGACAAGTGCGTACGTTTTCTTAAGATTGACGCTAACGTTTTGAAGCTGGTTGCGTCAAATAAAGATTTAAGGCACGAAACAAGTGTAGTCGTTGAGAGAATTAAGGACCTCTACATAGTTACGGCTTGGACAGTGCCTACGAGAATGCGGCAGTTTCAAACAGTCATATGCTCAAAACGTTCTTCTAAATATTTTGCGGTAAACGCAGCTAAAAATAACTTGCCTGAAAACCAACAGACGGCCTGGCCACAAAATTTCCCATGAGCAGTCATTTGCTTGATGATTTACCTGATGACTAAATGATTTCGCAAATTTCACTTCCCTTGCGAACTCAAACCAGGGCAGAGGGAAGAAATTTTGGCTGTTATTTCGCAGGAGGAGAACATAATTTTGAATAGGACTTTGCTCCTCCCAGTTTTTCTTCTTGGGGCTTTTACCTGACTAAGAAGAAAAATTACCTACCAGTAAGATAAGTTGCTAAGACGTAAAACCTGGAGGCAGACCGTTCCCTAAGTATGAGAAGGGCTGCGGTAACGACCACTTTGCATACTTTTCTCCAGCCCAACGCACACCGATTTTACCTTGCCAAGGATGAGAACTGAAAGATAACAACGATAAAAGGAGCAGAACGATAATTTTACACGCTGTGACCTCATCTGGTTGTCGGAAAAGAAATTTTTGTTCTCACTTAAAGGAATTTTCAGTGCAGTTTTAGTTTGATGATGGCGAATAGGCTTAAAATTCGGCATTTGTACGAAACTTTACCGCATGAAGTGAGTCCTAAATTATTATTAACTTTCAATTTAAAAGAAGCTAATTACAATAAGTTTAGATTAAAAGAAGTTTAAATTTTTAAGAAAGCCTTGATGGTTTTGGAAAATTTACATTAACAAGCCAAACGAATCAAATGCAGAAA
Source organism: Ischnura elegans (assembly GCF_921293095.1). NCBI lineage: Eukaryota > Metazoa > Arthropoda > Insecta > Odonata > Coenagrionidae > Ischnura > Ischnura elegans. Next base: position 99,489,893 of record NC_060252.1, on the reverse strand, counting down.
TATACTTGTGTGCCAGAATGAAAAATTGCATGTTAGAGAGGAAAACGAAAATAATATTGGTATACCTAAGCAAATGATGCCAAGGAAAGCCAAATTTAGCATATTTCAATTATGTAGTATATTTATGTCAAGTGAGCCAAATTTGGGAAATTATTCATAAAATGTTATTTTGAGTAATAATTAAACGCAATTTTCCGCAAATATAAATTTAATACAACCAGTATCAATGTACTTCCTAATATTCTAATAAAGATAATACTCAACATCCATTTTATACCACATTTGATGTAGTACATTGAAACGGGTCGCATTGAATTTATGTTCGTGGAAAATTCAGTGTTTTATTACTATATGGCTAGGCTATTCCACCAAACTAGTGGCTCAGTGGACAACATTTTGAAACCGAAGAGGAAATCTATAACGGTATTTTCAATTGATTTAACTCTCAGGCGGAGAGCTGGTGCAGCGATACGAAAAATTCTTAGAGGTGAACGGCGATTATGTAGAGAAGTGAAGTAGGTTTCTTACTAATTACAAGTACCAAATAAAATGTGTTTCATGCGATTATATTTTTTCCCGTGACCAAATGGCCATTGCTTTACGAATATACCTTGTAACTTAATCCAATTATTTGTTTATTTTTGAAGACGGTCGTAATAAGCCCACTGGCGGAGAGGGATGGGTGCAAAATGGAAATTATATGTGGACGGTTCGGAATCATGTAAAATATAGGAGAAAATCCAACCCAGCATCAACGACCTGAAGACGATGGCGTAATTAGCCATTGAAACGTCGGCACAAAAATTACCTGACCCGGTGGGTAAGCCGAGAAGAGTTCGTATCACTAGTTTGCCGGGAGAAAACCAGATCCTAAAAAGACCATTTGCTATTGGCCCCACCTGCGTTCCCAGAATTCTGGTTGGCGATGACGTCCGGTTTACGAGGGACTGAGATACGGTTTCATTTTAGGACCCAGCTTTCGGTCCCGTTTTAGACCTCGCCTGTTGACTGGAACCCCCCGAGGGAGCCTAAATCATGCGAATATCATAATTTCTTAAATAAGTAATTGAATCGGACGGTAGAGGGTCTGTCTCCCCCTTGAGGCGAGGGCGCGGTGGAAAGAAATCGGACCCGCTGGGCTCAACTCGCCGTTGAAAGGGAGGATGGCAGGGGGAGATAAGGCTTGCTCGCGGGTAGCTGGAAAAAGGGAGACATGGAAGGGAAGATTTGGATGACTGATGGACAAGGGAGGTTGGAGAGAAGAGAACTTGTTCGGAGGGTATTTCAGGCCCAGGAGGTAATTGTAGCTTCATAACTAGCATAATAATAATTATAACCTCGATTTTCAGAAAAATGCTGCAATCATGGAAATGGTAGGCACATATATCGTATAGTACGATTTAGTTTTCATCAGCGGGGCCTAACATTTAGCCCCATCAGTCTCGGTACAATTGCCATGGAAATTAAAGAACCTGGATAGCATTGTGACCCAGAAAGCCAAAGGCCCGTGATTTCATTCCCGGTAAATGGGATTTTTTTCTTGTAGCAAATCACGATAATTTACATTGTTAGAAGTATACATCATTTACCGGGCTTAAAGAATTCTCGGCGGTGAAGTTCATAATTCCAATCAAATTATTACATTGATCATTCTTCCATAAATAATGCTAAAATAAAATTTGCAACAGTTTCGACAATATATTTCGCCTCATGCAATTGACATTGCAAACATTAAAATCTTTAAAAAAAACTTTCTAAACTCTCTTTACACTTATTAAATACAGTATTCGCCTTTGCCATTCCGGACGCAGAAAGAAAAAATCCAGGTTGAAATTGGACTTCATTCAAGGCGTCATCGTTAATTTCTTCCAACCTTCCCTATGCTGAGTATGAAATCAAACAGCCATGATTAGCACGCACTCAAAAATCATTTCTGCCACCATAAATACGAGCGCTGATTTCGGACCCTAAAAACCGGTCCGACCACGCCCCCTAATTTACTTTTCCCCCAACCAGCTTCCCTCCACGTGTACCTCACCCCATTTTCTCCCTCCCACTCCACGATCTCGCTGAAGGTGTCGTATATTTCTAATCTTTAATGATCTCCCGAGATCCCGAAATTGTGGCGGAGCTCCTGAGCATCGGTTGCTTTCATCAGCCGTCCCGTCTTGACTGCAATTGATGCTTATCTTACCCATCTTCCATACTGATGAAAAACAAGATTTTCTGCTGCCGGTTCTTCATCCCCTAAACTTTTTCCCACGGTCTTCCATCTTAATAAATTCATTCATTCACCGTTATACCCATTTCTTCCTTTATTTCTGGAAGAGACAAGTTTTAATTTCTACGTACAGCTATTTAACTTCGCAACGGAAGAGACAAGCTTTGAACTCCACCAACAACTATCTAACTTTGCATGGAAAGAGACAGGCTTTGATTTCTACCTACAGCTGGAAGTTCAAAGGGTACTCAAGTAAAGTTTTGAAATGCCATTTTAAATTTATTCTGCTATTAAATCCAGACCCAGAATATAATCTTCTTAAATTTCTCCTGCGGCTATTTAACTGGAGAAGACAAGCTTTAATTTATTCCTTTAGCTGTCTAATAGAGGTTCAAAGATTAAAATATGGAAATGCCATTTTTAACATAATCCTGCGATCGCCATAAAAAAATCGGCTTTATAAGGCATATTTTCTGGGAAGTTGCAAAAAAATATCGAAAAATTATCACACCCACGAATTAAAATTCTCGTTTATTCGCAGAAAAATGATACTTAAGAAAATAAAATCAATTTAAAATAAATCCCATGGTGAAAATTGCCCCTCATCTCGTACCTTTGGCCTTTTGGGTCACTGTTTAGACCACTGCACAATCCAGGCTATTAAACTACCAAGTCATTTTCACAATCTACATGTTACTAGGTGCAAGAACCTCGCGATCCACCAAGAGGGGAACGAAAGGGAAAAGAGAAAATAGATATAACGGCAAAATCAGAAAAAATTTGCGTCCTAGTCAAAAGATATGACTATGATTATAAGGAAGGCACTGGAATGTAATCAAACCTTAATTTAAGTTATTAGTTCATTAATTATATAAATGAAGTCAAACTATAAGTTATTTATTTATATTTAGTCAAAATATAAGTTATTTCAGACTAAAAATGGTTTCACGTGGAGCTAAAATTGCCATTAATAATGCAATACAGATACTCAAAAATACATTCACTGGATAATTTATGTACTACTAATACAGCCAAAGCTCTTTTTAACCATTTATGCATCATAGCAGTTATTGGCAAAGGTTTTGTTTTTAAAACCATATAAATAACATATAATAGCTGGAATCACGTACTTTTTCTACGTTGAATAACTTGACGCATTTTTTCAGCCTATCCTAGAGTATGCCTCAATGGTGTGGGATCCCTATGAGGTGGGACATATAAAGGCCTTGGAGAGAGTTCAAAGAAAAGCGGCTCGATACGTTTTGGGTAGGCATCGGAGGATAGAGAGCGTATCAGGCATGTTAAAAATACTGGGGTGGGAATCTTAGGAAAGTAGGAGAAAAAGAAACCGACTCTGCGGTATGTATAAAATATACAAAGGGGATAAAGCATGGAGGGAATTAAGCAATGAAGTGGGAAAACCTAATTTCATTGGTAGGAACGATCATCAGCTCAAAATCAAATGCCGGGCGCAGAGGACCAATGTTAAAAAATTTTCATACCTGAATAAAACAATTGAAGATTGGAAAAGATTGCCTGCAGAGTTATTTGAGCCCTTTCCTAGTAATGTAAAAATATTTAAGAAAAAGCTGAAAAAGTATTTAATTTTTTAGAAATTTTAATTAAATTTAAAAATTTGTACAACTGTCTAGTTGATATGTGACTTTGTGGGGATGTTGTGTTTTTCTTTTTTGTATAAACATGTTACCACCTGGCCAGTTGCCAAATTGTAACTTATGCAATAATAATAATAAATATCTAGAATTACGATTACAATTTAAGTTTACTATGAAAGCTGCCAACCTCTATCACACCTGTGTAAACCGTTTACGCTTTTATTATCAGCTGAAACAAATGAAATCCTTCCTGAGTTGAGGGAATCGCAATTTTACAACACTGCCCAAATAACTAATTTTTTTTTTCCTCGAGCTACGTAACAATATGGAAGTAAAGAAATAATTTAGAAGAACCTACATTTGGAGTATGCTCCTATACGGAAGTGAGGCATGGACAATGACCGCAGCGGAGAAAGCAAGGATGGAGGCCTTCGAAATGTGGTGGTACAGAAGAATGATGAAAATCAAATGGATCGACCGAGTTAGTAACGAGGAAGTCCTAAGAAGAGTAGGAGAGAAGAGAAGCCTCATGAAAACCTTAATAAGAAGACGGAACAACCTTATAGGCCACATCTTGAGACATGATGGCCTGATGAAGACAATCGTCGAGGGACAAGTAGAAGGCAAGAATGGAAAAGGAAGACCTCGAACAAAATATATGGAACAGGTAAAGAAAGATGTGAAAGAGAAGAAATACGTAGGTGTGAAAAGATAAGCAGATAGCAGAATTGAGTGAAGGGCTGCGTCAAACCAATCCTAGGATTGTTGACCAGTGATGATGATGACGTAACAATATAATTTTTTCGCAATGGGATTGAATCACAAAATGTATTTAAGCACTAAAATCAACAGGCACGCTAGCTGATGAGGTCAGAGCACCATTAATTTTTTGAAAATTTTACTTTTTTCCGATTTGGTAGCGGAGAACGCGGAAGACATTTCCAGCAGGTCATGAAATCATTCTCAGGTTGATAATGCGGAAGGAACTCCGACGCATTAGGGTCGGACACGAAAGTAACTCGGGTGAAAGTCAGGCGATTGGCTGACAATAATGTGACACGACTGCATGAGAACAACCAGCTCTGGCATAACCCTATAGTACATAAGGAATATTGAAATTCGTGGTAAATGACCACGAGTCATGAAAAAAGAAATATTTCTAGGGTCTTCATCATCAACGCTGGAACGATCCCATTAAATGCAGGGCTGAGAGATATAGCAATTAATAAGTAAGTAATTAAGATCTCTGCATTTCTTCAGGGTTTTCTTCCGCGTCAGCTTGTTTGTGGACAACAGTTTCGCTGGCTATCCTGCCAGCGTCTTCAGGTCGAAGAAAACCCTGAAGAAATGCAGAGATCAAACCATCGCCGCGGAAACCTACGTTCTAACAAGTAATTAAGACTTTCCAAAAATTTATACATTTTCAAAGGGTGAATATAATAGGGTGGTTTCCTATTATTTTTTTATTGCCTAAATCAAAATATTTTTACTCCTGGAGTATACATTTCACGCTCTTAGATTTTTTAATCACGATATCTATTTTTGGCGACTAAAAGAAAACTGAAAATTGTCAAGCGCGCGAAAACGCAACGGTTAGGTAGAAACGCTGGGAAAAGTCCGTGTGACGTCACTCTGGTTCCAAACGCTTCCGTGTGACGTGACCTCGGGGTGAGGATTTGAGCGCTGATACAACTAAGGCTGCTAGCAAGTAGCAGAGTACCCTGCTAGCAGGTAGCGCTTGGCTTAAATAAGGATAATTATTACCCTATCAAACGAAGGAAACTTTCCGAACTTAGTTATTTTTGATGTGTGATTATTAAGGCATGTTTCCCTGAGCTCTATGCCTCATACATGCAATGGTAATATCAGACGATGTAAAACTCCTATTTACTCGTATAGAAACTAGGTCCCTATGACGTCACGTGGAGTGGCATCGCATGGGCGCCAATCTGGCCTTTTTCAAAAGCAGTTAAAATTGAGCATTGCCATTCGTCTAAACTGGGATTTCTAAAACCAAATAATTTGTATATTATGAATACACTAATGGTGGGTAAGGAATCGCAATCAATACATTTCGTTTTCTTTGATGAATGAAACTACCCTATTCAGGAATGAATTTGATTTATTTAACATTTTTACGATAACTGGAAAAATATGAAGAAAACTATGTGTAGAGACATTTGTGACATATATTTTACAATCTTATAAATAACTGCTTAGATTTTATTGTCATGAAACTATTATGTCCTCTGCTACGGATTCTACCTTGCTGTATACCCGGATTAAAAAATACACATTTACAAATAAAATTCTAGTCTACTCAGCCTCCATGAGTACCCATTTCTCATGCGTTAACTTCAGCCCAAAGAGACTGAGCATTGTTTTAATAACACCGTTAGGCAACAAATTAAAATTTAGACGAAATACTTTGTGAACTACGATAATGTGATATAAGAGTAATGCATAAAAATTAACCGATGAAAATAATAAATATTTTATCAATATTGGTCTGATAGGTACGATAAAAAGTAGTGGAACATTCATACGAAGCGATTCCGTAGAAACTCTTTCGTAAATCCCAGTGAATATTACGAATCCATTCTTTTTCTTTGGCAAAATATGATCTGATATCAGTTTTGGGAGTACTATTTTAACTGAAGCCGAAAATGTGACTCAAAATTAATAATTCTTGCAAAAAGAACCCCAGAATTTCGAAACATCGCACGAATATTTGCGGTTGAAGAAATATTCTGGGAAATATAATTTTAGAATACATATCCTGCGAATAGCCAGTAAATTCACTCTATCGCACAGTAAATGGTGAGGATATGATAAAACTAAGCATTTCACATTTTATTTTTCGCATTTTCCAGTTTTTTCCAAATAAATCATCAATGACCGCAACAAACGAGTAGTCATACTGCAAAGAGATGCTTCAATATTGACAGAACAAAACGTTGTCCAATTATGAGCAGCAAGCATATATGAGCTGGAGAAAAGCTTTTATTTTCTCAGAGTAAAGGACATTTTCTTGGTATCCATTTTGCATTTCTCAAGCTTTCTATTCTATTCAGGCTCATTTAATTTCACTCACATTCACTCAGTATATCATCAAGAAGGTTGTTTTGGTTAGGTGAGGATAGAACTCACACTGGACTAGGCAATAGGCGAGTGAAGATAATATTTCAGGGCAGGTAGCTCGGTTCCTTTTCCTGGAACACCTCGCCCTTCGAGGAATTTGTTTGGGAATGTCCAAAAATTTCACCAGGCATTTAAACCCGGGACCTCTCGATCAGCAGCCAACCACTCTATCTAATAGGCTTCCACGCTCCCCTAATTCATTTTAATAATTTAAAAATTCATCATCTTATTGCGTTTTGCCCTTCGGCAGGTCCCCCGCGCCAATGCTGTCTCCATTCCCTCCTGTCTCCGGTCGTCTCCTTGAAGTCTCCATATCTTCCAATTTTTATGTTGTCAATGAACTTCAGCCTTCTCCTTCTCCTTCTTCTGACCACTTCCAGCGATCCCTCCAAAGCTACTTTCAAAATTCCATTCCCTCTCATCAAGTGTTCCAGCCAGTAACCCTTCCTTTGATTTATTTTGTCCATCAAAGTTCTTTTCTCCTCCATCCTATTTAACACTCGCTCATTCCTAACTCGATCCGTCCACCGTATTCCCTCCATCTTCCTCCAAACCCACATCTCAAACGCCCCAATCCTGTCCCTGTCTCTCTTCCCCATCGTCCAAGTCTCACATCCATACATGAACACACTCCACACATAGCATTTCACCAATCTCTTCCTCAATTTTAATTCCACTGCCTTGCTACACAAGGCTCTTTTCTTCTTCTTGAAAACTCCTTTCGCCATTCCTATCCTTCTTTTTATTTCTCCTATATACTTTTCCAGTCTTCAGTTAACAAAGTTTCCAAGAAGCATTAGGTTCTCACATTCTGTATTTCACCTTCTTTTGTCTTTACCCTCATACCATTTACATTTCTCACATTTATCACTTTAGTCTTCTTAACGTTTATTTTCATTCCATATGTTTCCATTCCTTCCTCCAACGCTGTTACCAATATCTGCAATGACTCTGGGTCCTCGGCATAAAATATAGAGAGAAAAATCAATGCGGCACGGTGATATTTTGAACGCCAAAACACAGAGCGCAGTTTTTGTCATTTCCGATCACGCTCCATCCATCAATGACAGAATAGAAGAGTAGCCAAACACTCCAGATAATATCGTGCTTTTTTTCAGAAAATCTTTCAATGACACCGAATTATTTTTACACAAATCGACGTCGTTCCAACAGACAGCATCCAGCGTGAATAAATATTCACTTCGAGGCGTCAAAGCCACACATTTTGAAAAATAATGCTTGAATAACTACTATCACGATACGTGCTCATCAATGAATTTTTCTTTAGGTCGAAATTGCTTTTACATTTGAGTCCTTATGACCCATAATTCGATCATCAAAAGGTTCTCTGCCTTTTTACTTATCTCATTTTTGCAATTATTACATACATTTAACAAGTGACAATAAAATTCATCATAATCAATCTCTTTTACACTAACTGGTTTACGAATGAATTCACCTCCACCGAGAACAGAGGCCACTCATTCACTTTTACCACGTTCATCTTTTCGGCGATTTAATAGTTATATTATTTTTCGCAGAAAAGAGATGCCTTCTAGGGTAAAGACATAATAAGCAGCAAAATTTTAATCAAAATATAAAATATTTAAAGGCTAAAATTTTACTAAATATGGATACAATGTTATTGATACTGTTAGACAGTAAATTAAAGCTACACCTGCCATACCTAAATGTACTTGTTTCCTTTCCATGCAGCAGAATCAACTCGTTTACAGCATAATTGTTTATATTTGAAATGTATTAATTGCATATGGAGCTTATTCATAATAGTTATAGTTTATTACACTGCGTACAAACAATTCACTGTAATGCAACCGCAACTACTCACACTAACTCCTATGGGAAAATTTACCTTGAACCAAGAATTGAACCATTGCACTGCGGCAGGCTCAAAATATTACACAAAATTTGCACTTTTCCACAAGTTTTTCACACTGACGTACGCCTAATTCAGTGCCCAGCACCATCCTAACGAGGAAAGAAAATGTGGATTTCGTCCTGCTGAAGTATATGTAGACAGGGGCCATGTATGAGGGTGAGAATGATAAGTATAGGATTGGAGTATTACGATTTGGAGTTCGGAGAGAAAAAGTGTAATATTTGTGCTTTAATTCGGTATAAATGAACTCGAAGTAGAATCGCCAAAAATTGAGTGTAATTTAATCCATTCACGTGATGATACCGTTGGTCGGAGAAACTAATCCCTTATGCAATGCTATTAAAATCTCTATGGACTACGACAAAGTTTTACCATGAAACTTCCTCTCAGGTAAACCAGATGTGAGCGAATTTAAATGTATTATATAGCATAATTATAGCATTATTGCATTGCTCAACCAAGGTAATTTTAGAGAATTTATTATCGCGGCAATTCTCACGTGACTTCTATTGTCATTTACCGACCAATACTGACATTACGACTCCTTTCTCTCCATAAAAAAGGCACGTGCCAAATAGTCCGCCCGAGTGACGCCGTCAGCAAGCCAACCACTCGTGTCCACCCACTGAATTTCTGAGATTCCTTTTTTTACGGACGTGGCGTGACAACAATTGTTGAGTGTTTTGAGGGCCACGCGACGAAGCGGTCGAAATCAACCTCACGAAAAGAGGCCACCTATATTTTTTCGAGATTCGCGAGAGATTAGGACGGATTAAAGGGAAAAGGGCGGGTTTGCTTGAGCGTAAGAACCATTAAGGCGCAATAAAGAGAGTGCTAAAATATCTCACGTGCTTGGAGTTAAAAGTGCATTACACGAAGTACGCGAGGTGAGTAACCTGGGCGGTATTAAGGCCCGGTGACCCATTCTGTCACTAAGGTCGCCACCGCATGCTGCCCTACTGAATAATTGAACTTTGTTTTTGCAGGGTCATTAACTTTAAGTATTTCACCGATGAAGGTAGGATTACATGGAATATTTAAGAAGCATAAAGGCAGTGTTAGAGATTAAAATGGTGGGTAAACGAGGTAGAAGATGTAAAATGATTTATAGATAGAATGAATGTGAGTAGGCCTTATACTGAATAGGGTGGTTTCCTATTATTTTTTATTGCCTAAATCGAAAGATTATTACTCCTGGAGTACGCATTTCACGCTTTTAGATTGTTTAATGACAATATCTATTTTTCGTGATTAAATGAAAAGTGAAAATTTTCAAGCGCGCGAAAACGCGACGGCCGAGAATGAATGCTGGGAAAACTCCCTGGGACGTCGTTCTGTTTCCCGCTGACGCAATTGAGGTGACCTTGGGGCAAGGCTTTGAGCGCTGATACGACGCAGGCTGCTAGCAGGTAGCTGAGTACCCTCCTAGCAGGTAGGGCCTGGCTTAACTAAGGATTATTATTACCCTATCAAACGAAGGACAACTTTCCGACCTTAGGCAGCTTTAATAGGTGATTATGAAGACATGTTTCACTAAGCTCTGTGCCTCAGGCATGCATTGGTAATCTCAGACGATGTAAAACACCTATCAACTAGTCGTCACGTCACCACGTATCAACCACGTGACGTCACAGGGACCTAGAAACTAGGTCCCTGTGACGTCACGTGGAGTGGCATCGCATGGGCGCCAATCTGGTCTTTTTCAAATGGGGATAAAAATTGAGCATTGCCATTCCATGGGATTTCTAAAACCATATAATTTTTATATAATGAATACACTAATGGTGGGTAACGGATCGCAATCAATGTATTTCGTTTTCTTTGATGAAGGAAACTACCCTATTGTTAAAAACCAATCTCGAATCCCTATTTCTCTAAGTTCAACCTTTTCTGAAGCCGTGTTGACGTAGATCCGTTCTCTGAAAAAAAGATTTGATTAAAACTATCGAACTGGTGTGATAGGGAGTATTTTTGTTAAGTATACTTAAACTTTGATGCAAATTACTAAGCACTTGATTTATTTTACCAAACGCTCCTATCTACTCGTGTAGAAACGTCTCGTGGAGTGGCATCACAGGGGCGCCAATCTGGTCTTTTTTCAAATGCGGTTAAAATTGACCATTGCCATTCGTCTGAACTGGGATTTCTAAAACCAAGTAATTTGTATATTATGAATACACTAATGATGGGTAACGAATTGCAATTAATGCCTTTCGTTTTCTTTGATGAAGGAAACTACCCTATTATAAGTATTTCGCCGATGAAGGTAGGTTTGCATGGAGTATTTAAGAAGCATAAAGGCAGTGTTATAGATTAAAATTTTGGGTGAGATGAGGGAGAGGGTGGAAAAGAATAGAATTTATTGATAGAATTAATGTGAGTAGGCCTTATAATGAATTGAAGAAGGAAGTCCATGACAGAAGGGTAAACTGCCACGGTATTTCTTAAATACTCCATGCAAACCTTCTTTAATCGGTAGAGTAGTTTAATATAAATAATTATGGCCTGTCTTAATGACAAGATAAAAATGGTCAAATAGCGATGATACAACTGAATTCGTATGAGGACGAGGAAAAATCATTACCAGGCGTTTCCGCCTAATATAATTTTACATCACCCTTTTCCCGAATTTTCCCGAATATTTTATGATTGTACAAACACAACAAAATTCCTTATCTTTCCCTGATCCTTCAAGTTTTTTCAGAAGAATGGCCACCCTCTTTACCGTACATAGATTACCAAGGCTTAGAGAAGAATTTTTGGAGAGAATAAGAACTCTTTTTTGGACAACTTGAGGACAATAAACAGAGAGTAAGCACAAAACTAAGTAAAAATCGAATTTTAAACTGGTTTTTCAAATATGTAAATAGAAAAAGATAGGGTATTTTCTTCCAGGACGATACCACTTAATCAAGCTAAAGGCTGCAAACGTTAAAGAGCATTTAAGAAGCCTATAAACCTTTTAGAATCTCCATTGGCGACGATGGGAACGCATTCAATTTCCCTTCAACATATTTTTATAGAATTGAGGCATTTTCTAAGGTAATGGGAGAATGTCATGCAAACACGAGGAAGCAAAGGAAAGCATAAAATCTCTTTAAAAGTATTATAAACTCTATCCCTTACGAAAATTCAAATTTGAATTCACCTTCATCGAGGTGCATAACTCTCTCTTCTAGACAAGAGTCTTCCTTAATCGACTGGCATCGGCGACCAGTATTTCCACCACTGCTTATAACTTCCCCGCTGCCCAATTAACCTGACATCTCAACGTTCCTTTTAGGCGTGCTAGGAATTTTTTTCCTCGTGGGTAGAACATTATCACGCCCGAATTGCAGGTAAAATTTCTTCATTCCTTTTTCTCTTTTCGACCCGAGTAAAAAATAAATTTCGAGTACTTAACTTGGGCACGAAATATTTACGGAATAAGGCAAGCGGCCAAATTAAACGGAGGAGAGTCGGAGAGAGATTGAGACGGGGAAGGAAAAACACATATTTTCACATTATCGTCAATTTTCCTGTCTACCTCGCTTAAAAGCACAAAAATTTATGCTTCGACGCAGGAACCGGAGGGCGCGGTTAGCGCCCCGTCGCGTCGGGCAAGGAAAGGAAAGCCACAAGAGAGTTAGGGAGGATCTGCGATTACCGGTCCATCCAGAATCGTGGCTGAGGACTAAAACCGACCACGTCCGTGTCAACTCGGGACACTTCGGAGAGTGATATGACCGCTTGGCGGCGAAAACGAGCCGCCTTTTCAATCTCATTTGTTGTTATGTGACTCAATAGGATTAGGAAGGGCCCTCATTTCAATTCCCCGGACGACGACTGGAGCCAACGTCAAAAGGAAAAGAGCGCGTAAAAAACACGGACGGTTTCTCTTTGTCGCTCTCGAAAAAGGGAAGAGTCCGTTAAACCTGTGTGCCAGGAACGGGAATGGAAACCACTAAGAGGACGACAATGAACGAGTGGACAAAATGAAGAGGGAATTGGAAATATCTAGATAAATATGTGACGCTATTCAAGATTTAATTGACAAAATCCAGAATACTCATTTTGGGTAATGTAACGATGAAATAAGATGAACCAATTAAACCCAGATTAATAAGGTAGTTTCCTTCATCAAAGAAAACGAAAGGCATTGATTGCGATTCGTTACCCACCATTAGTGTATTCATAATATACAAATTATTTGGATTTAGAAATCCTGGTTTAGACGAATGGCAATGGTTAATTTAAACCTCATTTGAAAAAGTCCAGATTGGTGCCCATGCGATGCCACTCCACGTGACGTCACAGGGACCTAGTTTCTATAGGACTAGATAGGATTTTTACATCGTTGAGATTACCAATGCATGCATGAGGCACAGAGCTCAGGGAAACATGTCTTAATAATCAACTATTAAAACTGCTTAAGGTCGGAAATTTTCTTCGTTTGATATGGTATTAATAATCATTATTTAAGCCAAGCGCTATCTGTTAGCAGGGTACTCTGCTACCTGCTAGCAGCCTGCATCGTATCAGCGCTCAAAGCCTCGCCCCAAGGTCACCTCATTTGACGGCAGCGGGAACCACAATGACGTCACACGTGCTTTTCCCAGCATTCATACTTAGCCGTTGCGTTTTCGCGCGCTTGAAATTTTTCACTTTTCAATTAATCGCGAAAAATAGATATCGTCATTAAAAAATCTGAAACCGTGAAATGCGTATTCCAGGAGTAATAATCTTTCGATTCAGGCAATAAAAAAATAATAGGAAACCACCCTATTGGAAATATCCAGATAAATATTTGACGCTATTCAAAATTTAATTGACAAAATCCAGAATACTCATTTTGAATAGTGTAGCGATGAAATTAGATGAACCAATGTACAACCAGCTTAATTCTTTTTAGAAATGTAAGTAGCCACAAACAGCTCAAGCGGCAGCAAAACAGCTTTTCAAATTTTCATTTTTGAAAGTCGATACGTTGACCAAGAGGATTTGTACTCTAATTAGGGAGTAACAGGGCAAGGACGACCAATGTGGAGTTTTAATGCTGAATTCAGTTCACCTATTTCTATTTTTATTTACTTTACCTTTGCTCCAAAATGGTGCGATTTATACTTAGGAAACGCGCACAGTATTGTAACAATTTATAATTTAATTCTTCTTTGCTAAATAATTAAGAGCGGCGGGGCCTAAGTAGATCTTTATCATTACTCATATAATGGCGCGCTTTGCGTTCTTTGATAAAGCGACACATATGTGCCTACCCCCTCATGGCTATCGTTTTTATTTTCTATGCTCGTAAGCAAGCATTACTAACGGAACCAATACACAAACTGGGAATTTTGGCCGCATTTATTGTATCAGGTCAGACGTGCTGAACCTATCACATTCACATTTGCAGTAGCTTTCACTAAAAGCTTAGTAGTTCTGAGCTACGAGCGCGGAGATCCCTGTAAGTTATCACGGAAACAGACTACGGGGTCGACGGATTGGGAAAATGGATGTTACCCACAGGTTAAATGTTATGCTTGGAGTATGGTTATAATGGACGAAGTATGTGATAAAGTAAGGTGATGATGCACCATTGCAGATTCGTGATTGATACTGAAAAGATAAAATTCAATTGCCGCTCAAAGCAAAAGCAATGCCAAAAATAACTTGTAAAATATTTCAGGATGAAGATAACTTTCAAAATAAAATGCATATTATTTTTATTTTGCAAAAAGGTTCACGATATTGATTATGAATACGTGAAGTAACCTGATATGATGGAGTTAATCGAACTTCAGCAATGGCAGCATTTGGACCTCATTCAACGACCAAAAGGCTATAAATCACAGATTAGTGCAGTTAATGATACCTTCGAAGTTTTTTCCTCCAATCGAGTTAAATGCCCACTAGGATACAGGCGTAAAACAGTCCATAAAATGGCGACGTGTGACATTTGCCCCCCTGAGGACGTTTCATACAGTTTCGGTCTTTGCAAAAGGGAACTTCCCTTCGCAAGAATACATAAACCTTCAACCCAGCAATACCTAGACTGTTTTTTTTTAGAGTCCACATAGCTTTCAAAGCATTGGGAAATCAATTTTCACTTTCCACACACATTAAATTTCTTGACCGACCAAATATTGACATTATTAAGTTAAAATTTTTTTCGGCAAGGTTTTTCTTCCTCCAACTCTATGACCTCCCAAGACTTACTTAGCATTACCAGGTTTACCTGAGTGACTGAATCACCGGTAACAATTACACTTTATTTACTTTTAAATTGCAATCGTTGCACAATCTGCTATGTAAATATTACTTGCAAAATACTCATTATTTTCTGAGAGTAAGATTTACTTTGAGGTATCTATCCTACCGTAGCACGCACCTTGATCAAATAGTCAGCGCCGCGAGAAATAATAAATCCCCACGCGCATAACTATGTCAAGTTGCGACAATGATAAGGGGTGAATTATAACTATTTACACTGATTTACCACAATGGTTTTGCTGATAAATATGACCACCACAACTGAGCCAAACCTGCTTAAGGTTTGATAAACATTTCCTCGCGCGCTAGTTTATTTTTTTATTTCTGGCATTAATGACTGTATCAAACACTAACCACAGCGACTACCGAGCGACCTTTTTGAGTTTATTGATTCCGCTCGACCTCTGGTAGGGTCTTTCACATTTCAACCCGCTGATGGAGAAAGTGATATTCTCGTATCGCGTCGAGAATCTCGGGTCCGACAAATTCTTTTTTTTTCGAAACGCAAGCGAGTCCCAGTGCGTGCTGGGGTGGACTAAAAGAATAACGCGATGAGTGGCCAATTGCGTGACCCTCTTCGCCTCGGAAAATTAATTTCTCTATTTCCACAGAAGGATACATCTACCTGAGGTTTCAACTTTTTAAAAGCTTTTCGCAGCTTGAGAAGCAGATCCGATAAATACCCAGGGTACTAGGTACTTATAAACGGGCGTATTCGTTATGTATATACAAGTACTCAAAAAGTGAGCAATTATAATGTGGAGACAACAACCCCGTATCTAAACTTATCGCTTTTCGAGGGACCTTTGCTTATGTTATGTGCTTCTCATTGAAAAAACTGACGTTTTAAGGCTATCAGGGTCACGAGAGAGACAAACTTGACTGGGGTTGAATAGAAAGGAATTAAGGGGTGAAAACAAAAAAAAACTTTAAAAAACATTGAATTAACCATTTTTCTTCGCTTTTTATTGCATATGATATGGTAGCTAATGGAAAAGTTTTATGGGATTAATACACTGCACACCCCTCAATTTTGTAAAGGATTAATATAAGATAAAATATAAGAGGGGAATTGGGGGTATAGGAGGGTTTATCGGAGGTGGCATGGTGCCACAAAAATCTGGAATATAGGTTTCCTTTAAAACAGTGGCATATGCAACAGGAACCTATGGTAAATCGTGGCCGTTGTTCAGTAAAATAACCCTTAAACTTATCTTCGACGAGTCAATGAATGGCCTTCATGGGTCTGGATCATTCGTAATCGCTAATTCCCTCATCATTCCTTCAATATCAGTGCAGAAAATTAGATCACCATTTTCATCATCCGTTGAAAAAAATTGAGTGATCTGCCTCTATAATAAGAAACCTTCACACTATCGGCCAAAAGATTCTACTGCTGTAAATGCAAGCCCAATCGCCAGAAGCCAAAATTATAATCAAAAAAAAGTTTTAATAGATTTTGTAAAAAATATTTCAAGAATTTTGTATATTAAATAAGTAAGCCATTTATAAAACCCATCCCTCTAAAATCATGCACGCATCAATCGCCGATATTTTTTAATCCGCAAAACTCAAGTTATTTTTACCTTAATAAGATATAAATACTTGAGTTCTGGTCATAGGTAAACGGAGTATGTACCCAGGATTATGCGTGATGTCCAACTCAAATCTTAATCTCTTGGCATTTATCGCACAAATCACTCTGTCGACCTTCAGAATTTCGTGACTTCATTCACGTGTTGCGTTATAAAGTCTTTCCTTTGACACTTGAAATTTATTCAGTGGAATAAACTGATGAAAAAGAAGCCGCAGCTAACTGACACTAACAAGTGATAAATAGTGAGACTTAATTGCAGAACACCTGTGTAACTCATATGCTGTGTAATGCATAATGTGCCATTAATCAGGGACGTAGCTAGGCTATGGGGGATTTTAGGCTCAACTAATACTGGGGGGTATGGAATACTCACCAATTTTCACCCTTCCCCAAATATTTTTTAAGATAATTGGTTCAAAATGGTAAGTTTTACAGCTATGTGAATAGTTCAATGAGTTCTTTGCTAGTCATCCGTCTCCCTAACACTAGTTACAAAATTTTGCATTAAAATTACATTAATATATTTTAATAAAAATATTTCCAAAGTTCTGGGATGCAGGTTTTATTCCCCATATCTCTCCTCGCTGCGCCAATGCCCTGAAGAACTGATAGGTCAATAGTAACGAAGTTTTACTATTAATATTGTTTACAACACCGTTCGACAACATTGATAAATAATCACTAGAGATACATGAAAATCGCATTTTCATTTTTATTTTATCGCACTTTCAATAACAGTTTATCGCATTTTGTAGCGTCTATTTTTTTATTTTCATTATGAGGTAGATGACGATAAATGTAGTGAAACACAGTTGTATGAAAAAATACAGAATATTTTAAATAATTATGCTCTGGAACAATAATAAATTAAGGAATAAGACGCATAGTGGCAGAGGTGTAGCTTGCCCGCGCCCACTTGTAGTTCGCGGCCAGGTAGAGTCCCAGCCAACTAGCAGCTGACCAGTCGCTCACATGCTTTAAACGGTGAGTGCCGGCGGAGCATTTAAACTGCGCTCGACACAAAATGTACGAATGTTTTGCCGTCGAAAAGGCAAATTTGTGTAAAAATATCATAAAAGTCCAGTCATCGCATCTATGTCGAATTTATTTGCGCACATCGCATCTATACCGCATTTGCGATTTTCACGCATCTCTAATAATCACTGATGCATCACTATTGAAATCTAACTCCTGCTTCAAATATGCATGAGCCAGTGCGGTAGCATCAACTGAAGCGATGCCGTACGTTTACCGTAGGTACGTGTCCGGTAAGTGTTCTAAATCTGTGCCAAACTTCCTAAAGTTAGATGCTTGTTTCCATGTACATATGGTGGCCTACTCGACGGGATTAACCAATACTTGTATATCAATATCCCAAAGAAGTTCCGAGTGCATTGAATGCATTATGGTGAAAACTCGTATCCAATTGCAAATTGCCCCTCTCGTGCCTCGAAGGAAAATTCGCAATTCATTTTTATTTTCACCCGTTCCACATAACGCTAACGTGAACTTTTCCAAATATAGTTTTCCTGGACGCACCCACATTTGTGTCCCATACGATACAAGAAGAGTGGACGAAATATATAAGTAAAATCCGACCATCAGACGTCCCTTTTTTTACGTTTTTTTTATTAGATCGTGTGCCCACGATTCGACGCGATATGGAAAGAACCCTTCGCTGGCGTAGCCCTCTAGGAGACGTTTTCATATTGCATTCTCCTTAGCCGTCCTATTGGAAAAACTTGGCGGCTTTACGGCGTCGTCTCGCGCTCCTGGTCCCTAAAAAGATCATGGAGACTTCGCATGCAGGCCTTGTCCACTTTCTTTCCGTTTCCCCCGCTCCACTACGGCCCTGCGCCTCGGGTTACGACCAACCGCAAGTCCCGTCTTGCTGCAGCACACGCGGAATCCAAGAATAGCCCCTTCTTCTTATCCCTCAGGGAACCCGCACGCATACTCAATTGCATCGGACAACTGTGACACGGGGTGGAAGGGCTCGTAGCATGGATCGATCGATTTCCTCGCGGTTTTATAATGAAAAATTAAAAAAAAACGTAGAAAAACTAAAAAATAAAAATAAATAAAATTCACTAACTCTTGATTTGCTTTGTGGTATTCCATTATATGTTTTCCTGGATATTACACAATTATTCATGGTGAAACAAAACTCAGTATTATTCCACAAACTTTTATTTGAACAGTCTACTAGTTTTGACGTTTATAGTGTGGGTATATAAGGACGGACGTTGTATGCTATTGCTGTTAGTCTTGATAATGACGGTATAAACGTCGAAACTAGTAGACTGTTAAAATAAAAGTTTGTGGAATAGTACTGAGTTTTGTTTTACCATGAGTATTTCATCGTTCCACCAAGTAACGCCCAAATAAGTTGATTTTATTACACAATTACTTGTACCACTTATTTTTTACAGAGCGCGACCCGGGTTTCAATGAATTATCATCAATTCAATTAATTGTGTAATATCAAGGAAAACAATAAAAATAAACTTTTTCGGGTTTCACCGCATTGTTCCGGTTCTCGTATTCCGACGTTTTGCGACCCTTGCTGGTTGCTTCTTCAGAGGTGATTGGGCTGCTTTCGGCGTGGGTTGAGATAGGGATTTGCCTCCAGCAGGGGTCGAAATACGCAGTAAGACCCGAAAAAGTTTATTTTTACTGTTATCAACCATGATCCGCGAAAGCCTCGATAAAGAAAAATGAAACAGTTCGGCGAAAAAAAATAAGATCAACCATTTTCGCAAAAATGAAATGCTTACGCCAAGCCAAAGCAAAATTCAAAGCTCAAATCCTTGGTCCAGGAATGAATTGTGCTAAGGTTGTATTTTTGCTCATATTTTACGAATTACATGACTGATTCATATACGCACAAATGGACGAATTCGATGGTAATTAGATTCAAGTTGTTCAAACAAATGATAAGACATGGAAAAATATGATTTTAAAATGTTCATGCAGTTGTGTGAAATGCGATAAAAAATACGTGCAGTTTAGGTAACATCGTAACCAAGCACTACGTAAATTTTGCACGAATTTCTCAGTTGATTCCATAGAGGTGAATTAACTTTTAAGTAACCAATCCCCGCCAAAATTTGAAATTAGAAGAAATTCTCTTTCTGCCTAAACAGGGGAGCAATAGAAATATTGCAAACAATATTTTCCTGTGCTCTTACGAGTGCAAACAGTAAACAACAGTCCAAAAATAGTACTAAATGTAAAAAATTTAAAATCCCGAAGAATAAAAACATTAATTTTTCATAATTCAATTACATCCGGTTACGTTAGCATGGAGAGCGGAATATTCGACTTAGCAGAAAATTAATGATGATTTATACGGTATTTATCGTAATAAAAAAGTTCTAAGCTCTTAAGACTGATTGTCACCACTACATAAATAACACATCCTTGCCCAACAATAAAATCTAACTGGTGATATAAAGAATTTTGTAGGTGATACAAAACCCTTCCTTAGGGTAACTTGAACTTTTAATATTTATCAATGGCATTACACACTCAGCCCAAAAAGCATTTTAACGATAATAAAAGTGCTAACAAATTCTTTTCGTCATAATAATTTTGAAAACAACGACAAAAGTAGTTATCGTCATCAAATGTATTCACTGCATTATGAATGGGTCCTTCAGATGCATTTATCTCCTAACTTTCTTTTCACTCCGCATTCCAGCTCGCAAAACCCGCAATACTGAAGCTCTGCACCAGCCCAATTTCCGCCTCGCAATATCTCATAGATCCCTCTTTTATCACTTACCTTCCATTTACAATTCCATCTCAAATACTTATTCTTCCCTTGACCTCTTTGCCTCCCGCACCAAATTTAATAACCAACTGAAAAGACTATCTTTTTAACACCCACCTTTTCCATGCATCGTATATGCTGAAAATGGTTCTTATTTATGAGATTATTTTTATACATGTTTAAAAAAAATTATATTAACATAATTTATTTTGTTTAAAAATCCGATGTAAAGGCCTTAGTGCTGTTTTGGTGTTATATGAATAAATGAAGATGGCATAAAATAAGGAACACCCAAACAAGAGATGAACTGGGTGTCCAGGCAGTCACAGCCAACCTACAAGACTACAAACATTGATGGAAAGAACATTTAAATTCAAAAACAAGCAATGGAATATCAACCAATTGGCAAGAGAAGTATAGGAAGACCAAGGAAAAGATGGTAATGTGGAGCCGGAACAGGCTTAGTAGCCTAATCCTGGAAGCAAGAAGAAGAAGATAAATAAATGAAATCGCAACTTAAAAAGAAATGGGTTAAAGATTGATTAACCCCTGATACGATATTCCGTTGCACTAAAAGCAATCTGCGCGCAAACTCATGCTCAAATCCATCGCCTTGGCACCTTAACATTTACAGAAATGTTCCCAGTGGTAGCAAAATATTTCATGAAAATTTGTGTTTACATTAGTATACACACACGCATGTTTAGCTTTTCTTACGGGAATATCGGAGAGGAAAGGGAGCGGCAGTTGTTTGAGCCGGACCGTGAACAGTCAAGGGAACATTTGAGCCAGTGATAAATAAAAATATAAACGGACCGTTGACTTTGCTTATTTTGTAGAAATAGCTATGGAGCTCCTTCGACAAAGAAAGGTTGTTTACACAGGAAACCTTCTCACGACATCTCCGAATCGAGGAAGTTCTTATGAAAGCCGTTGGGGGGATTCCGTTCCCCACCCCCTAATCCACTCCCCCTCACTCCCCCCAAGGCTTTTCCGGTTGAAGGAGTAGTGAAGTCAGAGGGAGGAATGATCTCCTCCACCAAACACTCGAAAGGCAAAAGTTTACGCTCGACGGGAAAGTGCCATTTTTAGACGATATTTACGCTATCGATATACCGGGAGGCCACGTGCCGCGCGTGTGGAGATTGCGAGATCCCGGCATCATCGAACGGCGATTGAAAAGATACGTTCCACAGCAGTGGGGAACTTGGGCTGAGGTTTTCCAAGGATCTGTCTGCAAAGACACGGGAAAACAATCAACGGATTGATCGAATTAGGGCGAGACTGAGCGGACTTCCTCTTGCATAAATTCATTTAAACATGAAGAGGAGCGCTCAGAGGAATAAGGTAGTTTCCTTCATCAAAGAAAACGAAAGGCATTGATTGCGATTCATTACCGACCATTACTGTATTCATAATATACAAATTATTTGGTTTTAGAAATTCCAGTTTAGACGAATGGCAATGGTCAAATTTAACTGCTTTTGAAAAAGGCCAGATTGGCGCCCATGCGATGCCACTCCACGTGACGCCACAGGGATTTAGTTTCTACACGAGTAGATAGGAGTTTTACATCGTCTGAGATTACCAATGAATGCATGAGGTACAGAGCTCAGGGAAACATGTCTTAATAATCACCTATTAAAACTGCCTAAGGTCGGAAAGTTTCCATCGTTTGATTAGGTATTAATAATCCTTATTTAAGCCAAGCGCTAGCTCCTAGCAGGGTACTCTGCTACCTGATAGCAGCCTGCGTCGTATCAACGCTCAAAGCCTCACCCCAAGGTCACCTCACAATGCGGCAGCGGGAACCAGAATGACGTCACACGGAGTTTTCCCAGTATTCATACTTAGCCGTCGCGTTTTCGGTGCTTGACAATTTTCACTTTTGATTTAATCGCGAAAAATAGATATCGCCATTTAAAAATCTGAAAGCGTGAAATACCTACTCCAGGAGCAATAATCTTTCGATTTAGGCAATAAAAATAATAGCAATCCACCCTATTATTGTTTCTTCATCAATCACATTTAACACAAGAAAACCGAGGTAATGAGGTTTTGCAAAGGTCGTCAGTGCTCTTCGTCCTAGCAACGGTGTAATGAGGGCCCCATGATGCACAGCGGGTTGCATGCATTTTTGGCCTTTTTTCTGTTACTTTCCGTCGCTAATATTTCGAAAACTATTGAGCATTGGCAGCTGAAACAAAAGTTACACCTCGTGGGTAACCATTTACAATCATCTAGCAAATTTTGAACGAGATCTGGTCGTGAAGCTTAAGGGACTTCCCTTGCTACACGGAGCACGTAAAAGCGCAGGTTAAAATTGCATTAAGGCTGTTTTACACGGTACACGGAATTGCGCAATCTGACGCACGTCCGAAGGCGCAATCAAAATTGCGTCGTGTAAAGCGGTGAATTGCTAGAACACATGCAAGAATGCGTGGATGCGAGACGGCAAAATAGCCCCTGTTCTAATTTCGTGCATACAATTCCACGCCATTTTAGAAATAAATGCAGCTCTAACCTCCACATTTCCGTGCGCTGTGTAAACGGCTTTTATAGCGTGCAAGAGCGCGAAAGAAATTAGAACAGGGTCCATTTTACCATCACACGTCCATGCATACTCGCATGCGTTCTAGCAATTCATCCCTTTAAACGACGCAATTTTGACTACGCCTTCGAACACTGAGGCAATTACATGCCTCGTGTAAAACGGCCTTAAAGCATCGCGAGCTAGGAATGTGAGACTCAATGTGACATGTAGGTGGGTAAAAAATGGTGAAGCTTAATTGGACGAAGAGGGGGGGAACAACAAAATGATAGACATAGGGTAGAATACTTTAAGCTGCTAGCTGGTAGCGCTTGGCTTAAATAAGGATTATTAATACCCTATAAAACGAAGAAAACTTTCCGACCTTAGCCAGTTTTAAAAGGTAATTATTATGACAAGTTTCCCTGAGCTATGTGCCTCATGCATGCATTGGTAATCTCAGAAACTCCTATCTACTCGTATAGAAACTAGGTCCCTGTTAAGTCACATGGAGTGGCATCGCATGGGCGCAAATCTGGCCTTTTTAAAATGCGGTTAAAATTTACCATTGCCATTCGTCTAAACTGGGAATTCTAAAAGGAAATAATTTGTATATTATGAATACACTAATGGTGGGTAAGGAATCGCAATCAATGCCTTTCGTTTTCTTTGATGAAGGAAACTTCCCTATTTCACTCCCAGAGCGCACTAGTCGGTCGTATTTGAATCTCGCGCACTGGCCTCTCGCCGCTCGTCCTGTGATGCCCCCTCTGAATGGGAACTCCCATTATATGAGGGCGAGAGAGAGAGAGGAGGGAAAGAGAAAAAAATAAATAAATAAGTAAGCGTGCTGGTAAAGAAAACTCGACGCACTCCCTCTCCCCTACGAGAGCAGTCGCGTGGTCGACCCCTCCAATTCCCACTCTCTTTAATAGCGTACCCCTCCTCCTCCCCGACTGAAAACTTTCTCCTCCCCACCCACCACCCTCTCCTTCCGAACCGAAAACGTCAAAGTGAAAAACGCTCCAGTGGAATGAGGGGAGAGGGAGGGGAGTTACGACGACAGCAGAGATGTGAATGGACCCGGAGGAAAAGGGCGACACAACGCATTTCAACTGCTCGGGAGCCCATTCAGGAGCGTGAGCGAAGAGGATGATGATTCGCACGCCTGCGCCTTCCTCTAACATAGCTCCCCCTTTCAAACATGGCCGAGAGAAGCCTTGT
The DNA here is from genome assembly GCF_921293095.1 of Ischnura elegans. NCBI lineage: Eukaryota > Metazoa > Arthropoda > Insecta > Odonata > Coenagrionidae > Ischnura > Ischnura elegans. The sequence goes on along the minus strand of NC_060252.1, from coordinate 99,465,643 downwards.
CCCCTCGGAGGACTCGTGCTACCAGTGGCGTAACTATAGGATGAAGGGATAGGTAGATCCTCCAGAAAGCCTCAGACAAATAAAACCATTATTTAAAACTATTGCGTAGTTTTGACGTATAATAATTGCATCCGATAAAAGCTAAATTTAAAGTGCGAAAATTATGTAAAATATATTTTCAGGCATGCCATTTTTTAATATTCCCAACGGCTCAAGGAAAATAAACAATCGTTGTCGCCCGCCAGGTTGTGTCGGTACCTTAATTATCGCTAGAAGTACTCTCATATCGAGCAAAAAGTAGAACCTTATTGTCTTTAAATTAATTAAAAAGCGGTATGCATAAGATAGTAATAAGTACGGAGCAAATATAATCATTGACGTGGGAACTAACGTTGCATCATCAAGGTTCGTTAATCGCTTTCACCTTCCGTAGTTAAGTTTATTATGTGGCAAATAGTGGCATAAAAATACGCTTTCTATGGTTATACGTAAACGAAGTATTGGTTTCCCAAAAGTATACCAATTGCCAAACGTGAAAAATATTATTATATATTATGTAGAAACAAGGTGCATGTATACCGCTATATTATTCTTATTAGTTCAGTCGATCTAATAAATTATTTAACTTGGTGGCTATAAAGAGGTAGTATTATTACCTTTCCGCTGTGTTACTGTACATTTTAAAATGGTTTGTGTGAGCTCGTCTCCATTAATATCCATGGTAACGTGGATTCTTTAATCGAAGTGATCAGCAGAGAATATTTGAGTGCCATGTTTTTGTAGGCTGGTTCGGGTACCCTATACATCAAGTAGGGCCCGTTTAGTTCCATAAACGGCCATATGTAGGGCTTGATGTGGCGTATGTAGGGCGAGATCGGTTTATGTAGGGGCTGATGACGTATCCAGGGTCGGTTGGCCCTGGTCGACTAAGAATACGGGCCTAGGGATGAAGTTGGCTTAGGGATTTTTAGAAAAACAATTATTGCTCTTTACTCTATCCCACAACAATCATCAACATCACTAATTGGTTGATGTTTTTTACTTTTTGACGGTAAAATGACTATATAATTATCACTGCACGAAATGAGTATACCGATATAATTGGCAGCGAAAAAAAAAATCAAAATACGCAATTAAAAAAAACGGAATAAGAATGTTTCCGTTAGAAATTTCGTGAAACTGACGCAAGAGAATTATGCTTACTATTTCTTTAATAAAAAGTAAGCTTGAAGTGTGATATATCAGACACATTACCACTTAGTCACAGTGAGTTTCAAGAATGCCGTAATAGTGATTTCTGTCCACCTTTTTCGAGATTCCGATCACTGTGATTCTTCTATCCTTCCATCCAGATAATATAATTTGAAACTAAGATCAATAAATCACTGTATGAACAAATGAGTCAGCGATGAAAACTAGTTACGTGTATTTCTCTATTTTTATTCTCCTTAGGCTCTACGATTTCATTATATTTAATCAGTCATGTAATGAGTCATGTAATTGATAAACGTATTAAACGTATTGATGTAGGGTGAAATATCCGATCGGCCTGAAGACACAGGGGGTTTATGGAATACCTTGTGAATGTGGTAAAATATATGTGGGGAAGACAGGCCGAAAGATTGAGACGAGGCTAAAAGAACACTGAAGATTTTTCAGATTAGCGCAACCAGAAAAGGCGGCCGTGGCGGAACTAAGCATTAATGAAGACCATGCTATTAGATGGGAAGATACAAAACTCATCTGCCATGCACAACGTTTCTGGGACCGCATAATTAAGGAAGCAATAGAGATCCGCCTCAATCCCAAAAATTTCAATCGGGCCACCGGCTTTCATCATAGCAATACATGGAGACCTGTAATCAGCTGTATAAAAAAATAAGGGTTGAACGTGAAGAATTTCAAAAGACCTACAGCCAATCGGATGACACCTGAGCCGCATTGTTGTCCTCGGTAAATGGTCGATCCGGTTCAGTGTGGAATTGGACTTCCATAAAGTAACACAGCGTTGAGGATGGCAGACAAGTCGTTTCCCGAAACGTCGGCTTAAATAAAAGCATTAACCTGGTTGAGAACCCGAGAAATATTCGTCAGTAATATTCACCAGGAAAAATTAAAATCGTTTAGTATTTCATAATATTACTATCTATAAATGTTTGGCTACTTAAAATAAAAATAACTCAGAAACGCTGGAAGAAAAATTAAGTGCCCATGAGAAACAAATATGGATATACCATAATAATCCCTTTTAAAAAATGTACGTAGCGATCCTACTGGCAATACAATCTCTAATTAATATATTCCATCAGTAATCATTTGAGCATGAGAAAAACGTCATTCATAACTGGAGAGTTTACTCACCGAAATAACTGATTAAACGGCCAAAATGTGTAGTAAGCGGAGACAGATCACTTACCTGAAAAATAAAAAAATACCGTTTTAGTATCTGGAATTACACATCAATAAATCGAGCAAAAATAATAAAATCATTTGGGTGAATTCAGCATTGAGATGGGTAATTTAGTTCATTTAATCAACCAGACCAAACGTAAATGAGGATTTCCTAATGGAGGGTTTTAATTAAACCTTACGCTAGCACGGATTGGAAATTTAAGTCTTTTATACGCTCGCTCGATTTCAAATTCAACTGACCACAGATTGAATATCAATAATTTACTGGAAATAGATAGCACGTTGATAGCAAAATTAATGCACCCTCAACGTTAACGCCACGATTTTTAAAACTTATTTTTCAACTTTTACTCTCTTTGAAAAATGAGGACATTGCATTGCTAACTCATAATTAAACCAAGGAAAATCAATATTAAAACCGTAGCGGTCGCTGAAAAAATAATTACCTCTCCGACAGCTTTTTTAAATCTTTTAAAAAGACGGTCAGATAAAGTTGCATTTTCTTCCTCATTTAATGAAAAGACAGTGAATACCTTATCGTACAGAATTATAATTTCCCTAAAGTTAAACACTTTTACGGTGATAATGGTGACAATAGCTCAAATGGATGGGGTCATAGTAAACTGAAAATAAAGAATATTCAGGCATACAGGAATTATAATTAGCTACAATTAGTTTTAAGTGTTGAGAAGTAGAATGGCTCTAATAAATTGGACACGGAGGGAGAAATACCCTCGGAGATGAATTAAAAACCAACTGCTTGACTCGAAATCATGTTCTTGACTTCCGCATCATTCATCAGGCGGAAGAGTTTATTAAATGCTATAATGAAAACCTATCCAAGAAAGGTTTGGTAGAATTGATAAGACACAATTCGTCTCACTAAAATTCAATGATAGTACGAGTAAATGCGCAAAAACATATGACTGCCAGGGATTGAAAATATTGGCTGATTACTTTGTAAAACTACTTTTTTCACGCTGTGCAGAATGAAATTTGCTGAGATTTTATAACGGCACGAATGCATCAGTACGTCACATTTTCATGGTGTGTATGAGTGGCTGCGTCTTTGTAACCCTTAAATAAGGAATTTGAAAATTTTTATACGGTAAGGGCATAAAAATTGAAAAATTAGAAGAGTTTTTCAGACTTATGCCCACTTACGTGAGATGAATTACAGTTGAAAAAACATCAAGTGCCAACAAAAACGGAAAAAGAAGGAAATAAAACATGAATTTCTCAACATCTCCACGTAACACTCGCCAAGTGAAACCTTAAATATAGTTCGCTGCTCGCCTCAAAAGCGTCGGACACATTCCATTAGGGAATGTAATCAAACGCATCCGATGCGACTTTACACCAGGATCCGGCTCGCGTGCACTCTCAGCCATCAACGAGGTCCTTATGGCAAAGGGTTAAATCGATGTCATCCCTCACAGCTACCTTTCCATTAGGGCAACGTGGTGATGGTGCGTGTGAAACAGAATCGCGGTCGAGGGGTAATGTTCGGCCCTCTTTATCGCTCCCATTTCCCCAGAGGCGGTGAGAATCCGCGCTTAGAGCTTAGAGAGATAGGTATATGGAGAAAGATAAAGTCTCGCAAAGGCTTACGGTGCTGAGCAGTAAAAGTTTTTGGTAAAAATACTCTACTTGCCAAACACCGGTTGTCGTGGGTTCATCGCCAGAATAAATCTAGAATCAGAATCTTTTCAAAAAATTAGATATCCTCCCACTAAGACATCTATTCATTTATGAAGTCCTTAGAGTTTTCTATAACCGTAGTGGTGAAAAGGCCAGACCACAAACTTATGACATCAGATCTTGGAGAAACTTTGATATACCTAGGCCGACGACTGAAATTCACCGACAGTCATACAAATACTTAGGGCCTAAATTATTTAGTATGTTGCCAAGTAATGTGGCAAAATCGGAAAAAAGATGGGGATTTGCATCCGCTGTAAAAAGATGGCTTATGAGGTATGAGGAAGTAGAGTTTCTACTTGGAAAGGTGGCATAAAAAGTTTACAATAAAAGGTATATTGTATATTCAATGTATGAAATTATGCGTTTATATAAGAAAGATAGTTATCCTTGTGTATATTTGAAATATCATATTATAATAATGAATGCAATCGGTAAGATAACAAATAACTGAATGCAAAAGAAATAAATTTACTTCTCATGTGTGTTAGCACCAGACCTGTGCAAAAGTGCAAGATGGTAGCCCCATAACTATTCAATACCTATATATTATAGCTTTATATATATATACCTTTATATATATACCTTATATATATATATATACCTTTATATATATATATACCTTTATATATATACCTTTATATATATATATACCTTTATATATATATAATATATATATAAAGGGGTACCTATATATTCCATAATTATTTAAGTATTTTCTAATGTAATATATTTGAATTTAAATGGAATAAAGTTATATATTATTGTTTAAAAAAAATTAGGAGAAGGTGCCCCATGAGGAGGTAGATTTTGCTACTGATGGATTCGTAACACAAAGTTTCGATGATGCTTTACAAAAACTTTATGCCATCGTTGACGAAAGTAATTGAGGTTATTACTATCATTAAATTATATTACCGAATACGGTAGGTTTGATGGAGTATGTAAAAAGTATTCCAGCAGACTCCCGTCCCTTCTTGGACCTCCCTCTTCAATTCATAACTAATAATCTCACTTCCTCTAATATCCTATTCTCTTCCTTCATCTCCTCATTTACCTAACATTCTTCCCTCTTACACTGTTTTCAACATCCCCTACCCGCTCAGTATTCGCTCCATCCATATTTTCTGTCTCCTTCGTATATCATCTAGAAGCCTCTCCTCATCCACCATATCCAGCACTTCGTCGTTCCCCCTATGCGTTCACTTCACCGTATTCATTTTTCTCCATACTCACATCTTGAATGCCTCCAGTCTTCTCTCGTCCTCCTTCCTAAGTGTCCGTGCTTCCGCACCGTAATTCGCTACACTCCAAATCAGACTCTTCACTAGCCTTTTCAGTGAACTCTAACGTAACGATCCTCTCTTAAGCTCCTTCCTGTTCATGAACCCTCCTGCTAACGCTATTCTAAACCTGAAATTCTTACTGTTTCATCCGTTTACCTTTATTGTCTGCCCCATTGGTGCAGCGAGGGAGGTGGGTTTGGAGGATAGAAACCCCCCAGAGCTCTGAGAAATTTCTAAGTTTAATCCATTTCACTTAATTGGTTTAATATTACTTATAGAATACTGTAAATATTAATAAAATATCACTCATTAGTCCGCAAAACTCATCATTTTGAACCATTTATATGAATTTTTTTTTTAGGGGAGGGCCCCCGCAACTGGCGGGTATTTCACACCCTCAGACACCCCAGTGTTTTGCGCCTAGAACCCCCCCTAGCCTTAATTCCTAGCTGCGCCCCTGGTAGGCCCAAATACTTGAATTTCTCTGCGTACTTAAGTTCTTGAACACCTTCTTGTATCCAGAGTCTCTGCACATTTGAGACTAAAAATCAAAATATAGAACACAGAAAACGGATTAATACACCCTTATAATTTTTAGTTCACATTTTCTTCCTGTCGGTTCACCCGACTGTAGCGCCCTGAGGTAAGACGTGAACTCTGTCAGCGGCCATACACTGTTTTCGACTCTTAAAAGCCTCGTGTTTGGGAATATCATTTCATTTCTACTGCACGAATGCGTTCTTTTACAGAACGGCCAATTTTTGTTTCATCGACAACTTACTATCTGGTTGTCAGGATACTCACCCTCGAGGCCCGGGTTCGATTCCTGGTACGGGAAAAAATTTGGAAACTCAGGAAAGAGGACGAGAGAAGGCTGGAGGCGTTCGAGATTCGGGTCTGGAAAAGGTGAGGTGGACGGCGAGGAGTGAGTCCATCATTATACTTCTTAATTAAATCGAAACTTGAAGCTTGTACGTGGTGGAAGTATTAACAAACACATTGCTCGTTCCACAAGATATTTATAAAAATTTCTATTTATGACCGATTTCGGCTATTACACCATCAAATACAGAAAATATAATATCACCATATTTTTTTATTTTTTCTGTTTTTGATAATAGTGTAATAGCCGAAACCGGTCATAAATAGTCATTTTTATAAATATTTTGAGGAAGTAATAGTGTTTTTTATTGATAATAATACTTCTTAAATTCTCCATGGAAACCTACCTTAATTGGTTGAATACTTTAACAATAATATCTGAAAATTTAAAAAAAGATACAAATAGTTATAGCAGTGGCGCAACAAGGGGGGGTTTCGGGGGATAAACCCCCCCCCCCCCAAGAGCTCAGAGAAATTTTTAAGTTAAATCCATTTTACTAAATTGGATTGATATTACTAATAGAATAGTGAAAGCATTAATAAGATATCCCTCAGAAAGCCGTAAAAATCACCATTTTGAACCATTTATCTTAAAATTTCGCAATTTATTAATCTCGCACCTGTCGCTTATCCTGATGGGTATTCCATACCCCACACAACCCAGTATTAGTGCACCTAAACCCCCCCCCCCCCCGCCTTTAATTCCTGGCTGCGCTGCTGGATAGTGTTCATTCCTTTCCAGGAAAAACGTCAACTGCACAAAAATGCTGACGACGTCTCCGGTTGCCTACCATTAGATCTATCTTTTTCTTTCTCTCTGGCTTTCTCTCAAATAGCGAACGGGGTGGGTGAAGAGTTAAAGAGAAAAGAGAAAAGGGATTCAGCTACTCCCCCTTCCCTCCACCCGCCCAAGGGAGCACTTCCCTTAATCGACAACAATTAGACTCGTTTACAACTAGATCTCGTAAAATGGCGACACGTTCTTTCTCTTCAATCAACACTGCACAGCCGGCATGGCGAGCTATTCCAGCGCAGCGTGCGTCATAGGAGCGGCAGCAGGGCCGGGCGTAATGCACCGCCACCCCTGGGAAATTGAACGGTGTGGGAAGGGATGCAGCTCTTTGCGCCTATCATTCTCGGTGGGTCGAGGGAGGAAGGTCGATAACCTTTTCGCCGACATCTACTCCCCTTGGTCTCATCGCTACGAGTTGAGCAAAATATTGCACCAAGGATGCTCGCGCGCGCGTTATTATGGCGCGAGCAATGAGCTCTGACAACGGATCCTCCGGCGTAATTGCGCGTGATAATCAAACGAGCAAAAGGCTTAAATTACCGAGGACATGAATTGCGAAAGAAACTTTCCGTGGGTAAAATTCAATATTGTATAACCTTTGATTCAAATTTCAGAATATTTCTGTATTGATGGAACTAGTCCCTCCTTCCATCTAATGCCTCGACATATTGTTGTCAATCGTATTATTTGGCAAAATTTCATAGTCGTATTTATTTAATAATTTTGTAAATTTCACATAAACCACTTCATACGACCGGCTTTGTCGCGATGAAACATCATCTGGTACAGGAGATACCAATTTATAAAGTTATTTTATTTAATATGAAGCGATAAAAGCAAGTAACGCCCAAAACTATTGATTACACTGCTGAGGAATAAAAATTTGAATTCCATTGTTGATTACGAAGGTATATCTAGATAAATTTGTGAGGATACGAGTTTTATTCTAAAAGAAGTCATAAATTGGCGCAGGCACGGTTATTACAGATAATGATACCCTGTGAATGTCTCCTCCCTTCACACAACTTTACCCAACCTTTTTTCCTTATCCCTCTACACCCATTGCATACTAGTGTATTTAAGAGTTTGAATTGAATTGCATATAATTGTTATACTGTTTCAAATATATTAAAATGTCTGAAAATGTTGTGTGGCTAGATACCCGGGTATCCGCATTCGGGATGCAATTGTATGTATATTCTTGTATACGTTTATATATTTTTTTTTGTTTTTTGTTTTTTTTTCCTCTATTTTTTGCATTTACTGAGTCTTGATGTAGTGTTTTTTTTCTTTGAACCTTTGTCAAATGATTTTTACTGAATTGTTGTGCTCATGTACATTACATATATGTACATGTGCTCATGGGCCAAATGGCCCACGATAATTAATTAATTTATTGAATTGAAGAGTTGCTGTTTCCTGTGTGTACACCCGATTATGTCGCACCGCGAATACAACGGTCCTGTGAAATGAAATTGTGTGAATTTATATGTTATTTAATAACTTCGTTAAAAATAACTTAAGGGAATTTAATGAATAGAAGGAATATTATCTATTAAAGAATGCCCTCATTAAGAAATACACTGTCAAAATACTACTAAAAGTAAAGAAGAAGGATATTTTAGATATTATTCTATTTGAATATTTTGTATGTTCCAAAGGAAACACAAAAATATGCTATATTTGTTCAACTATACGGTAAAAAAATGTTGGTTTACTCTCTCTATATCAACTTAAAAAACATAATAATAAAGATAGACCATCAGAAGACAACTAGAGCGCATAGAAAATAATTGTATTACTTCGAGACACATAACGATGGAATACATCGCATTTAAGGGAAGAGGAGTGAATTTTTTGGATAATAAGGGATTGCATTTCTCAAGGAAAAAAATGTTTTTACTAAAAATATATAAAGGGGCTGGGAGATGGGATAAAAATGTGTGAAATTTGGACTTGGGATTACGTTAATTCCTGCAGTTTCCGGGACACAAGTATGTATGGTTGCCTGTATTTAAAAGATTATGCTCATCTTCCTAGGAAGGAAGGATATGGGTGGATGAAAAATTATTCGGTAAAGACACGTTGAACACAGTAATATCTTGTCCCTGCATGCCTCAACAGCTTTGCTAACCGTCAATTTCCCGTTCACTTAAGATGTCAGCACTAGAGGGCAGCACAGGTTTTAACAATCGTCGTGTGAATGCATGATAGTTCCGACAATCGCTGGAACAATCGTAATGTGAATGAGGCATTACGGGTGCTACATTAACGTCACTAGTAGCTGGAGAAGCAGGAGACGGATGGAAAAATGTAAAAATGGAACCTTCCCATTTTTAAAGCTCTTTTGCCATCCACAGTTAAAAAAATTGAAGAATGAACCCAATATTTTTGTAAATGAAGGCCACGCTAATATCCTCCTTGAATTTTTTTTCTTCCAGGAAAGTTATAGCCCCGGGAATTTTCCACTTGCAGACAATGAGCCTCTGGGGATCCCTCTCGGGTTGCGAACACAGGATCTTCCACGACAGTTTCACGCGCTCGGCTTATCAAAAGACCATGTCATCTCAATCCGCCACGGGGAGGCATCAAAAGTGGCCCCTGATGAGGTTGTAGGGACCCTTTTAAATGGTTCCCGGGCGCTGTTACACCACCCCTGTTGGCTGCACATTTACCTTGCCCTACCCGCCCGTCCCAAAGCCTTGCCAAACGGAACATGACGAGATGACGACGCGGTCTGCTTGGAGGGCGCTGCGAACCTTGTTCCCTGTGCAGCGCCGGGGGGCAAACACACCAGCTACTGCACACACTGCGCCATTTTTTTTGTTTTGCCTCCGCGCCCCCATCTTGCTGGAGGAGCAAACGTTCTCACGTTAAACACGCCAAAAAGGCAGAGCCGGACGGAGGTTCCATTAAAAGTTGCAATGAAAAGGAAGCGATCGGATGCATCGGCCTGATGACCCGCAGAAAAGGTCATTCGCCTTACTAACAATATATTAATGCTTTTTCTTGTTACGAATACATGGCCAAACTGAGAATGGAGGAGAGAAACCCAGTGACTATATACCGACCTTTTCTGCTTAGATTACTACTACTAGTACAATTAAATTGGAATCGGAAAATAAAGAAGTTAAATTAATCTTTTATTATTATTATTATAGTATTCTACCGATTAAGGTAGGTTTCCATGGAGTATTCAAGAAGTGATTTGGGAGCCTTCCTTTCCTTCCAGCATTGCCTTCTTTAATTCACTGTAAGGCTACTCTCTTTCAATCTATCTAAAAGTCCTATTCTTTTCCTTCCCCTCCCTCGTTTCCCTAACATTCTACCCTCTAACACCATTTTCAACATCCCTTACCCGCTAAGCACTCGCTCCATCCATACCTTCTGTCTCCTCCGTATCTCATCTAAAAGCTGCATCTCCTCACCCACCATGTCCAACACTTTATCGTACTTTTTCCTCTCCGTCCATTTCACCCTCTCCATTCTTCTTCATACCCACATCTCGAATGCCTCCAATCTTCTCTCGTCTTCTTTCCTCAGTGTCCACGTTTCCGCACCGTAGAGAGCTTCACTCCAGATCAAACTCTTCACCAACCTTTTCTTTAAACTCTTACATAACGATCCTCTCAGAAGCTCCTTCCTGTTCATGAACGCCTCCTTAGCCCGAGGCCGGCAATTTTCACTTGATGTTCATGTTATAGCAAATTATTTAGTCCTCTGAAGTGTTAAAATTTACGTCTCTACCCCATTTAAATTCAACTATCCCCATATTTCACCTTCTCTTGGCTGTGTTTCTTCAAGAACTTTAAAAAATTTTAATTAATCTTTTGAAAATTTAAAAAAATCTTTAAAAAACACAGCCAAGAGAAGGTGAAATATGGGGTTAGTCGAATTTAAATGGGGTAGAGACGGAAAATTTGACACTTCAGAGAACTAAGTAATTTGCTATAACATGAACATCAAGTGAAAATTACCGGCCTCGGTTGCGGTGGGGTAAGGTCTTCGCCTGCCATACCAAAGGTCGCGGGTTCGAGTCCCGCCTGGGTAAGTTACCCTTATCCAGGGCATGGGTGTTTGGGTGCATTTGATTGTTGTATATTATCTAAAACACCGATGTTAAGGCCGAACAGTGCTGTTTTTGGTGGTGTGGATATAAAAAAAGAAAGAAATAATTTGAAGTGAGGAATGAAGATATAATTCATATTGGATTACTTGCTGCTAATTTTCCAATGACGAGGGATAAATGTTTTTCTGGAAGATGGCCCCTGAGAGTTTTCACTATTGGAAGCTTATATAGAACGACATGAATATTAAAATTTAAGGACGGCAGACTGCGCATTTCGCCGTGATAACTTTACTGAAGCTGGCTGCGGCGCGGCGCCATCTGCTGAAGCTACCAACAGACGAATTATACGTATACTTACGGGCTGTAGTAATAATTTAACTTTAAACAGAAGACAAATACGGCGACACAATCTGCACGCCAATTTTGTCCAACACTCGGCACGTCTCTTTTACCGTAGTTGAAACTATCACTGGTACCATCTTTCAGCCAATCAGAACGCAATATTACGCATACCTATCGCTGAAGCTATCATTCTGAGGGACGGAAAAACGATATTGTGAATCAGGCTGAATATTTCTCTCGCTTATGTTAGCAGCAATCGGCGAGTGTTGCTGGTTGAAGGCGGAGGGCGCTGGCTTGCTCCTCAACCTAGTCTTAGCGTCTTCTCCTCCTCACTCCCTCCTCCAGCCCCTCCACTTCCCCTACGCGCTTCTGACCCAGATAAACAAGGGGCGGCGAGCCGTTTTATTGTGTCACGGGCAGCCGGAGACACTCCGCTGGAGTTCCCCCCACTCCGACTCCCCTCCCTATCCCTCATCCCACTTCCCAATCACGATCAAAGGCCTTTCCCACTCCCTCCCACGCTCATTATGCACGCACACACACACACAATATTTTGCACCCAATAATGCACAGAATGCATCAGAGAATGCACAATCGTGCGCGAAAGAAAATCTTGTATGCGCGACTGTATTCTCCTTCAAGGTGTTCAGAACAAGCGCAAACGATCTGGGCAGTATGACGCTAAAAATAGAAAAATTGTGAGCTATCAATTTGCTGCGCAATGTTTTGCACCGAAGAATTCGTCAGAGAATGCGCAATCTTGCGCGAAATAAGATATTGCATGAACGATTTTATTACCCTTCAAGGTGTTGAGAACAAGCGCAAAAGGTATTCGCAACGTGACGTTAAAAACTGAGAGAAATTAGCGATTAATCAATTTGCGGCACAATATATTGCACCGAAGAATGTGCCAAAGAATGCACAGTTGTGCGCAAAAGAAAATCTTACAGGTACCACCGAATTCTCCATCAAGGTTTTGATAACAAGTGCGAAAGTTCTGCGCGCCATCACGGTAAAAAATGAGGAATAATTACGATTTATCAAGGGAGCACGTTTTTTTGTGATTGAAATGCACTGGTGCTTCAATTATGCGAATTATTGACCACATACCAAATGCTATTAGGAAAAAAATATATAATCGACTACGACATCACGAGATAAAGTCAAGATGGGAACATAATTAACGCGATCGATGTGATGCAGCTTATCATCAAATATTTACTTGGAAAAAAATTGCTGATAGCCCGCATGATTCCACCACGGCTGCCAGCCAGTTAACTGCGTACACACATCACATTTAGCCTTTCCATGAGAATACCTCACAACGAGATGCGATAACTATATATCGAGAATCCAGACAAGCAATACGCCAACTATTGGCCGAATTCGGAAGTAGAGCTCTGAGGATACCTAAGGAAACCACGTTGACAAATCGTTGGCATTTCTGGGAATTTACTGATTTTTATAATTATATTTTTGGTATTAAGCCATCATAACGTCGCAAGGAATATATTTTAAGCATTCATATTTATACAAAATGCCTTTTCAGTTGCCATTTGTTTGCTACAATTCATCATTTATTGGGACGGTAGTTTGTTTGTTTAATGCACTTGGGGTAACCGACGTATTGCAATTTTTCTTTTCTAGTGGGCTGAGAATAATGTTATTTTTATCGCAGTCACTCATTAGCAACCCTTTGAGTAATTTCCGTGAGATAGTAGAGGATATTCCAGCTGAAAATTATTAATTCCTTAATCTTAACTGCTATTTGTCGTTGCCCGTGAGAATCGAAATACCTCCTCAAAGCCAAGAAAAATCTTCCTTGATATTATCTACTTTAATGTTCGCAGTGGCCACGCATATGTTATCATGACAACAATATCCTCGATGCGTCAGCCATATTGGGAAATTACGTCACTGCTTTCAGCGCCGCCATCGGTGATTTGAGTCTCGATATTCGATACTGTAGAACTGTAGAACAGACAGATTCAGAATGTCTTTTTTTCACGCGTCACGTTGCTCTCGATTTTCTTCGTGAGTACTTTTCCTGGACAGGTGCGCTAGTAAAGTGTGTTCATTTTATTTGTTGAATTGAAAGTGAAATTTACGACGTTAATAAAGAAAAGTTTGTGTAATAATTATTTCTTGTGATGGTATTTATTGATGAATAATCCTTGGCATTACTAGCGCAATTGGTCATTGTGGTTGACAAATATACTCGTACAACTATCGGTCGTATTGGTGTAGATGTACATATTCGACATTACCGTAATATAATAGATATATTTATTGTATTTTAACGCCCAAAGATATACATGGCATTTATTATGAGATGAATATCATGAGTTATTGTAAACGGACGGAGAAGCGATATGCCAGTTCCATCGACCCTTCCCTCAAACTTTAACTCATCATTTTAGTGGCAACATAAATCATTACATATAGGTAAGTTTTCACGTAATTGAACATGATTTTCAATGGCTCGGAACTGCCATTGCCTAAACTAGCAGTAATGTGTAATACCTGTGCGATGCGATGGAAAATACCTACGCCCATGTTCAAACCGAACCCTGGGTGCCTCATAACAGGCACGCGCTGATGAACTCGTTCTTAAGTCTCCTCACGTCACTCCGTTACCCCTTAGGGGTTCATCCCACCCTCTCCAGGGTCGTAAAAGAAATACAGGGAAATCCCACCTGGCGCGGCGCGTGTATTCGCTCTCCTCTTTGCTCACCCCGCCACCATCTCAACCTTCCTCCGACCCCACCTTTAAGCGCGACACCACCTCGTTCCGCGGGAGGGAAATCCACAGGTGTGCTAACCCACCTCGTAGCGCAGCGCCCAGGGATCCGCGCGGTGTATTCCGAAATATGCCGAGTCCAACCAAATTTCCCGGCCATTTTCTCTCGGGGGAGACTAAAAACTCTCTAAAGGCCGCTTTACACGGTTAATGATCATTCGTAAGATCTTTCGAATGATCATTCACCGTGTAAAGTGGTGGTTACCCCGCGGCCTAGGTGGCGGCGGGGTAACGTTCTCGCCTGCCAAACAAGAGGTCGCGGGTTCGAGTCCCGCCTGGGTAGGTTTCCCCAGTCCAGGGCATGGTCATTTGTGTACGTTTACTTGTTGCATTTGTTGAACACCCCGGTGTAAAATGGACAATAAGAGCTGTATCCGGTGGTTTGAGAATAAAAATAAAATAAAATAAATAAAAGGTTGGTTGAAATTTGTTCGTAAACATTGGTTGAAATGTGTTCACCTAATAAACAGAGATTTTGTCATAAATTGGGAGTCTCACCCCAAAATTTGTACTTGACTACAACGACGACTCATCAGGAATTGCTACACATTTGAATGACGAACACCTCTGGTGCAATTTTGATGCAAAAATTTTACATGTACATGACAAGGGGCGGAAACTGGATTTCTTAGAACATTTTGAAATTGTTAATTGCCCCGCTAATTAAAAAAATACAAGAGACAAGTGGTTTTACAAAGTTGAATTGAAATTGTTGATGAATCACCATGCATCCAAAGGGCAGTGCCGTTCAATAAGTATATTAAGAACAAAAACATAAAGCTTGACAAATTTAACCGACTCTGGCGTGATATAGTGGAAGTTTGATACGGTAAATAAAATTCACCCACAGTTATTTTATTGCGTACGACGCGTTTCGGCTCACCTCACTTGTCAAAACCTCCTCTACACCTCTTCCTCAAATTTACAAATGTGATGATCTCATTTATTGAGATGCCTTGCACCAGGTGATGGCTCTGTGAGCCAAAACGCCTTGCTATTAAAATAATGGTGGAAAAGGGTGATAAAAATTTATTTTAACATAAAGCTTGGTGATATTTTGTTTAGACGAGCTTTATCATCTCTTGATTTTATCGCCCCAGATGTAAAGCAATGGGTCCTTTCGCGAGTAAATTACAGAAACCATCTCCCCCGGCAGGGATCAAGTCATAAAGACAGGCATGAAGCAGCTCATTTTTAATCATCCATGTCTTTCAAATGCGAGAATATGATTTTTCATCATCCATGTCTTCCAAATGTGAGAATAAGATTTCCGCGTCAGTAGTGTTCTTGGAGGCAATGGGACGCTGCCTCAAGTACTCCAAGCACAATTTAAGTCGTGACACTGGAGCTCAGCTGCCCCATCATGCAACTCTCTTTCCGCTAGTAGGCACATTTCCGGGGTACGCCGTATGCAATTTTTTTGAAGCGCGAACAGCGACAATTTGTCGCACCTCCTACGGAAGGAATTCTGGCGGTGAATCTTTGCTGCTCATCTGTGTGCCACATTTCTCTATCTTCCTAGAAAACTTGGCAGATTGTATCACCGTTGAAAAAAACAGTATGTTTCGTGGGTGTTCAACTTTAAAATAAGTGAAATTGCTTCCAACTGCATTCCTCACCGAAAATACCCTTCGTGCGACAACAAACTGTTTTTAAATACGATGAAGATCTAGGAGATCAGAAGCCGAAAATTATGCCGACGATTAAATTGAAGGTATATGTTTCCTCTGTGATGTAAATATTTGAAATTGGAAAGTTATCGTGGGTGATGGAGTGGGATGACGCAGAGGACACTCGAGAAGAAAACTGCACTCATTTCTTACAAACTGATTTTAAGCTGAGTTGAAGAGTTCAGTAATAATGAGCAAATATTTGATAGTGCCGTGGCCAACAGGAGTAAAGCCTTGCTCACGTTTCCCTCAACTTGGCATAATTATAAGAGTTGAAAACCTGAAAAAACGTAAGTATGTTGATTTATAGTAAATTAAAATTATGTAGCATACCTTAGAAAAGGTATTACTCGAGAAAAGCTAAAATTTCTCGACACAATGATGAGAAGAAGGGAGGAAAGCTTGTGTTTCTATCGAGAGGCATATAAAATATAAAATTGATTTCATGATCGATGCGCGGTTTGAGCTTTGATTTGAGTCACAAAGTGGATTGGAACATAATAAGCTTTACCCAGTTAATTCTTTAAGAACGTAGTGGTCTTGATGGTTAATAGAAACGCCAAGTTAAAGAAAAATCATGTATTTTTAGCCCCGAATCCACCAATAAATCGTCGATGAAAACGAACATGCAAAGCCCGTTAACACGATTGGAAAGAGGAACAACTTCCTCTTGGCAAGATTCCGGAGTTTCAAATGTCTATAACTTAATTCGAGCGTCGCGCTAGTCAATTCCCCATGCCCATGGCTGCCTGTCGCAACAATGGGCGCAACGGAGCGGGTATCGAGGAGGGACTATTGTTGCGTCGGAGGCCCCACTCAGCAAGGCGCGAAAATTGACTCCCTTAGCGGAGACGGCGAGAAATATCATAACGTCCCGTCCCTTTAATCTGCTCTGCCTTTAGCTCCCGTTCGCCTCCATTAATTCTGCCGCCACCGAGTCAACACGAGGCACCTCCCTCTTCCACGAACCCCTAACAGAGGCAGCTTAGCAATTGGGAGGAAAGAAAGACGACCCTGCTCGCCTGAAAAGGGAGAATCGATAGAGGCAGCCGCCTGCATAACGGTGGCGTCTCTCCACCGTCAATTGTTCGCGAGGGTAGTAAACTAAGTGACGGTGAGGAAGAATTGATGGCATCAAAACTATCATCGCTTTTTTTAGGAAAGGAGTCAGAAAATGTGTGAGAAAAACGAAGTAAGATTAAAATGTATTTGGCGACTCTATCTACGAAGAGGATTCTTCACCGAACTAGCTGTGCGGAGAGAACTCGGATCGAAGAGGGTGTTGGATAACGAGCAGACTTTAACGATTTTGGTAAGCTAGATAAGCGTCGAAGAAAAAGAACAGTGATGTATTGCATTCACAATCAGTAATGAAAAAATATTATATTATTGCAGGTCTGTCAATGCAGATAGTGGGTGAAAAATAAAATCTATGAATCGAAAAATCGTATAAATGATTGTATGAATGTTATTACTAAATACAAGGCATTAATTTATCTCAAACACTTAACCGTGATAACCATTGGGCTCACTTCAATGTTTTTATGTTTGAGAATAGTAATAACCTGAAGGTTTTTATTCGCAATAAATGCCAAGATAAAAATCAATGACTATTCACCACCTACGTGTATCATAAAATATCAACCACAAAAGATGGCAGTATTTTTAAATCAGCCTTTTACCTTTTTAAAATAATATAGAAATTTGTTTGCGTGAACATTTTATCAAAGAGACACACTATATGATCACATTATGCGACTGGTCAACTGCCATCTTAATCATGCAACAATAATGCATAAGAGATAGTACCATTTTTACAAAATCCAGCACGCAAAAACAGTGAACAATATCAGTTTGATTACAATTATGATCTAGCCCACAAAAATATTTTTTAAATATTTGAGTTATCTTGAAAGCAAGCAGTTCGCGCTAAAATGCTTTTTTTTATAAGAAAACACTATTTATTTAGAATGCATTAAAGACCTAAATGCTCTTTTATTTCTAAACAATTACATATATTTACGAGTACATTAAAATTTTACGCCTGTCAACATATTGCACGGAGCACGTATACTCTCAATAAAGACTAGTAGCAGTATCAAGAAGAAGAACAACGCGGCAGATATATTCCGAGACAAAATTTCATCACCGAGCATTTCACCGCGAATCTTTGATGCATTCCCCGACTTCCCGCTCAAGAATAGAAAAAATATGGACATAAAAAAACGTAAAATAAAGCACCATCCCCTGCAAAGCGTTCCGAGGAATTTTTATCACGAAAAGTGTTCAATTGCGCGCGCCCAGAGGAGGAATAAATGTCGGGAGTTTTACGATCCCATCTCCCGAATAGTAATGCCAACCACGCTGCGGAGAATAGTGAAGATAATGCCCGATGTGAAAATGCACCCCGCTGCGCGATGTTAAACCGCGAAAATACGCCGTGAGCATAAACCTAGAGGATCCAAGATGTAAACAAACGACCGAGCCAAACGGCATCTCCCGTCCGAGAGAGAGGCGATCAATTCGATTGCAACAGAGCATGCGTGAAATGTTCGCGCAGAAAAGCAATAAAAGGAATACGAATAAGATATCACTTAAGATTCTCTACGGCTGAGGGATGATGGGCGCATAACGTCCCTCTTTTTACCCCCAGATCACCCTCGTCTGCGTCTGCGCCTCGAGCCAAAAGTGGGCATTTTTATGAAGTGATCCATTACGCACCCCACTGGTTTTTTACGAGTAGGATGGCCACTCTTAACTGCTGTGCAAGACCTGGAATGCCTTACTAAGTCTCACATAATTTTTAGCCTACATTACGATAGTTTGCGTGAGAATTTGTCCAAATTACACCACGGATTGTAAGCAGTATGTGGCAAATCTTGATATGGGTGGTTTGGATACGCTCATTTACGCCTATAATATCGCCAAATTTCATACATTTTTGCTCAATCAATGAGGCTTTAATGAAAACGAAGGAGCCGATGAGAGGATCGTTATATAAGATGTTGAAGGAAAGGCTAGAGAAAAGTCTGATCTGGAGTGTAGCACTTCACGGTTCTGATATACCTCAAGGAGGATGATAGAAGACTTGAAGCTTACGGGATATGGGCGTAGAGATATGCATATATGTATGGTAAATTGTACTGTAGGTAGGCCGCGTCACGCCATTCCACACCATCAGGGAGCTGCCGCGGACTCTGCGCGCGTCCAAAACATCGATTATGTTTTGTTTCATGCTAACGGTCGTAGTAAATTTCTTTGGATGGACAGTCTAAAAATTTTGATGTGATTTTAACGTAAATATCTCGAGGTAACTCGGTGAGCCTTTTCTTATAATTCCAAATAAATAAAAAAATTCGCCAGAAAACAGGGTCCACCATTTTGTATTGCATCGACGATAAATATCGCAAGAAAGTGAAGAAATTAGGTTTTATGAAATGGAAATGAAATGTGGCACTAACATATTATAGCTTTTATACAATTACTCGGCTTTAAAAGATTCAAGGTCCAACATCTCTCGAGCACGACATTCCCCGTGGTCAACAGCGAGATGCGAACTGTGCCGCAAGTTCGAAAAATCGATCTTAATTTCGGCGTCGCGAGTGGTTGCAGTTGTCCTTCTGGTATCATACTCTATAGGTGCTTTTGCATATTTGGTGTCAATATCTCGAGGTAACTCGGTGATCATTTTTTAAAAATCCTACATGAACACAAAATTTCGACGAAACACAGGGTCCGCCATTTTATATCGTATCGGCCACAAATAATACAACTGAGTCGTAAAAGTTGCCAAGAATTAACAATAATAAACCGCATAATAATATTGTAAATTTTTGTTTCTATTGAATTACTACAGAAGGTGTGGCATTAGTTTTAACGTGCTGAATTTCGAAAAAAATTCAATGAGGGCAATTTTTGCGAAATTTGTTCAACTTTGAGGCTAAGTAACTTGTTTAAAAAATATACCTATGAAAAACAATTTGCATCAATAAATGAACTAATGTAATGACAATAACTGCGCAAAGTTTCAATTTCCGCACTCAAAAAAATCGATTTTGAGGTTTTGTCCAGCTTTTTTCGATTTCAGCCCACTGTGCGTCGGCCGAAATGATTCTACCATCACGAATCATAAAGGGCGCCCTTAGGCTTTAGCCTCAAGCATCTAACTAATGCAAGCATCAGCCCATTCAGTTCTGAATCTTGCTTGACTAGACACTCACGGATGACTGGAGCGCGTAATGGCCTCGAACTAGGTATGCATACAACACGAAAATTGGAACGTGTATAAAACGCTTATAACCATCCAACAGAAAACCGAGAGGAATGACAGGCGGGCGATAGGATGTGACACGGAGGATGAGCTGTCCCGAGAAACACGCTGAGAAATGAGAAGGGCTGAAAAGACCTCGCCGAGGTAGCGCCTTCGTCTGAGGTGTCCGCAGGTCGAGAAAGAGCTCTTGCATTAAGTAGCATGGGGGCGGAGAATTGAGATGAAGACGCCCGGCAAGGAGGACTAAAGAAGATTGATGGTGCGCGCATCTCCGCCTTCCTCCTTTTCCGGCACCGTCCGAGGAACAAGAGTGAAAGCAGCGAGCATTTTTATTTTCCTGAATGACCCACGGGCGGGAGCATTGAAAAGAAGACTCGTCACGGAAACCGCCCACTTTGCAGTCGGACAACGGTTCCCCTAAATTGATCAAAACAGTAGGCGTCACATACAAAAACCTTTGGTCTATCTTATTTGTGGTGAGAGGAGGTCTATATATCAATCTATCATTCTCCACAACGGTAAAGGTGCGATGAATTGTATGTTAAACTGGTAGGTGTAAAGTTTAATGAGTGGCGTTTAAAATAATGCGAGTTACATAATGGATAACTGCGACGGTACAATTATGAAAACAATATCCGCGATGCGCAAGAAATTATATAGAAATATATTAGTATTTTGGGCGTGATTATTTTTGGACGGTGTGGTGTGCATGTGGAGTCCAATTGCATGCTGCATGCTGGTGATTGATCACCCCCTGCCAAACACCCTAGAGGTGGCTCGAAGGGTATTATGTAGATGTAGTATTTTATCAGGCTTATGCATTATACAATTATATCCTCAAAGCATCAATATTGCCCACATCTTTACACTGAGTGCAACAAATAACTTTTAGAAGCAGGCAATATACAAACTATTGCATTACTATTGTTGTTATTCTATCATCATAACAAAATTTAAACATACTTAAAGAAATTCACAGTTATATAACTACAACTGTCGTCACATAAAAATTTCACAAATAAATAAAAGGCAATCTGACGCACAGATTCACACGAAACTCAGTTGTTCGATATCGTTGGCAAATAATGGGGATCAGATTAGGGAATTGGAAGGCTCTTCATCGGGAAAGAAAATTTTCGGTTATGAAAACAGCAATACTATTAGCTACTCGTTATCACCAATGCGTTGCCCATTGGAAGAATCGATTCTCCAATAGAAGCGCCGTTAGTGGTGGTTTGAGTCGAAAATAGCGTTTAAATTACTTGGATACCCAAAACCAACATAATATTCTCCGAGTAGTCACCGGCACTGCGCCACTGCCGAAGCCGAGTATTATAATAACGGTCGCCGCGCCCTCAAAACTCCTCCGTCGTCAAGAAAGGAGCTTTCTTTCACATTCTACAGGGTAATAATACCTCCCCGGCGTTTATTACGGATGGGATAAGCAGAAGTCTAACTTTTCGATGACGTGAATAGTTAAAACAACGATGGACGGATCCAGGATTTTTTTCGGATCCGGATTCGGGTCGGATCCTTGATTTTCGGAACTGGATCTTTCGGATCGGATATTTTCGGATCCAAATGCATTTTCAAATTCCTGCTATTAAAAGAAGTAATTATTCAAGTTTAATCTAGGTACAATCGAAGGAATGCTTTTTAGATTTTCAACCACATTTTAATATTTTTATAAATTAAAAATCATTTTTATAGGCTTTCAAGTTGTTTTTTTTTAAACATCTTTACATGCTCAGGACCTAAACTGTTACGCTTGGGTTTGGAAATGAAAATAGGAAAATTTTCGGATAAACCACTGACCAGTGGCGTAGGACAAGAATCGCATGCGACGGCAAATTCGAAGAGGGAATCGGAACTCTTTCCATCTTTATTGCATTGCATTCACTGAAGCTATTATTTAAAATTCCGAATCCAGATCCGATGTCTTCCGCGACTTTGAATCCGATGTATCCGATGAAGGGCAATACCCGCGGAATATTTGGATCCGAGTTATCCGATCCGACCATCCCTAGTTAAAACAATAAATAAATGGTAATTAAAGACTTCGTAATTGCGTTGGCTTTTGCAGAATCACTAGGCTAGGCGATGGCTTTTGGCTAGGAAAATACATTTTACTACGCCAGACAAACATAAAGATACACAACCGTTTTATTATTGCACAAGTTATTACACCTATTAAGGTAGATTTGCAGTAGTTTGTAGTATTTAAGAAGTATTCTGGCAGTCTCCTCTCCCTTCATAGAATTCCCTCTTAAATTCACAGTGATGCCTACTCCCTTTAACCCTACTTAAAAATCCTATTCTCTTCCTTCCTCTCCCTCGTTTACTCAATATTCTACCCTCTAATAATGTATTCAATATTTCCTCCCCGCTCAGTACTCGCACTATCAATACCTTCTGTCTCCTCCCCATCACATATAGAAGCTGCCTTTCATCACCCAAAATTATGAAAATAACACCACCCCTCCAACAGATTGAGTGTATGCGATCAGTGGCGGCTCGTGAGTCAAATGCTGGGAGGGGCAAACTCCACCGGGGGGTAAAATTATTTGAATATTTTTGTATTTTAGTGAGTTTTTAAGACAATCTATGGACTATGATGACTCTCTAATAGGCAAAACAATCAATAACACTAAAACACTAGCAATCACAAACTCGAATAACTCAACTACAACTAGGCCTATTTACGTTAAATCAATTTACATATAATAAGTCAACTGGTCACCAAAACAAGGTATTCTGAAACACTGCAACACCAAGATTATACTGCCGCCGGGCGGCCTCGAAAACTATTATAATTCAAATTTCAAACAGATTACATGATATTTAATAATTATTACCACCTTTTAAGCATTTGGCCCCAATGTGCGGCGCGGCTATGTCAACTCACTAGATACGTCGCTCTGCGCATGCTCGGGCGGCGTCCCAAGACTTCCATAAAACACAAGCTTAGACGCGTCATAGCACCAGCAGCCCCCACCACTACCACTCTTCATATAACAGCAAGGTGATGGATTGGGACGTTCTAGCCAGCACCCCACGGCTACAAATACGAAGTTCTCGCGCTATTTTTGCGTGTTATTCCTACATTTTCGATGCATGCGATTGAAAAAAAAAACACTTTAGTTAAATAGATGTATAATGATAATTGAATGGGTATATTTTTCCTTTTTCAAATCTTTGGGTGGTCCGAGAGTCCTTATGGGCAAGCCGCCACTGCATGCAATTAGATTTCACCAAATGAGGCCAATGTAGGATGGTGGATAAAGATATGTACTGCATTAGAATGGTAAATCTGAAATAAACGGGGAAGTGGACGAAGATGGGCTTGCTTGAAGCTGCCATTAAAATGACTCGAAGTGAAAAGGAGATAACGACGTAGACGGAAAGGAAAGGGGGAAGTGTGGAGGAAGAGATGAAGGAGACGCAACCCTTGCATTTCTATGGCCACAGCATTAAGGAGAAGGCAAAAAGAAAGCAGAAAAATGAAAAGCGCGAGGAGAATGATTGATAACGCGGGGACAGAACAATTGAAGAGTGGGCTGCGACGGAGAAGAAGATTTCCTGAAAGACCTCCCAGGAGGAGCTGAGTGTTGCCCCCAGTGGGCGTATCCGCTTTGCGTGTCATAGAAGGAGATGTGTCGCTTCGAATGAATACGGCTCGGCGGGAGAAATTGAACGGCGCGAGAAACGGCGGGCTCCATCGCCAACACGAGTCGTACAGTCGCTTCGCATTGAGACGTGGCTCTAAAAGGCAAAGATCCCTTTCGCCTCAACGACAGTGTGACATCTCCATCCGTACAGATTACTACACAAAATAATGCAATGGAAATCTACAGTGGGAAAATTTGGTGTCAATCTTCAACACCATTTCAAAATTGACCTTTTTACCGGAGATAATAGTTTCTACAATGCACTCTCCTCTTATAATAAAGAGTTTCTATTCTTAAAGACGGCTAATACCATTACTTTATTAATACCTCAAAACTGACATACCTTAAATTACATTTTAGTATAATACGTATACGAATGCCATTAAATTGTAGCTTTTAATTCGGATATTTATCTTCTTGACCGTTCTCTTCAGCCGAGCCAAAGAATAGATTACTTCGTACCTATAATATATGTTGCACTGAAACATTTCTTTCCTGAATGATTTACAATTGGAGATGGGGTTGACGTGGCAAATAGATTGCTGGCATCCCAATCCATAGGTCTTGGTTCGAATACGGGCGGTGGCTGAGATTCTTCAGGGCCTACATGATCCCTTCTTGAGTGTTTCAAGATGGTGCTTCAAGAACAGCACACTGACCGTCGGAATGGACGTCAAGACGTGGTCCGCTTGGCGCCTTTCGTTAAAAACAGTCTAATACCGGCACGCCAGGTTTCCGACTTATTGTACCTGGCGCTGATCGCTTCAGTTGTTGGTAATGAGCAACGAATTACTTATGTAATGGTTTATTTGAAAATTGTGATCATTTTCACTCGGAATGGGGTGGTTTCTTTTTTTTTATTGCCTAAATCAAAATATTATTACTCCTGGAGTATGTATTTCACGCTTTTAGATTTTTAAATGACCACATCTATTTTTCGCGATTAAATGAAAAGTGAAAAATTTCAAGAGCGCGAAAACGCGACGGCTAAGTAGGAATGCTGGGAAAACACCGTGTGACGTCGTTCAGGTTCCCGCTTTCGCAAGTGGGGTGATCTTGGGGCGAGGCTTTGAGCGCTGATACGACGCAGGATGCTAGCAGGTAGCAGAGTACCCGGCTAGCTGGTAGCGCTTGGCTTAAATAAGGATTATTAACACCTTATCAAACGAAGAAAACTTTCCAACTTTAGCCAGTTTTAATAGGTGATTAGTAAGACATGTTTCCCTGAGGTCTGTGGCTCATGCATGCATTGGTAATCTCAGACGATGTAAAACTCCTATCTACTCGCATAGAAACTAGGTCCCTGTGACGTCACGTGGAGTGGCATCACATGTGCGCCAATCTGGCCTTTTTCAAATGTGGTTAAAATTGACCATTGCCATTCGTCTGAACTGGGATTTCTAAAACCAAAGAATTTGTATATTATGAATACACTTAGGGTGGGTAACGACTCGCAATAATACCTTTCGTTTTCTTTGATGAAGGAAACTACCTTATTACTTAATAGTCTCCCTCGAACGGTATCTTAGGAACAAATGAAGCTGAAAGCGTTAAGTTTAATGGGAAAAACTCACTTCGAATAAGACGCGAAATACATGGTTCTCAGAAAATAATGTAAACGTGTATTTTGCATGCATTCACCAAACCCCAAGAGGATACCGCCCTATGAGGAGAACATAGGCGAGGCGGCACGCGGCATGACTTGCTTCACACGCACGCGAGGAACTGCGCGAGATTTAGGCCACACACGCAGTGATAGAGAGGTCTGTTATGCGAGGAGAGGAATCGTTAAAGGAAGTGGAAAAGCAGGGAGGCTGCATGATCCCTGAGGGCACCTGATATTATTGCCGAGTCATTCCCAAAATTTCAAAGCACACGCACGAACGGATTCAGATAAGAGGCCAGTATCGTGCGGACGAAGAATGTTTTACTTATTTTCTTGATTTATTTATTTTAAAAGCCCACATACAGCAATTATTGCCAATTTACAGTGGTGCAATAACAAGATAATAAATAATATATAACAAGAAACCAAATACATATAATGTTACGGGAGTCACATCAACCTGAAATATGCCGAGAATCAAGTACATAAAATGTAACGAGAATCAAACCTCGAAATTAAAGAACACAAGTATATAAAGCTAAAGAAAATTGTAGCATTTGTAAGAAATAGGAAGTGTTGTTGTTGATGTTCAGAGAGGTAAGATAGAGCCAGGTTAGTAAATACTTTCGGAGGTAGGGAAAAGGGATCAATACTCGGAGGAAGGGAATTAAAAGTGTTTTAACCGCGTTTATGAAAGCTAGTGCGAGATGCAAAGTATAGGTCATACTCATGAACATTTAAAAAAATATTAACTTGAATTATAAATTGATGATGAGCCGTTAAAGAGCTATAATTTCTGGAAACCGTATTTTGAAATACTTATTTTCGTAAAGGTTGTGACAATAATATTTGTCTGATCATTTGACTGCCCCACCTTCCCCGAATGTGTGATGTTCAAACACCTGAGACTAAGTCTGGGGTGAGCTATACCCTCACTAATCCAAACCTAACTTCGGTTTGAATTACCGAGTGAATGAAGAAATATTCCTTGTACCATCAAGGATATGTTGCAAATAAAAATTGTCATCGTGGAACCACTTTTTGAGTTATAACCAAATAATATTCGGTATCCTTGTGCAGGCGTTCGCAATGTGGTGAAGATTCAGCGCAGAGGTTTACCTACGGGTTATGCATCACGTGTATCCATCTTCGCAGACAACAGCTTTGACGGAATTGCATCAGAAGACATCGGTGATTATAATCGTACTCAGACAAGCAATAACCATAGCGGACGCCACCTCCTTGGAGAAAGAGAAACAACACCTACGCAACATGCTAGAAGATAACGGATACCATTCTCCAAGAAGAAAATAAACTTGACGAGAATCTGAAAAGGCCCAAACACCCTGCACCTGAAAATACTAAGGATCCTACGGCCTTACTCCCAAAGTTGCGAGAACGAGCAAAAATATCGCTCGATTGTTCTCAAAACAAGATTTAATTCTGTAACAAAGACCGCCAGCCTTCTAAGCAAAGCAATGGAAAAATTACAATAGGAACCCAATACGGGGTATACCAAGTTAACTGCTGCTGTAGCAGTACATGTATCGGGCAAATATGCAGAGCCCTAAATATACGGCTTCAAGGACACCAAAGAAACAAAAGAAATCAAGAACTGTGCCTCTCAGCCATAGCTTATCACACCTGGAGCCACTCTCAAATTTCACCATAAAAACGCAAAAGTATTAGCCAGGGGGAAGAGATACGATCCACGTATTATTAGGGAAGCAATAGAGATTATAAAAGTCACGAAAACCTTCGACAGAGAAGACGGATGACAGCTATTCAAATCATGAAAAAGGGTGCTCAAACCAATACCGGATGAAAAGACAGGAAAAGGAAAACACAGATGCGATCTAACATCATTTGACGCCAAATAAAACGGACAATTTAGAAGTCTTCTGCCACCTATGTCTACCAATAAGAAGACGCCTGACTCCGAAGGATGCGTATGAAAGACGGTCGATACTCTGCACTCCATAGACCTGAAAAAGGCAGCTGCACTGCCGGCGAAACTGTTGAATACAAAGATGGACACGCGTGGTGCCTATCCCGTAAAACTTATCGCTTAGTAAACCTGGATAATATTCGATACGCCATAAAAATAATCATAAAAATAGAATGTAGTGAAGACAGCGTGCTACTTCTTCAGTTATCAACGAATGAATTCTGTAATTTATTTATACCTAGATACCACCGAAAACAGCGCTATAACAATTAGACATAAACAAACAACCATGCACAGGATGGGGGTAACTTGCCCAGGCGGGACCTGAACCCGCGACCTCCTGTCTGGCAGGCGAGGACTTTACCCCGCCGCCACCGAGGCTGGCAAACCTAATCAGTGACGTCACCTAATTGTCTGCTAAATTTCAATTTCTTAAGCCACCAAAAAGGTTAATAAGACAGAGGCTAATGGAAAAACAAATAATACGGGTCCCACTCGTATATTTCTATCACATACGACATCGATTAAAAATTGGTGGACGGGTTCAATAGGGTGGTTTCCTATTATTTTTTTATTGCTTAAATCGAAAGATTATTACTCCTGGAGTACGTATTTCACGCTTTAGGATTTTTTAATGACGATATCTATTTTTCGCGATTAAATGAAAAGTGAACATTTTCAGCGCGCGAAAACGCGACGGCGAAGTATGAATGCTGGGAAAACTCCGTGTGACGTCGTTCTGGTTCCCACTGCCTCAAATGAGGTGACCTTGGGGCCAGGCTTTGAGCGCTGATACGACGCAGGATGCTAGCAGGTAGCAGAGTACCCTGCTAGCAGGTAGCGCTTGGCTTAATTATGGATTATTAATACCTTATCAAACGAAAGAAACTCCAATAAAGGGCAGTTTTAACTGGTGATTAATGAGAGATGTTTCCCTGAGCTCTGTGCCTCATGCATGCATTGGTAATCTTAGGCGATGTATAACTCCTATCTACTCGTATAGAAACTAGGTCCCTGTGACGTTACGTGGAGTGGAATCGCATGGGCGCCAATCTGACCATTTTCAAATGCGGTTAAAAAAGTACCATTAACATTCGTCCAAACTGGGATTTCTAAAACCAAATAATATGTATATCATGAATATGATCACTAATGGTGGGTAACGAATCGCAATTATGCCTTTCGTCTTCTTTGATGAAGGAAACTACCCTATTGGCTCTTAAGTGGTACTTTTTCAGATCACTGGGACGTATATTCCGGTTTCCAAAGAGTTGAGTGTTAGTAGTCAAGACAGGGCTTCGAGCCTGTCTTCCGCATCAGATATTCTTATATAGTCAATCAAAAGACCTGTCTCCCCAACGCATCCATTGAAATCTTATCTCCGAACACTCACACGATGTGTGGATCAGAGTCATAAATTATAACCGATCAAATCAATCAAAATTTAGCCAAAGCCATCGCCCGAAAATGTAGAGCATGAGAGATAATCAAATATAAACTGTTTGCTTTAAAGGCATAATTCAATAATTTTTTCACCGGTATGCCTTAAAATTGCAAACATTTCTACATAAAGTTAAACATGAAATTATTGTATCAGGACGAAATTTCGTTTATATATGAGTCATTCTGAGTCATGCATGGCTCATCTGAAGGGTCTCTACCATTTACTTTTCTCTTTGTTGCCATTAAAGTATGCATTTGACGAAAGTTAATATAGATGGCACTACAAAAAAGGATTGCATTATTATTTTTCCTTTTTTATCATGACAATAATTTAAAAATAATTTAGTAAATAAACACCAGTACACTTGTCATTATTTTAAAATTTTACAATTAAAAAATATAAAAAATAATTACA
The DNA here is from genome assembly GCF_921293095.1 of Ischnura elegans. NCBI lineage: Eukaryota > Metazoa > Arthropoda > Insecta > Odonata > Coenagrionidae > Ischnura > Ischnura elegans. The sequence continues at coordinate 99,436,338 of NC_060252.1, read as the reverse complement.
CAATCACAGAACTCTAGCGTCAAAACACATGAAGTAATAGCAAAAGATATCTATATTTACTGAAACGAGTAAAACGCGCGGAAGCAAGTGCAACGTAAAAGATTGCACACATGGAAATGATAGAGGAATATCTAGTGGTTGTAGCGACCTATTGTTATTTGCGGCAAAGTATAATATAAGAAAACTAATGAAGCAGCGAAGGTAGGAAAAATGGTGCACCAGCGAAGTAAAAAAATGCAGCAATGGTAACCAACGTGGAGTCTAGAAATACACATATTCCCTGGGTGAAGCTAAGTAATTGCAATTCGTGCCATCTTGAGCAGAATCTTTAGCTTTGCGCTTCATAGAAAATATATAATATTAGTGCTAATAATAATTCCATCTTTGTTAATCAACCGAATTTAGGAATATAAAGTCCTCCATTAAATTAATTTGATTAACACGCACATGCATCCAAGCCCTAGATGGGTGGAGGAACCACTCAGGTGGATTACGAACCCGCAACCGATGGGTTGGAAGGCTTTACCCCGCCGCCACCGAGGCCTGATAAACGCATGATTGATGATAATTATTTTTCTCAACTACTATACTTTAATGATGTTACTCGGGTGATAAATTACTGGGGTCTCATTCGATTTTCTGCACCTCAAAATACACAATTATCACGTTCAATTTTTTTTCGCTTTTTCACATGTATTAAGTGAAAATCAGCCATTTTTTTTAGGTTCCGGACTGGGTTCCTCCTTGCTTCAACTGATCCCGTGCTTCGTGTAGCAAGCCGTTATCTTGAGTTCAGTGAGTGGCAATAGTGAAGGAGACAAACACAAAGATAGATTCAATGGATGTAGATAAGCAGGTAAACATTCTCTACAAGAGATATAATCCAAAATAAATTTTTCCGTGAACTATAAAAAGGTCTGTAATTGATGCCACTGCGGTTAGCCCTTTAAGGCCCGAACTAATTTACCAACTGATTTTTAAATTTTTTTGCATATCCTTTTAATTTTATAGCTAAATAGGCGTTTTTAATAAAGAAGATACGAAAAAAATATAAATGCGTTTTCAAGCATGTTCCCAAATGGGAATACACCACAAAAGTTTGCTATTGCTTGAAAAATAAATATACGCTTGACCAAAAAACAAAGTTTAACAATGTAACAATGATCTTTTGAATATTTGAGCATTTGTTACTGGAGATCGAATGGGGGGGAAAAATCGAATAAATCGCGTACTCACTACAGAGGTGATGAAAGTAACCAATTTTGAAAAGGCTTAATTAACGACCGGTGTATACACAAGTCATGCTATTCACCCCAAAATTCACGATTATCACGTTCAATTTTTTTCGCACTCCCCCTTGGGTATCCAATTTGCACTTGATAGAATGGTGATTTTGTTCGGAACCCCACTACTGCTGGGATGTCACCCCTTACTTAGCCCCCCCCTCCCTCTTGTCCCTATCCTGGATCCGCCACTCTTCCTCAGCTTCCAAGTTTCCGCTCGTGAAGAGCTATATTTCAGGTAAAAAGCTTAACTTAACTTTTCTTGGAACTCCATAAACAAAGAAACATCTACCATTACATAGCTGACCAAGTTAACTCATAGTAGAGAAAAAGGCACTTTTGTCTTTTTCCGACTAATAGGACAAAGTCACCCCACGATAGACAAAGTCATCTTAATTGACGGTATCAAAATAGCAGTTATAATAACTCCGCAATACTAAAACGGGAGGAAATCTAATTGTTTAAGTTAATCACAGAAATAGTTATGCACGCAGAAGTGTTGCAGAACCTAAAACAATATTATAAAAAATAACTTCGCCCGTGTTGGTTAAATTAAACCCGTGACAAAAATCATTCACTGGCAAACATGATTTCATACAGGTGACGATGATATTCCTCGTCGCTGCTCCCACACGTATATTGGTTATTCTGCTCACACTGTTTCAAAATCCTATATTATCACTCTCTTTTTCGATTTTAACGAGTTTCTGACACGAGGGTTGGCAGTTCATTGGCCTGCAAACTTTTCGAGCAGGAATTAGGGGAAGTGGCTTGGCGTGGATGTCATGGGGACGTCACATGAATGACAGGTGACGAATACAGAAAGGGAGGAAGCAGTGGTCACGTGGTTTGCAGCGGATGAGTAAAGGAGAATAAAAGAGAGTAAAGGAGGCTGGGAGGGAGTAAAGGAGAATAATCCGAAAATGGAAAAATATCTGATTAAAAAACTTGCTACTTTCATGAAAATTACAAAATATGATCATTGTAACTTTATCGTCTCACAATCACAGATAAGCAATGGGCTTTCCGAGCTATGTTTCCTGGAAATTGCGATGGAAAATCCGTATTATTACACAGATTCTTAAGAAAACACGAATGGAGAAGTTAAAGTGGATGTAGAGGAGGAGGATATACGAAGTACTGGACATGGTGGGTGATGAGAGGCAGTTTCTTGACGAGATACGGAGTAAACAGAGGGTTTGAATGGATCGAGTACTGAGCGGGAAGGGTAAGATAAAGAGAGCGTCAGAGGGAAGAATTTCTGGTTAAAGCGGAGAGAGGAAGGAATAGAATAGGGTTTTTAGATAAAATGAAAGGAAAACAAAAATCTTCGTGTCTCCTAACTTTTTAAAACTGTCCTTACGATCATTACATAATATTTTGAGAGAAAATACAATACACGAGTACGATTCCATAGCAATATGATTCATACTTCTTTAAAAGATTTCTTTTTACAGTTTTAAGACATTTAATTGCAAATTCGAAGAATCTTTTGCGCTTCATTTCAGCGAATTTAAAGACAAAATATTATTTCTGTGACTTATTTTTACTCGTTTAATAACGATATGCTTCCCCAATTACTTCCATTTTTAATAGCATCTTACAGCTGGAATAAAGTGGTTGCTTCGGTGTAATTTATCTACGAAGGTTGCTTTTTAATATCCGGCAATGGAAACAATGATGTTGCTAGGTGCCATCTGACATACATATAGTAAAGTTTTACATTTTTGACATTTTTATGTACTCGGAAATTCTTGAAGTGGGGCACTAGTTGTGTTGTTGACAGTAAGTTGAAAATTTTATCTCAGTCAAACAGTGGAATTAACTCGCAAAAATTTTCGTGCGGCGATTTAATACGAATTTCGACCTGGATTATCTCCACAGCATTGCATCGGTCAACTCGCTTCGACTTTTGGCGATTTTGTACCATATAATAGCACTTTAAATCACCGGTTTAGAGAATTCAATCTTGGAATTTGTTTATTTTTGTATTATTTGTTTATTTTGTTATTCTGGATATATAAATAGCAACACTCGTATTAGCAGTATTGTGCGAAAAATCCACAGAGAAAAAATCATTCGCCTTGACCGTGGCTAATCCTGATATACTTAAATTATTAGCAATAGATGATAGATTAGCTGTATAAATATAATTTACGAACTAATAATGAAAGATTATCTGATAGATAATCTATTTTATAGATATCGTTGACCTTCTTAATGCGTCACATCGTGACTTAGGAATTTAACGAAAACACAGTCAATCAAAATAAATATGTTCTAAAGCAATTTTTTTTTGCAATAAATAATAGAAATATATATGACTCGACCATTATACATGCAAATACACAAGACACTTACCATCACGAAAGGCTTATTATATCCGCTGTATCTAGACACACCAGATGAAAAAGCAGCCATAAAATATGGCAGGGTCAAATCATAAGCTTAAATATTCCTAAGATCATAGCCATTCAAGCAACTTCTATGGAGTTGTCATAAACTATCCCGTCCTATTTGGGAGTGCTTGGATATCGGCAGCGGACGAGAGAAAGGAGAGAATCCTAAGGGCACAACGGTACACCGACCCGAGAGTCATTATTGAAGTTCGTAAATTAACGCCTGGAAAGGCAGACAACAGAAGGGCGGCACATAAAACATGAAATGTGTGTCTTCGGCTGGTGACGCGCGTATGAAAAGAGCCTCTATAATAATATTGGCTTCATGAGTGTCTCGCCTAAGGAGACAATTGAATACCTCTTTGCGATGATTAATGACTTTTCATCGAAGAACTCGCTTCGAGGGCAGAGGAAAACATTTGCAATAAATCATCGGTCCAAAGTTACATTCATCCACTGGCATATTCCACTGCATTCAAACCTGGAGAGGAGTTTGCCAAGTTCGAATAAAATAAATTAGAATTACAACGAGGAAAATCAGTTACACCGATAAAAAAGGACAGAAAAGTGAAAAATCACGCACTAAAAAAACACTAATTAATAAGTCCTTGAGATGAAGTTTTCTCTAGAGAATTGCATAAATAATGATCGGTTTAAACTGAAAAATTCAGTATTTATATTCCACATAGAAATCCTAATTGCTAGGAACTATCAATCATTTAACCACCCTTCTTTTAAATTTGATACAATTCCTCATATTGCTTGGTTGAGTAACAGTTTTTTTAAGGGGTGGGGTTGGTAAGGTGACTACAGTTGTAAGGCTTCCCATCCCGTGGACCGGGGTAAAGATCCCGGTGGTGGTGAACATTTTTCAGAGACTTTACCCTTGAGTGTTATGCGGAGAGCATTCCATGCACAGCACTTCGTCCGGCAGACGATAAGTTAAGCCATTGAAACGTCGGCAGCAGAAGATTCGACCAGGTTATTGGGAACCCGAGAATAATTCGTAGTAGTAGTATTTTGTTTTAGGGTGCCTCGACCCACTACGGTCATTTGAACCACCGACAAATCTATAAAATCAAAATTCTAAAAGATACATTAAAAAGGTATTTAAACATTCATAAAAATAAATGGGGTTGTCTGATGATAAAAAAGGTTAGAATTTAAACACTATTAATTAGCCCAGTCTCTATTAAACACTTAATGAATCGGCTGATACTATCAGGGTCGTCTCCTAGGATGTGCCCTAGGTCTTCCCCGATGTTCAGCCGACTCTCCCATTGCTGTGAGACATTTCCTGACAGAGTGTGAGAAATACCGTTCTGTGCGCCATCGAATAATTCGTCCGTAAAGAAATTTCGTTTCAATATTTTATACTACATAACATTTCCAAGATATACGGGCTACGGTATCTAAAGAACCTGGAAAGAAAAACTCAATGAGTAATCAAAAAAGTAATATCTTGAGAGAGTAAGTTGTTAGGAATTATGCTCCGCTGAAAATTTCGGTGCGAGAGGGTAATCACGATCGAAACGAGTGAAAATGAGTTCACTCTAAAATGTATCCCTAAAACAGCACTTTTCCATTTGCGGCGAGCTACCTGCACCTTTGGAGCGGCCATAAAGTAACTATTATTAGGCCACAATGCAATGGGGATCTTATTGCCTATGAGGCAAAGCCGTGAACGATCCATGTTGCAATGCAAATTCCTCGTCCTCATTCCATGCAATCCCTTCAGTTCCGTACAAAACCAATTTTGGAAGTTCATCTACCTCAATTTACTTTCTTTTTTTAATTTATTCGCGTTATAGATTCGATCAGAAACAGGATGACACATGCAATAAACAATTTATCCCCGTAGATAGCTGATGTTAAAATTTATAAATGGCCTAAGAATTGGACGGAAGATGCTAAAATTGTAAAAAAATTAAATAATTAATAATATAAATATTTACATATTACCTACAACGAATGCTTATTTCCAGCACTAAGTAAAAAAATCTAATGCTCAATACTTACTTCCAAATGTTTGAATGGATGGTATGTAATCATCTCCAGCACTAAAACACTACCAAAATATTTATCAACTCGAGGTAAATAGCGTAGGTTTTGACCGGGAATAAAAATTAGCATTCATAAATACTACAGAATTTCAAACAGATTTTATAGAAAAATAAATCATTATCCGAAAATGATGTCCGATTGCTTAAAATGGAACGGTAGCAGCAAAAAACCTTGATGAAGGTTTAAAAATACATCGAAAATTTGGCGGAAACTTTTGCATTTTATTCTTAAAGGCCGTCACTCCAAGATACAAAAAAAATATTAATCAACAAGATAAAAGCTCGAGAGAGAATATAGTTAGAAATAATGCTCCACATAGGTTTTACTAGTGATGATTTTCGGGGGTTACGCAATATTCATGAATAACATTTGTGTAATGCAAGAATAAATTTTGATTGCATGAATGACATTCAAGTCATTTTTTGATCAATGGATCACCTATACCTCATATACTGACTAAATTTAAAGCTTGTAATACCAAAAAGCGTCTCATTAATATACGTCATATACACTACCTCGTATAATGCAAAAAATTACCTCCTGTGGCATATTTACCTATGCCCTGGATAAATATGCATTTTCGAATTATTTAATTGCTCTGTATCTCAGCCCATGCCATAGATAAGTAACAATACCAACTCTTCATTCATGAAAATTTAGTGAATTGCACACTTTTACAATGCTTTTATAAGAAAATTTCTTCGGAAATAATTACAGCAATTCTTCGTTAAAACTTTCGCGGGTGCTCGACGGTGACGGTGTTTAGGAGATGTTTTATCTTTATGATTATTTTAGAACTCCACTCCAAGTGGAAGGGGTTTACCAAATTCCTTGCCAGACCTGCACATCGGCGAAACAGGCAGGTCGGTCAAAACACGCCTAGAAGAGCACGAGAGAGCGATTCGACTGGGGCAATCAACAAAGTCCGCGGTAGCCGAACACGCAGCGCTTGGCCACATCATCGACCTCAAGGAAGTCAAAATCCTCGCCAAAGTTAAAAGTTTTAAACAGAGACTCGTCAGAGAAGCCATTGAAATATCCAAAGAAGATAAGAATAATTTCAACAGACACGCCGGCATCAAAATTAGCCGTACTTGGCAACCCGTAATAAGAAGAAACAAGCAGCAACCCTTTCCCCCAACCTCCGACTCCCCTCCCTCCACCTCCTGACACAGATACCTATATAAAAGATCTTAAATTCCCATCTCTCCATAATCCCTTGAAAAAGCGACCAGCATCGGTCGGGAAACGCTGGGGCCACCCAAAGCATTGACGCGGCGACATAGCCCAAAAGTTTTTAATCACAATAATTACAGCAGTAACCAAGAAACAGGTTTCAGGCGTAGGAGCTAAAGAAATATTTCAATAATGCATGACATCTACCACAGCAATTCATAAGAAATTACTTTGAGAATGATTTGAACCTCGGCCACTTCATTTTGACTTAACGGTCATAAAATGCATGGGTTTTTAAGCACTTCCGCCTATTCATCACCGTCAGTTTGGCTTTCGTTTTCCTTTCAAGTAACGACGGAGCCATGAGGGTGGAATCGCTTCGAAAGAAGTTCATTTCACGTTCGGAGAGAACCCTGTCAGAGTTAAAGCAAAGAGATCGGGAGTGAGTGTTTGATCTATTTTAGTTCACGTCCGTCTATCACCGAGGCGGTTGACCAGCCGACCCCCTTAAATTTCCTTCATCCTCGGAAAAAACTAAGTTGCAGGCGATCACGTTAAGAAAAATCTCCATGCATGTCAAAAGAAAGACTCCGCAAGCTTTATACGAACGCTATGCAAAGGAATGAACCCTCTAAAAACATCCACGCGCAGTAATGATCATCGTCCGTAACTGGGTCTCTTTAAGTATTCAAAAGATTCAACTTGAAGGATTCAAACACTGCTCCTAAATTAGCAACAAAACGGAAAGGTCTCCTTTCCGATTACAATTAAAGTTGTGATCTTAGATACGTAAGATTATGATAACACTGGTATAAGTCAATTTAGAGATGAAAATAAGTGAAAAAAATATACAATCGGAACATCTGTATCTTTTCTTTCCGTGATAGTTATCACCAGTGGGAAACCATGAAAAATTTCGAAATTAAAAATGAATGAATTAAAACAATTACAAGTGCAACCAATTTTCGCAGTTTATAAAAAATAAATTATGAACCAAGATCACACCTGTTAAACTCCATAATTCTGAGAATTATCGTCCGATATCAGCGAAATAGTCTCACAGTTACGAAAGCAGGGTGATTATAAGGCGGAAGAGGCTGAAAATGAAAACTTGAGGATAGGTAACAGTAACAGTCCATTAGCGGAATCGAGGGAAAAAATATTCATTGCATTACAAGATTTATTTCATCATCTCTCCCCGTAAGCTCATTTTGAACCTCACCTGGACGAAGTGAGCTGTGAAATGCCGACGGAGGAAAAGCAATTAAAGCACAGAATCCAGAAGTTTAAATGAGACCTAATGGGTGGATAACATCCCAGCCACGTAAAGTCCCAAGCGCAAAAGTTTGAAGTTTTACTCCGAGTCGGAAGAGGAAAAACTTCTTGGAGTGCAGGACATCATTCTCACAGAAAAGGGGAGAGAGCGAAAACATTTTTCAATTTCATTTCTCCGCTTTTAAAGCTTCTCGATAGCATTCGATTTCGTTTATTTAAGACGTCTAAATTAAAAACATTTTGATTCAAAACTTTTCTTTTCTAACCTTGGTGGAAAGTAAAGTGAGTTTTCAGTATTCTCCAAACTATTGTCCTAACTCGCGTTCGTTCGTTACGGCTGACTTAAATTGGATTCGGGTCTTTCAAAAGAGCTTAAAAAATGCACATTTGAGGTACTATACCGCCATAAAAGAGGAGTTTAAATTCTATGGAGCACTGAGTAAATTTAGGCTCGGTAATCGATGATCGTCCTCAAGGCAAGTACTTCTTGAACTAAGGGAGTTTCCAGGCTCTTTTGACAGGCACCCGTTCATTAAGAAACGTGAAATTTTGAATAGGGTAGTTTCCTTCATCAAAGAAAACGAAAGGCATTGATTGCGATTCGTTACCCACCATTAGTGTATTCATAATATACAAATTATTTGGTTTCAGAAATCCCAGTTCAGACGAATGGCAATGGTCAATTTTAACCGCATTTGAAAAAGGCCAGATTGGCGCCCATGCGATGCCACTCCACGTGACGTCACAGGGACCTAGTTTCTACACGAGAGGATTGGAGTTTTACAACGCTTGCGATTACCAATGCATGCATGAGATGCAAAGCTCAGGGAAACATGTCTTAATAATCACCTATTACATTTCCTAAGGTCGGAAAGTTTTCTTCGTTTGATAGGGTATTAATAATCCTGATTTAAACCAAGCGCTACCAGCTAGCATGGTACTCAGGGTACCTGCTAGCAGCCTGCATCGTATCAGCGCTCAAAGCCTCGCCCCATGGTCATCTCATACGGCGACGGCGGGAACCAGAATGACGTCACACGGAGATTTCCCAGCATCCATACTTAGCCGTCGCCTTTTCGCGCGCTTGAAAATTTTCACTTTTCATCTTATCACAAAAAATATATATCGTCATTCTAAAATCTAAAAGCGTGAAATGCGTACTTTAGGAGTAATATTATTTCGATTTAGGCAATTAAAAAATAATAGGAAATCACCCTATCAGAATGAATACTGTTACTAGTCTACTGCTGGTAAATGTCTGCGATTCGATTCTATTTTCCTTTACGGCTTAAATTCTATATTATACTTCTTATAACATAGCAATCAACCCAAAAAGTAAATTAAAAAGGTTTATAAATACAAAGACGATGAAAAAGTGGAGGTGATGCCGGCCTCGTTGGCGGCGGGGTAACGTCCTCGCCTGCCAAACCAGAGATCGCGGGTTCGAGTCCCGCCTGGGTAGGTTTCCAGGGCGTGATTGTTCGTGTGCGTTTAATTGTTAAATTTGTTGAATACCCCGATGTAAAATGGCCAATGTGAGCTGTATTCGGTGGTTTGAGAATAAAAGAAATAAAATGAAATTTTAAGGTGGTACCTCCGCGAGTCCTACCACAGCCACATTTTACGCGGGAAAAAATCACGAAATTGAGAAAAAATTGCTTGCGAGGCTAATAATTAGATTTAGACACAAGTTTGGTTAAAAAATTACACGTTTAACGAACTCTATGCAGCCTCCTGGTTAGAGCTGAAAGGCGATTAGAACGCATGTTTAAAGTCAAAAGTCGCAGGCTATTTCTTTAATGTAATCATCCAAAATGTTTCCTCGATAAACCACTGTAAAGACTGCTTAAATGAGCTTTTTGTGGAATATTTTGTATATCGAACACATAAGAAACATATCTATATTTAAAATGAAAAAAATAGGATCACATTACCAGGTGGTGTAAGGAGCTGAAATTCAGTAATTGCAGTAAACTTACCTGCAAAGAGAGAACAGTAAAATTAGTCACGACAAATTGCTGGCATAAATTTCATCAACATGTTTGATAAGTTTTGAACTCACTAACAAATTTTTCAACAATGCTTAAATATTGAAAAATAATTCCTAGCACAATAAATGAAAACCTCTAAAAATCCAATGGTAGGATATAAAATGAAACATACACTTCTATGAAATAAACTCATTAAAAAGTCAACGATGAAATCATTCAATCAAAATCATTTTTAAAATTCAAATTTATAAAAAAATCATCAACTTTGGGCGAGCAAAGAGAATTGAGGGGAGGAGATTTCTAAAACCAAATAATTTGTTTATTATGAATACACTAATGGTGGATAAGGAATCGCAATTGATGCCATTAGTTTTCTTTGATGAAGGAAACTACCCTATTGTTGATACTTGATGGTATACACTTAAATATCTTGGTTAAAAAATGATAAACTAGGCCTTAAGACAGGCAAGCGGAGTAGCTCTCATCATGCTAGATAGAAGGCTAACACAGATGATAAAAACATTTATAGGATGATGATAAGGTAGCAAATGACAACATCAATAGAGACAGGATTTTCAGTGCACGTTATTGATGACCGACTTTGCTTCGGAAAGACGAGTAAACAATATCGTGATTGACGGGTATGACCAATCAGGTGAAGGAATTTAGTATTTGACAAGTCTAAACATAAACTGGAGAGAAATGAAAAACGTGACGATCTTTGAAATTTGTCTTGACTCGTTCCTATGTACGATACTCCTATGTAGTGAACGGATTTATCTTCCAGCTAAGCAAATACTTCCTAGTTTCCACTGCTAGTATCGGATAAACGATACGTTGAAAGAATTTAGTAGGAAATTATGCTAAGTGAGAAAAGCTAAATTACTTTCTAAGGAACGAATTAATTTTTAACAATTTTCATGTAAACATCAATGCTGTTTTCCGCGAGCAAAAACCTAAATAGGAAATATGAACAACTATAAGCATTTACGGAAGTGAAAAGAAGGCCATGCAAGCATGTTTTATCAAAGCAGCACACTTTTTATATGATATGATATTTAGTCAAGTTTCCTGCATCAAAAGTAACACATAAAAATCAAAAATATATTTTAAATAATAAGCTGATTTTTTAAATTGATGCGAGAACTTTTTTCAAGTCCAAATGACCAGTTCCCGGTCAAGGTGGATGATTTTTTCTCAGTGGATCTTTCACCCAAATGACCCTTAGGTCCACCAAAGTGTCAAACCACTTGCAACAAAGATATTTTCCTATAAATATGGTTCTGATTCTTTTCTCCCACGAAATGGTGCCGAAATTTATAAAAAACATATATAAAAGTTCCTCCTTCCTTGTTCAGTACTGCTTCTTAATATTGGCGAATTTTCTTCTATCTGAAAGCCAAGTGGAAAAGAATGGATAAGGTGAAGAGGACGGAGAGTAAGGGTAACAAAGAGGTGCTAGACATGGTGGGTGAAAAGAGGCAGCTTCTGCATGAGGTACGGAGGAGACAGAAGGTGTAGATATAACGATTACTGAGCGGGGAGGGGATCTTAAAAATCGTGTTACAGGGTATAATGTTAGGTAAGCGAGGGAGAAGAAGGAAGAGAGTACGATTCTTAGGCAGAATGAATGGGAGTGGACCTTATCGTGAATTAAAGGGGGAAGTCCACGAAGGGAGGGGAGGCTGTCAGAATACTTCTTAAATACTCAATGTAAACCTACCTGAATCAGTAAAATACTTTAATAATAATGGTTGAATTTCTTCTCTCCCGCTAAGTGGCGCCCGGAACATTTAAAACATATTGTAGAATATTTCGAAGTCTACCGCCTGAAAGGCGGTGAAATTGACATGAATTTCCATGAGAATAAAATTCTCTTGCACCAGGAATTGAGCCACAGACATTTAGCTTTTCGGGCCACTCCGCAGACCACTATGCTATCCAGGTTCCTGTTCCATAGCATTTGTACCGAGGCTGTTGAGCAAGCATGAAGCTTGTCCAACATTATTTCTTCATATTGGCGTACTTTCTTCGAACTAAAAGCTAAGTCTCCACGGATGCGAGAGAGGAGAGCGGTAGTAGACAGTAGTCGTATGCTTTTTCCGCTTATTCAGCTGTCATTCTGTTTCTGTTGGATTCCTCGCTGGGAGGAAGGGAGGGGGGGCACTGTTTATCCCGAGCAAACATTTGTCCACTAATCTGCAGTCTCCCACCCCGAACAAACAGACCTCGCCTCGCTCACCCACTGCGCTGCCGCCACTAAAGACTGGACGTTTCTGTTGCCACATTCAATATCCTGTGTGCTCGCCCTAATTTTTTAGCGCCTCTTACGGCAACGATAACCAGCGAAAAAAATTAAAGCCCGAGTCACCGCTTCAAATTACGACCGACGAAAATAAATCTTTCGTCGAGCGGCATTTCAATGAAACTGGCCAGAAAAAGTTATGCGGAGCAGGTGGAAAACTTCCAATTATTATCCTCTCCTACGTTACGTCTATGTGTGTCTTCAATTCATCAGTCCCATAAATTGAGGAATTAGGGTCGTGATTAATATTATAAGATTGCCGATTCCTCCCAGTTTTTCCAACACGCCTTTTGTATATGTTAATGTGCGACCGAAGCGGTATGTTTCTACTGAAAAATTCTATCAATATACGTCTGTGCTCTGAAACATCGACTGAATAAAATATTATGGACAATAACAAAATTACTGCTACTGTCTGGTACAAAGGTGTGATAGAGCTGTAAAAAATTTAAAAGGATGACACAAGTTCGTCGAAGTTTTTGCATATATTCTGGACTTACTGAAATACCGATGAGGAATTTGAAGACTTGGTAGAAAAAAATTACCTTAAGAAAAACCTCCAAATAAAAAAAATTTGAGCTTCAAAAAATGTAAAACGATGACAAAAGTTCGCTGAAGTTTTTGTATATTCTGGACTTTATGGAAAACCGATGAGGAATTGGAAGACTTCGTAGAAAAAAGAGCTTAAAAAACCTCCAAATAAAAAAAAATTGAGCACGGACTTCCTTAAGGTCACAAGGTAAGGTATTAACAATCACAAAATTCATCTTTCCACTCTATATGATTTACCAACCGGGACTAATGGTACAGAACATTTCGAAGGTCAAGATCGAGGAACGCTAATGATTGCTAACTGTCGCCAATTATATTGCTTGGCAAAACTTATTTTAAGGTGTGTTTCCGGAACATAGCACATGGAAATGACAGGTTAGTTTTAGTTTTTATCAGCATTGAAGCGCTGTTGATATATCGCATTGCATTCCCTTGGTGCAGCTCTCTCTGAAAGAGGGAGTCGTTGCAATGGTTTGATGAATAGTTCAGCCAAATTGAGGGGCTAATAGCGCCATTAGTCCCAATTAGCACTAGAACCGCTGAACTTTCCAACCCCACCAAAACCGCGGCATGGGACTATTTTGTCCCATTGAAAAAATACGTTTATGTATGTCGTACGTCATGTTTAAGTATAATTGACGGATTTTTTGGTTTGTGTGAACAGAAAAGTGTATAGGTAATGTTTAAAACGTTTTATTAAGTATAACTAGGAATACAGTAAACTTATTTTGACAGCAAAAGCGTTGTTTGTCAAGAGGGGCGCAGCGCCGGGCAGAGATGACTCGGCCGGCGCTGCGTGAGTAGGCGGCCGGCGCAGTGCACAGATTATTCCCTTCTGCGCCTTTAAATGGCAGAATAACGGTATCTGTGAATCGATCCCATTCGTAGTAAACTGCTATTATGCTAAATACAAAATAAGTTTACAAAAAAACTGAAATTGTAGGTTTTCCCATATGGGACAAAAAAGTCCCATCCCGCGGTTCTAGGTAAATCGTCGTTTTTCTCGCGAACCAAGCATTGTACAATATTTTCAATATTACCATTCGAAAGAGTATAAAAAAGGAGTAAAAGTCAGCAAATTTCAAAGGGATCAAACCACTAGTACATAAATGGCAAACATTTGCAAAGGGCGATGGGACAAAAAAGTCCCGCCGCGGTTCTAGTGTTAAATAGCAACCTATCGAAGCACTGGTTCCTAAAATGATGACCCCATTGTCACTCTTAGAGAACCTCATCTTCAGCTCTTGCAAGGAAGAGCATGCTCCAGCTTTGCTACGCCCGCTATTAGTTATAGATTCCGACTCCCCAACAAGTTTGACGACTTTCCGACATATTGTGTTTTCCTTTTTCATTTTAAAGCTAGAAAAATTAGGAAATAAAATCCTGATAAAACATTTCACAGCAATGCCCGTTTTTTCTGAATTTCTTCCGTTAAAGTTCAATTTTTCCACCACGTCTACCTTTAGGGTCATCATCTATTCAAGGGTCAAGCCTCTTCATATCAATTACAATCGAAGCTTTATAGAATCGTACGAATTCATCTTTCTCATGATCTTTCTAATTACGGGAGCAGAAATAATTGATGAAACTAAAGTTGCATACGGAAAAAATATCATTTTCCTGCGTTGGATGCGCTACCCAAAAAGTCTCTGAAACGGTTTCAACGGGAGGGTGCCCGATCTTTCGAATTTGTTCTCTTTTTTCTAAAGAAAAAATAAAAGCCGAGAGCGTGCACGTGTAAGTCCTCAGAACAAGATACCCTGGCCCTTAAATCCAGATTTAGGGAAGTGGAATCGAGTTATCTGATCCCTTCTCCTTGTTTTACGAAGAAAAGAGGGAGAAATTTAAATTGATATGGAGTTAAGGCATCAAGTATAAGGAAGATTTGGGGAGGGAAAAGAAAAAAAAACAGTCGAAAGATGTTGGTATCCAAGGTAACTAGATATTCTCTCTTGAATCGAACATCTGTTTAAAAAAAGAATATTCAAAATGAAATGGATTCTGATCTAAATAATGCTATTTTCGTAGTAGTTAATATGAGTAGTAACCGGAAAAGATTAGAATCCGGATTTGTTGTATTCAGTAATATTATTTTTTTATTGTAGGACGTTGTGGATGGATGAGTAGGGTTAACATAAAGGCGTCAGATTAAATAAAATACTTGTTATGCGCAATAAAGTCACACCCATCGCAATGAACGCATATAATACATGATAATGCGCCAAAGCCCTGAAAAGGCTAGAATGAAAAGGTGAAATATAGGTTCTAATTCGCAATACTTCGTCAAATTCGCGGTGAGCATATGATTTCCGGTGCAGAAAGATTTAATCCGCAATTTGAATAAAAATAAAGAGATCGGCGCGAAAAGTGTGAAAAGAGGGCTATTACACCGCTTTTACAAGAGAGCCGCTGAGAGCCGCTAAATACTCGGAGGCTACGCGCTAGGGTCTAAGACGATAAATCAAGAGATAGTTTGTCGAACGGTTAGGTATAGGAATACGTATTCCCCCGAGAAATAAAGAAATTAAATACAGTTAAACTGCCTTGTGACGAATTTCAGGGAACCATCGCTCTATTTTGTAATAAACTGAATTTCGTTATATCCATAGTAATAGGATTTTGATGTATACATCAGAAGATTTCCGGCTAATAATCCGCAAATAGTCTTTACTTAAACAACAAATCCGTAACAATCAACCATCGTGCCACCCTTTCTATCAATCGGTGGTAATGGAAAGGATTTTAAGATCTGAGGTAGAACTATGTGGTGATGGCTACACGTGAGAAAAACTGACGATAAGCTGAGGAACGGCTAAGTGGCCAAGATGGCCGTAATTTATTTATGAAAGAGGAAATAGTTCCTCAAGGGACCAAATATTAGTCCGTAATAGCGGGGATTTCGTATTATCCAAACTCGTTACGCGGACAAATTAATATTGGCGATAAAAGGGAAGTCCAAGGGACCGTAAACTCGCCTCGTTATAGGCAGGATTTCGTAACAAATACATCCAAATACTACCCCATAAGCCACCAAAAAGGCGTTTAGTAGCGAGTGTTAGGACACCAGCCGTTTGCACATAAAAAGGAAATGCGAAATTACGATTAGCATTTATTAAAGTACATTATTGTTCGGGGTAAAAACGAATTCTCATATCTATCCGTTCGGCTAAATATCTCTCTTAATTTATCGCTTTTGTCAGGCCTGGAAATATAGTGGTGCTCTAATATTATGTTCTCTGTGTCGCTCTTAAAGGTATCTATTCTCAATTTTTCAAGCAATCTAAGCCTAGTGCGCAGCCTTCGAGTCTCCAGCAGCTCCCAGCCTAATTCTCTTAACATCTGGGTAATGCTTAATCGTTATAATCGAAATTTTCTGCACATGCTACGTGGCTTCCGCGCATTTCCCATTTTTTTCATTGTTGGTGAAGAAAGATTTCGTGCTTTCTCGGCGAATAGACTTAGTTAATAGTTCTCGGGATCGCCACCGGGTCAGGAACTCCATAACTGCCGACGTTTCGATGTCCGATTGTGTCATCGTCCTCAGGCCGTTTTACACGGTACACGGAATTGCGCAATCTGGCGTACGTGCGATGGCGCAATCAAAATTGCGCCGTGTAAAGCGGTGAATTGCTAGAACACATGCGAGAATGCGTGGATGCGGGACGGCAAAATAGCCCCTGTTCTAATTTCGTTCATGCATTCGCGCAATTCCTCGCCATTTTAGAAATTAATGCGGCTCTAACCTGCGCATTTCCGTGCCCCGTGTTAAACGGCCTTAAGGCAGTTACGGAGTTCCTGACCCAGTGGCGATCCCGAGAACTCTTCCCATTGTTAGTGTCCTAACACCCCCCGCAACACGCCTATCACGGCGCCTTTCGGCGTTTTTATACGTACGTAGATGTTGATGTAGTCAGAACATGGATGCGCCCATTCAATCTCTTCCCATGAAATCGCACATTCCCTTGACGGAAAGTATAATCGGCCTCCTCTCACTCTTGAAGGCGTTAGTGATATTAATCGCCTTCGGGGATTCTGACAGGCATTGCGTGTCAAGACGGTCGAGACTGAGAGGCAGAGTGGTTCGTGAATGGCCTCCTTTCTCTTGTTTTTGGAGCATCGTAAAGACGTGCGAAAGGGAATCTTTATTTCCAGAAAGGCGGAAAATGAGGCTATTGGATGAACCAAGGTTTTACCATGCGATCGAATGCTGCGTTTTTTTAATTAACCCTTTTTAACCAAATGTTGCCTCTAAAGAACATCAAAAATGTTTAAACTTTCAGCTCTGTTTAGAAAGTACCTAAACTAACCATTATTTGGCAGAGTAAAACTTTAATGACGAATTATTTAGCTGCCACGATGCTTATAATTGAGTGTTAAATTTTCGAGTTTTCAAAATGAAAATTCTTCAAATTTGATTTCTCCCATAATCACCTCTGGGTTGGAATGGGTTAACACGCAGCGTATCGGGGTACCTAAGTGTAGAGGAAGGACGTACGTGGTCAGAGGAGTTGACATTGAAAATATCTGCTGATTCGGGTGAGCTGCCTTTGGTTGACACATAGTTAAACAGCTAGTATTTAGAATATAGCTTTACCAAATCCTAAATTACAATACGTCCATTCATAATAAGTAATGATCATCAACCGAAAACGTACTACCAAATTACCCATAGTAGGATAGACCCTTGGGTAAACCGGCGTATGCTTACGTGGATTTTTTTCAACGAATTTTCTAATTTTTATGCTTTAACTCAGGAAATGTATACACCATAGTTTTATAAAGCAGTTAACTAGGTCAAAATATGTCCATCTAGTCGTTGGCCTATTTTTGTTTTTAATCGTAAAAAAATGTTTTCTAGGTCCAAGTCTGTCGCCTGAAAAAATGTTATCCTTTCCCCATGATTGACCGATTCTCGAATGACGCTAAAGAAATTTTGAATATATCCTCTTGGGAGTAGCATCAATATGTTATGACTGGTGGTGCGCCATATATAACTCGTT
Organism: Ischnura elegans; assembly: GCF_921293095.1. Classification (NCBI taxonomy): domain Eukaryota; kingdom Metazoa; phylum Arthropoda; class Insecta; order Odonata; family Coenagrionidae; genus Ischnura; species Ischnura elegans. Next base: position 99,418,293 of record NC_060252.1, on the reverse strand, counting down.
TAGGAAAAAGTTCACATCGCGGAAACGTGCCTCGGTGTACCCTATACTTTAAAATTGTTTAATTGAAGCAACATAACGACGAAAATATTTGTTATCCGTCCCGAACACTCGGGAAAAAATACTGAGTACTGAGCCTCAGTTTCCTTGAGAATTTTTATTTTACTATTTAAATCGGATGTTAATATATAAAAACTGTAGCGAAAGGATTTGGCGAGTGGATCTAGACATTCCCATTGCCTTCTTTCATATACAACGATTTCCAGGAATATTATTTGAAAAAAAAACTTGTGAGACCTCCGAAAAAGTCTATTCGGGCTTCCAGCCGGGTGGTCTCTCTCCATTCCGCCAATGGAAGACCACCCGGCTGGAAGCCCGAATAGACTTTTTCGAATATATTAGCCGGAAAAGCATCAGATCTTACTTCTTGTGAGCAGGGGCGCAGCTTAGAATTAAGGCTGGGGGGGGGGGGGGGTTTAGGCGCAACTATAATACTTTGGGGTGTGGGGGTATTGCATACCCGCCAGGGTAAGCGGGAGTTGCGGGGGGGCACTCCTCCAAAATTTTTTTAAGATTAATGGTTCAAAATGGCGAGTTTTACGGCTTTCTGAGGGATATTTGATTAATCCTAACACTATTCTGCAAGTAATACTAATCCAATTATTAAAATGGATTAAATTTAAAAATTTCTCTGAGCTCTGGGGGGGGGTTAATCCCCCAAAACCCCCCTCTCGCAGGGCCACTGCTTGTGAGACCTGTCCACAATTCTGTTCATTTTAATTTATGCCTTTGCTACCTCATCGTTTGATCTCATATGTGTCGCTGGCTATTCTGATTCTCTACTTGTTCCATTCTTATTGTTACGGTTCCTCTTCCTGGAATGGGAACTCACTGAAATGCAGCCTGTCAAAGGATTGAGGTCAGCCTTATACACAATTGCGACTGCAAATAACTGTGGCCAAAGGCCGGAGCAGATCTTTCTAAATTCCCTCTCGACTCAACAGCACCCTCGGGGGAGAAATCTAACCATCCACTCCACTCTGTCCATTGTTCTGAGTCGCTATTAACTTTATGAACACACCGCAAAATATGTGAACAGTCCGAGCCTCACTCGTACCAAAGTTATTGAGCAATGACAAATTCTAGATGCTCGATTTATCCGCCTCAGGCAAGGAAATACGAATGCCTGCCCGGATGTCATATTCAGCATTCTTTATTCTTAACCCACACTGATGAAACAATGAATTACAAGGCCAAAAAGTGGTAGTAACAATTTGTAATTTTAAATAACATAATTGGTTGTCATAATGATAAATCTGGAGAACGAATAATTCTTAGCTGTGAGTCAAAAGCGAATAAAGCTAGCTGTCGAACGCAAGGTGATATAAGAACTATTCACTATAGAATTAATGATGGAGAAAAAATATATATCGTCAAACCTACAACCATATGTTCCAAGAAGAAGTAATAACTTTCAAATTCACAATAAGGCCAGGAGCTTTTCCTTCTATCCAAAAATCCTTTCCTCTTCCCTTCCCTCCCTCATCCACCCAGTATTTTACCCTCTAAAACTGTTTTCATCCGTGTTAGAATTCGCTACATCAATGCCTTTTTTTTGGAAGACCACCTATGGGTTTTTTCGCTGAAGGATACTACACCCTTATCCTCATGTTTTTTCCCAAAAACAGAAATATTTTTTTACACAAAATTTTTACATATAGTTGTTTATATATTTGATATTTCACAAATAGTGTATATTGTACAACCTTTGTATTATAAACGTTTGTCTACCATTTTTTAATATGTCTGCATTGACGCTGTTGAGGGGTTAGGTGAAAGAGGTGACTTCTTTTAGTCTCAACCTCACCCGAATAATGGAATTTTATTATTATTATTATTACCTTCCGTCTCCTCCGTATCTCATCTAGAAGCTGCCTCTCCTCGCCCACCATTTCCAGTACTTCTTCGTTCCTCCTCCAAGGAAAGAGAACGAGAGCAGACTGTAGGCGCTCCAGGTGTGGGTTTGTAGGAGAATGTGGAAGAGTAAGTGGAAGAAGAAGAGGAGTAGCGAGGAAGTGCTGCACATGGTGGGCGAAAAAAGGCATCTTCTAGACGAGATATGGAGGAGACAGAAGCTATTGATGGAGCGAGGACTGAGCTGGGAAGAGTTGTTGTAAACATTGTTAAAGGGCAGAATGTTGGGTAGACGAGGGAAAGGAAGAGAGAGAATTGGATTTTTAAATAAAATTATAGGGAGCTAGCCTTATTGTGAATTTAAGAGGGTAGTGTTGGGAGAGGATACTGCCAGAATACTTCGTAAATATTCCATGAAAACCTACCCTAATCGGTAGAATACCTTAATAATAATGTACTTTAAGTACGAGGAACCCAAATGGATTTGAACTTTAGACTCTTCGTTCGGTAAGTTAACCATATCTTACGGACGCCAACACACTACGGAAGATCAGATCATGTAAATAAAATAAGAGAGATAGATTGTAGAACAGACAGATTCAGAGTGTCATTTTTTTCCACGATCAATAAGAGATAATAACGGCAGCGATAGAACTCATAAATAGATTGCGTGACTTGTGGTGTAGCCGACTAACCTATGTAAAACTTGGTGCATGTTTCTTAATTTTATTATAGTTTCTAACATCATATGGTAGTATAATTTGTTAGTATACGTGACGTTTTTTGGACGGTGTGTTGTGTATGTGGGGGTCCAATTGCATGCTGCGTGCTGGTGATTGATCGCCCCCTGCCAAACACCCTAGAGGTGGCTCGCAGGGTGTTATGTAGATGTAGATGTTACATAAACCATAGACCTCCCTACCAACGTTTGCATAAACCTCGTTTCCTTACATCAGAGCCTTATTTCTCTTACAGATCCTCGCTCCTACACCTTGCCTTTGCGTCCATTTCTCCTCTTTACCACGGCCTCTTGGTCGTTCCTTCCAGTTCAGTACCCTCGCCCCCATCCATATTCAACCCCTTTCATTCCGTCCCTTCACACCTCGCGACCACCCTCGTTCACTTTCCGACTTGGTGCGTGTGCAATGAAGGAGTCTCTATCTCTCTCGCGTGCTGAGAGGCGATAGCTCCTGGAGGAAGAGACCCACGTGGAAAAGGGGTTGGGCATCGCGTCCGCAGGCAGGAAGGCGAGGTTGAATGAAATGAATGGGGTGGTGGAGAGGGAAGTAGAGTGGCTAAAGGATGAACGAAGGGCTATCGGAGTTTCTCCCTTACATGGGAGCGCTTTCCCGCTCTGAAGGAGTGTGCGACGCGTGTTCAGAAACTAACGGGAATATTAGTTTTAAAAATATATTCATTCATTGTGCAGAAATTCCGCATAAAAAAAAACATTCGGGGATCGGGTTAATGTGGTGGTTTGAGTGTTGGCTTCCCACCCAGTAGGCTCTGGTTCAAATCCTGGCGGTGGCAGAGAATTTTCGGAGACTGCCCGATCCATGCTTGAATGTTGTGTAGAGGACAATTCAAGGACATCTCTCCGTCCGTCGGATGGGACGTTAAGCCGTGGTCTCCTTGGCCCCTTTCGTTAAGAGCAGGCTAACGCCGACGCCGGGTTTCTCTCCACCCTTCCCTCCGTACCCTTCCTTCATGGCGCAAATGACCTCAGCTGTCGAAAAGTTTATCGGGTTTTCCACAGGTTGATGTTGTCCATGTCTCCCATGGGAAACCACTGGAAAACCCGAGAAACTTTTATGCACCTGATACGCCGGGAAAACCTAAGATCATACGACTTAAGCTGTCGGTCGCCTCCTTCAAATACCATACCAAAAATCATTCACCTTGCTCGTAGCTTAACTCGGTACCTTAAGTGGCTAAAGCACCCGAACGGAAATCGGGGGATCCGGGTTCGAGTACCGGTCAAGGCGAATGATTTTTTATCGGAGGAATTTTCGCTCAACTTGTGCATTGCGGGTGACTCCGTAATAGTTATCACTTAAAACAGTCAACAGTGAACACATCTTATAAACACCTCTTTAGAGTGCTCAAAGTTCGGGCTTTGCTCTCTGACTCTGGCGCAGTGCGCACGACTTGGTCGGATAATACGTTCAGTAGTCCAGACCATTTTGTCTCCTATAGTCCACAAATTTCTACAGGGCAATGAAGGTGTACATATTTTGAATCCTGGTCAAGGCGAATGATTTTTTTCTCTGAGGAATTTTTGCACAGTTTGTGCATTGCGGGTGACTCCGTTATAGTACTCACCGTGGCTATCCCCGGTAAACTTAATAAATTATTCATTCATCTACATTAATGCCAATTGTTCTTGATCTCATATAGTCAATTATCGATGAAGCTTCATTTACTTTTAATCGTGATTTTTATTTTAGTTTGAACTGAACTATCTGAAATTGTCATCAAAGTTAAGAGATATTTTAAAGATAATACGGCTATACTTTTATTTTGTCTACCCGGTGAGAAACCTAGTAGCATTTACAAGTATAAAATGCAAAAGAACAAGTATTTAAAGGAGGTAACCCCCATTACCATCCATGAAGTAAATATGCAGCGCGAATCGTCGAAAACTGCCTCCGGCGTACAGTGATAGTCTCACAGCTTTTAAGCAAGTAGGGAACCGTTAAAGACTGAGAAGCTTCATAGTATTCTTTAATTTATTGGGAAATTAAAAATGCATACCGTTCAAAAATGACATAGGTAACATCATATAAACGTGGCGTGTGCAGAAAATAACGGCAATTCCGTCGAAAAAAAACAAATGACACAACATCGGAAAACAGCATTGTCAACCAATAGGCAAAAGGGTAATAAGGTAATAAGGTGAGTAGCTTCAAATATTATTATAAAATCAACAAATTTACCCTGAAAACTGAAAGTCTGCCAAAAAATGGAGATGAAAGACAAAAAATATTATTGAACCTTTTATCTTTCTACATAATAGCATTCGACCTTGAGGGAACCCATGCCCGCGGCTACGGTGTCATCCCTAAATGCCAACGATTGTCAATGTATAGCCATAGAAAAATTCGGTAATTTTTCAGAGGACTTTCAAGTTAAAATTTAATAATATAAAAGTTAATGAAATCTTATTAACTCATACATATTTTGTGAAAAATAAGATGTATTAATTTAAGTATATAATAGAGCATTATATTTTTAATGTCACATGAACGCAGTTCCATTTAAAAAAAGATGCAATAAGCTGTGAAGAGCGGCGGCCCTATCGGGTAGGGTGGGTCATTACCCAAGATTCTTCAAAAGGACTGGCTTTAAAATCCCGATTATTGATTCCATTCTAAGAATGGGGTCCACAAATACTTTTTATCAGCAATTAATATCAATGAATTACCCTGCCAGGTTACCCTGCGATTGCAAAAATGCAATACCTTTTTTGCAATTTTTTGCAATGAGAGTATTGAGAGAGAAATAAGTTAACCACAGTATACACTTCGACTAGTTTATGCCCACAGGTAGCTGTAAACCGACGGGTGAGCTTGATTATAACGGGTCACGGTTCGACTCCCAAAAAGGTTCACGACCTCTTTTCTCTTATGCATGAAGGCGGGTGAATATTTAGAACAAGTCCTTTTTCCAAGGGCGGTGCACGCGAAATACTAGCTGAGGTTTTATTTAATTATTCTCCCATAGGCTAAGCTCACTTCCTGCTGTCACCAAGGTAGATAAACCATTCGTTCAATAGTATTAGGCTCAGCTATGTCAATCAATCAGCAAGTCAATACTCGAAAATGAAAAATACTTAGAAACAATTATAAGCAGTTTGCTTACCATTCAATTTTTTGTACTTGATAATGACTTCTATGGTTCGAAACATGTTGTACGGACGAAATAAATCAGTGGAAATCAACGGAGTCCCCTTTTCATTTTCGAAGATACACCATTGCGTTTTACCAGAGTAAAGTGTGAAATCCGTAATTTAGTACTTATTAATCATGGAAATTGCGTATTTCATTGGAAAAACAAGTAGAAAGGCTGATAGAAAAAGGCTTAAGATCTTCGAGCCTGTTGCTGGAGACGAGTGCTGAAGATTAAATGAATGGATAAGGAGCAAAACAGAGGAGTGCAACGAAGAATATGGGGAAAAAGGGAACTGGGGCGAGAAAGGCGTTAGAGAAGAACCCGGTAAAAAACAATCACGTGAAGTGAGGTAGCGCGTTGGATGGCATCTGTGAACTATCAGAGAAAACCACGTAGGCGTGGTGGGATATGTTCGGAATCCAGTTTTATTTTCACATTCCAAATTTGAATGCGTCTGATCGTATTAATATCGAATATACTTTTTAAAAATGAATCAAATTTAATTGGTAAAAAAATCATTTCTACCTTCATTAAATTCTATCCTCCGTTTCCTTATTAAAATTAGTACTAGAACATTTGAATTTTTATGAGTTTTCTGCACAAATTATCCTGGGAGGGAAGCTTAGGGTAAATGTCGCTAAATGTCTCTGAATACAGTTTTGAAAGGAGATAAATTCATAAACCATTCATATTTTCTTCTTTACCTTCCTCTTCTATCCCATTTCTTAACAACGAAATGGATTGAGATAATAGACAAGCAATTATTGTCGTATAATAGTTTCATTTTTTATCAAGGATGGACCAAGCTTTTTTTTGCGATATGTTCTCTACTGTTGCTAGCTCACCTGAGCCTTCTACTTTTGCGCTGCTGTGTCTGGATCTTATTATCACTTTATATAGTCGTCGTTCTTTGTTGGCTCCTATTTGTATCTTCCACGTTCCATCATCACTTATAAGACCATAAATGCATCTTTTAATTTTATTTTCAAACACAAACAGCTGTTTTTTCAATCAGCTTTGACATTACTCGTATTAAAAATAAAATTAACTAAATCTTGATTTACTTGGCGGTATTCCATTATAAGTTTTCCTGGATATCAGACAATTACTTACACCACTTATTTTTTATCAGATCGCGACCCGGGTTTCAATGAATTATCATCATCTTCAGGCGCAAATTATAATTTTTATATTAATTATTATTAATCATAATTTGCGCCTGAAGATGATGATAATTAATTGAAACCCGGGTCGTGCTCTAATAAAAAATAAGTAGTATAAGTAATTGTCTGATATCCAGGAAAACTTATTGCTCGTATTTATGACTCATGCAAGAAAACAGGTGCTGAAATGGTTTTTTAGATCCGTACTTTGGTTTTTCATGAGAGCATTTTGTGTTTTAAAAGCTTTCTTTCGTAAAAACTCATTTTTTCGGTAAATTAACATTCATCTCTGACTAGTGTGTGAACGAGAGAAGCTCTCTCTATCACGTCTTGAATCTGTCAACGCGGTGAAGACTGCGGTTGCTCTGGGAGGCCCCGAGCGATGCAGGGACGAAAGGGAAACGCTTAGCACATTGGATCTGATAGCCCAAGAGCTCTAACCCTAACGCAACGGCTTCCCTTTGGGCACATACACACCCTGCTCCAATAGGCGACCAGGTCAGCTTCCCAATAGACCGACCAACCGACCCGGGAAACCCTTGTACACTGAACCACAGAACGAATGGTCATCAATCCACCAAGTGACGAATTGCGCGAACCGCCACAAGGTATCCCTAACGCAGGGCCGAACAACCCCTCACACCAAATGCGGGACCCCAACTCTGTTTCCTGCTAGCAAGTTTAATTTATAATAATAATAATAAAATACCTTTATTCGGACGAGGTTGAGACTAAGAAGTCCCCTCTTCCACCTAACCCCTCGATAGTGTAAATGCAAACATTAAAGAATGGTAGAAAAACGTTTACAATACAAAGGATATACAATATACACTATTTGTTAAATGTCAAATATATAAACAACTATATGTGAAAATTTCGGGTAAAAAAGATTTCTGTTTGTGGGAAAAAACATGAGGATAAGGGTGTAGTATCCTTCAGCGTAATAACCCACTGAAGGAAAACGCCCAGACAAGAAGGGGGCGTGAAAAACCTGCGAAAACCTACTGAGTGAAAGCTAAAGTCGTGTTATTTGTAAAATACAACATAGTTAATGAGGTACAAAGCATACACAAATATTACTCATGCACTTAAGATATAAAATATAACACATATATATGAGCATTCAGTGATACATATAACTTTGTCGTAGGCGCTGCTCAGTTCTTGTATATTTAGCAGCTAGTTGTGAAGTGATAAGTGCTCTGTGTAGCCTCCTCTTAAAAGATGCCAATGATGACGAGTTCCAAGTTGAAAGGTTAACATTATTCCATTCCCTACATGCAGTAACGGTAAATGATTTGTTGTAAATGACAGTTCGGTGATGAGGTATAACAAGATTGTGATTCCCTCTTAGAAGCCCTTGTAGAGAATAACGAAAAGTCAGGAAATGACTTCTCCCGGCTAAATGATAAATCTTTCTTAAACATGATCTAGAATTATAGAAAGACTTTATTATTAAACTTTTTAACTACGGTTTTATCAAACAATTACATTAATGAGATTTTAGCACTGGTTCTAGAAGGCTTATCAGATATTTATACTAACAAATCACGGTGAAAAGGCATTTCTTTCGATAAGAAATAATTCAAACGCACCAAATTATTTCTTCCCGTCTTATTCTGTAAATCCTTCTGTAGCTTTAGACAAAGCTTGGTTGAATTCAGGAAGAATATCAATTATTACGATATTTCAGATATAACAGAGATTTTATTAGCCTCCAACTAATTTCCTAACGTTTTTATGAATGTGAGGGATCAATCTCAGCTAATTACAAGCCGATAGCGGCAGAGCTAAAAATTGACTGCAAGACAATAAACCTGATCAGGAAAATTACAAGACGACATATTTGTAGACATATTTCACTAATTAGTATAAAATATATAATTGAGAAAATTTTCAAACCTAGTTGCTGAGATAACCATTTTTTATACCTGCATTCTACTTTGGCGGAAAGAAAAATTGCAAGGAAAAACTTTAATTTGAAACCTATCAATATGGACATTCCAGGAACCTCTCCAACACCATACCGATCACTCATCGGAACCACGACTAGTGAGGCCATTAAATTAAAGCGCCCAATCCGGTCCTCGGTAGAAGACTCCCCTGCGAGAAGGATTTAATCACGAAGAACTCAATGGGTGCACAGGAAAAGAGAATGAAATGAATTGCAGACCACGGCACTGTCCAACGCTGTGGTGACGCACATGGGACCTTGAGTGAAACGCGCGCAAGAGAGTGTAATATCTAAAGGGTGTAAATAAATCCCGAAGATGTGAATAGCGGGTTCGGCACAGTAAGAAGCGCACTTCAAATTGGGTGGTCACCAAAACTACAGTACGTGCGCGCGTACCCATATCATTATACCTAGATATATTTCACAGCGAATATAAATGATCGAAATGTCTGCCAAATTCATTTTTACCAATTTTTATAGAAATAAATGCTTGGATTATTACTGGAAACGAAAAGGCCCGTTTTATTCCGTCATCCATGGTGAAATGTCATTTTTCTTGACATATGTCCAAGTAATGCGTTCCAAGTTATCAAATTGCCCTCAAACATACGACGGCATCACACAAAACAAGAGATTTATACATTAAACCAAAGAGTCAGTACTTCGCAGAGCGAATTGTATGAAAATACCTTGATGCACAAGGCTCTCCTTTAAAAAAAATACGACCTCTCTGCCAAAATTATTAGCTGCCAAACACCAAGTTGAAGTTTAAATTGAAGAAAAAGACTAGCTTTCAATTAATCTCAGAAAAATATTAATCAACAGCTTCACTGCAAAATTTGCATAGCAGGAACATACTTGCTATCCCCATGCTTTCGCCTACACAACGTCACTGTCATAGAAGTAATTCTCTTTCTAATCCGTTTCCTAAAGCGACTAATTGCCTATAGATACTTACTTCATCATCATTGTAATTCAACAATACAATGATTGGTTTGACGCAGCTCTCCATTCCTCTCTCCTACGCTACATTTCACAGCGAATATACATGATTGAAATGTCTGCTAAATTGCTTTTTACCAATTTTTATAGACATCAATGCTTGGGTTATTATTGAAAATAATAAGGCCTCTTTTATTCCGTCATCCATAGGTTAGCATCATAATCAGCTTCAGGAGAACGCAATCTGTGGTTACTTAAGCTCACTAAAAGTGAAAATAGAATTCTTTAGGATAATGAATACTCAGCTCCAGAATACAAAATTACCCCTTAACGCTACCGTAGCATTTTCATCCGATTGAAGAGCTTATTCTGCCATCCTTGCTTCATATGCTGCGCAAGTGATAAAGTCTGAAATGCGACGTATTCTACTCTCCATTCCGCGAAAGTTAAAATCAGACACATCGCAAGCGTCGAGAGAATCATACTCACAGCATTCCAGATGAAGGTAGCGAACCACAGATCGTATTTACCCTGGTGCAGCATATCAATTGACAGACACGCGAAACAAGTGGTTATATCCGTTTTCGTGTCAAAACTGTGCGTTTCCCGAACAATAATATTGCCCTGCGCCTTGCATGAGTATTGGATATTTACACCTTTATTGAACTGTGCTTTAATTTATTTCCCAAGCGCAACTCGCCATTTCCACAACTCTCTGCTAGGATATTTTTCTAATGCAGCTTGATTCGCTTATGCTACTGTTAGACAGCATACGAAGGTGCAATAGCATTCTAGAATACTTCATCATGCAGCGAAAAAAATAATCTACATGTAGTATCCATAACAAACTTATAAGCATATGATGCCATATAATCGAAATAATTTAAATTAAATAGAATCTATTAAATAATTATCATAGCGTTATCGCCACACTGCTGCAGAGTTAAGCAACTGAAAATCAAATCAGTCAGGTTTTTCAAGTATCCTGCGAAGAGCGACAGGATGTATCATGATTAGAAAAATAAATAATGAAACACAGCAGAAGAAATGAGAGGACTGCAAATCTCTTCAGTGATAAAGAAGAAAAACTATAACGTAGGCACTCAACATTTTAGTATGGAGGAGAAAAAGGAAAGTGAAAAGGGGTGGAGATTTTGAAGAACGACGAAGCGCTTGATCCGGTGTACGAGGAGGGAAGACAATCAGATGGTAAGGAGGAGAAAAAGGGAGTACTAAGCTGGGAGGGGTGATAAAAGCCGTTTAACAGGGAAGAATATTACTAGTACCAGATCGAGGGGAGGAAAAGAATGGGATTAGGGGTAGGAATGAAAGGAAATAGACCTTACTGAGAATTGATCGAAGAGAGAAGACAACTTTTATTAGAGACAGTCAGGGTGGTTCCGTAACATGATTCATGTAAACCTACCTCAACCAGTGGAATGGTGTTTTTTTGAGTCCTTCAAAGGGATGAATTATCACCACACCATGTCTGTCAAAAGAAAATACTTAAAGGGACCAGTAAGAAGTCAGTTCACGCTGCAACAAATTTCTCCGTCAGAGGAAAGAACAGGACTACTCTTAAAACTCTTGATAAGCGTGTTATGACGAGATCAGAAAGCATTGCAATGGGTGAGGAAGAAAACAAACGAAAAATTGGTAATCGTGTTTTTGAGGGTAATCCGATGAATGAAGAAATTTCATTTTCATGAGCATTTCAAAACAGTCTCTTATAATTCTAACTCCATCGACTGTAGTAAAATTATTTGGACGTCTCACAATATTGTTGGAGCGAGTCATTCATTATAACAAAAAGGCCAAGATTAACACTATTTAAAACGCTGCTTTCTTTACATGGAGCCTAAGATTATTAATTTACTGCCCGCAAAATAAAAAAAAATTCAATCCTTAAATAAAATGTTAAGATTTTCCAAAGACTGGCTTTCCTCTCAATAAATAATTGAACATTTATTTTGATGTCTTTAAAAAATCCATGTAATATATACTGCATTATTTTTTGGCATACTTATGTACATTTTTGTAATTTGATGGCGGTTCAGTTCTGGTCTTATGATCTTGGAGACCACCTAAAGCTCATTTTCTTTCTTATCTTTGCTATTCAGCTGTAAAATCAAATGTAGGTGTAAATAAAATCATTATTATTATCACTATACTATTTGATATACGAAATTTTCTCAACGATCTTGTGGCAGTGGTAACCTCTGCATTAAATATAATGAAATTGTTCGTACCACTGAACGCTTTACAATAAACAGTAAGTATATAATTTTTTCTTCATCAGGAGAAGGGCATAAATTTCATGGAATTTGGCGGAAATTTTCTAGCGAATATTCGGGTCAAGCAAGGAATACCCTAATTACACGAAGAAGTACAATTTGAATGAAGTATCCTTATTTGGATAAGGATATTTCACATTTCAAAGTGGCGGATTTTCATTATGTAATTAAAAATAATGCAACTAATTATAATGACCTAGTCATCTTATAAAAGGTTTTGAGTCATCGAGCTTTGCCCAATATACACTACCCGCTGTCATTCCTCCATTATGAACGAAATTAATGATACGTACCAAGATAAAAAATGTGAAATGGCTAAGAGAAGTGGCGGTGAGCGAAGTTTTGATATTAACCAGGAATAGTACATTTTATTCTTCCATCATAGTCCAATATAAGCGACGATTTATGGCGGAGGAAATTGAAGGTTGAAAGGTACCTCAACGTGGTTCTGGGGTCATACAAACTTCCTCGGTCCCATTGCTAATTTAGCATGTTATTAAATACATCAAGGGGGAAATGAGGCAGCGGCGAAGGGCCAGCGGAATAATGACGCCGCCGAGAGTGCGAGATATCCTCATTTTCCACCAAGAGATTCATTTCCCCCCCTCTCTCTCTCCATCCCTCTGTCGACTAAATTCAAGCCCTGATTAGCATCATTCCGACGGAGAAGGGTCGCAAATAATGCCAAGTCCAGCTCGTAGAAGTCTCATGTCCCTCCGCAATGTCGAGTTGTGTGCGTGGCTGCGTTTTGCGCTAGTGCAGAGATCACAGTTAAAGGAGACTCTGAAGCTAGCCTTAAAGTGACCGGTTCCACTTATGAGAAGTGAGTGGAACTGGTCACTATTAATACAATTTAGGAGTGAAAACGGTTACTTTTTTAGCTAGTGGGTCCTAATGAACGACTACCTCTGCTTAAAAAATTGCAGCAAGAGCGACATGTTCGCTAATAGCTGCATTAAACATTATTTACTGCCAGCCCATTGAAATTCATCAAGAGAATGGTCTATCCATATTTTGTAGTTCCTTTTGATTCTAGCCATATGAAACGAGTGGTGAGAAAATGCAAATTATTTTCAGGCGATTGAGCGAATAACTGTGAATTTAATTTTTAATTATATTTTAAACCCTGGAATGTGCATCTACCAATTGAGGATGTATACTAAACCAGTTCCGGTATTAAGGGAATTGCCATCCGTAAAATGGACATTTTTGTAAATCGGACATCTGAAATTGACTGAAGCTCCATAAGCCGGAAGGAACTTCCAACAGAAATGTAGTTAACTTAAATACCATTCATATTTATAATTATGGAATCTGTGAAAGATAGCACTTGGACTGAGGAACTAGAAGCCTTACCACCTCATCCAGCCCAGAGTAACATAGAAAGAGGAGTGTTATTTAAGGGAAAATACCTTTTATTTAGCGAAGTCCAAGAAATGCATTCCAAGTTATCAAATTACCTTCAAACTTATGACGGCATCACACAAAACAAGAGATTTATACGTTAAACCAAAGCCTCAGTACTTCGAGGAGCGAATTAAATGAAAATACCTTGATGCCTAAGGCTCTCCTTTAAAAAAAAATACGACCTCTCTGCCAAAAATAATAGCTGCCATACACCAATTTGAAGTTTAAATTGAAGAAAAAGACCAAATTTCAATTAATCTTAGAAAAATATTAATCAGCAGCTTCATAGCAAAATTGTACAGCGGGAACATACTTCGTAGCGGTGCTCATAGCCTCGCACCAAGGTGACCTCACTCAGCGGCAGCCGGAACTAGAATGACGTCACAATGGCTTTTCCCAGCCTTCATACTGCTGGCATTTCCTGCTATGTCACTCTTAGATGCTGATAGTTCACTAATAATTCAACAGTCAGTATTCATTTTATTTTAACATTAATTATTTTCATTTAATTATAAAAAATTAACTCATATTACCAAAAATTCGTCAAATGATACGTTAATACGGTTAAACCACATATAATAAAGATTTCATGAAGATTTTTAATATATACCTTTAGTTGTTTTTGAGACCTAATTTTTTTTCCTAACCTACCACAAAATCAACAAAAATGCCTCGGCACTTTTAGCATAGTGCCTGGAATACCGGTTGGCACTCAAAGAGTTAATAATAATGACTTAATTTATTATTTTTTATAAATACCGAAATAGGCGAGCGGTAACGTGCTGATGCAATCACAAAGATTAAAAAAAAAACCCAAAAAAATTCTGGCACACCATGAAGAAGAGCGGTGGCGGAACGCTTTGGACACTGACAGGTAACTGAGATTGGAGCACACTTCACGTTAACCACGCCCACGGACGGACTTTGAACGTCCACGCCAAACCCCCCTCCCCCCCCCCAACCTGACCACTTTCCCCGCCCCTGCAAGCATTAAGAGTAATGAGCCATGCGTAAATGTCCTAATGACCATCTCCTCCACTTTTTCTTCAGCTCCGCCCATCTCGCGGCGGCGGAAAGCTTTCGCCAAACGTCATGCGCGCGCCTCGATTCTAGGACCCCATTTCACGAAATAGGGACAGAACTTTTTACCCTGAACGGTGCCCTTTCCCAGGAAGACGAGTGCGAATGGTAGGGAAAAAGGGCGCCCCCGCAAAGGATTTCGTGCGAACGGTGAAGACAGGGTTTGAAGAAAGGGTTTTTGCGGGATAAAGGGTGCTAGGGTGGCGATGCTAATGGTGGCGAACCTTTCTCCCAGATTCTTCCTTTCCCCCGAGTCCGGAAACCACTCTTGCTAGGGGCAGAACGTGCCATCCATCTCACGCATTACCGTTTTCTTTTGTTTTTTTGGTCGAAATTAAAGCGAGGCGGAGTCTGGAGAGGATATTAATTGGCCCGGCAGACTTTCTTGGCTTTCTTTGCCAGGCAAAAAAAGCCTGTCGTCCATTACCGAACTTTTCAATCGATAATTCTAGAATTAAATGATTAAGTTTCTTGTAGCACGAGCTTTTTGTTTCACTTTCAATAGATTACGCATTTCGGCTGGTTTCAAAGTCATCTCATCATAGCACGGAATGTGTAGGTCCCAGAGTTGCAGGACAATCTTTAAAAGCTTTAAGAGTGATTCGGTTGCGAACTGGTCGAGGCGCACTGGCCACGAATTTGGACAATAATTCAAAATAGTTACACATATCGTAACGGCTGTCATAGCCTCGCACCATCACACGGCAGCAGCCGGAACCAGAATGACATCACACGGACTTTTCCTAACATTCATACTTACTTTTCGCGCTTGAAAATTTTCACTTTTCATTTTATCGCGAAAAATAGATATTGTCATTTAAAAATATGAAATCGTCAAATACGTACTCCACGGGTAATAATCTTTCAATTTAAGCTATAAAAAATAGGAAACCACCCTATTGTGGATAAGTGCAGGTACCTTTAATTCCAATATGTTGAACTTCCACTATATCGCGCCTGAATCGGTTGAACTGATTCACATGTATCGCCCAAACCAAATCTTATTTTCTTGATTAATAATTTCAGTGCGTATATCTGGAGTCCATCTTCAATGGCGAATCTATTATATCATTAATTTCATGTTATAAGACTAATTACCGTACAATTACGTCACATTATCACATTTCTGCGAAAAAACACATTTTTCTTAAAAAAATTTCTTGACTTCTTAAAGCTTTCGCAGCTCATGGTGATTAAAGAGAGACATTAAGGTGTATGCCGAGTTATGTATCGGAATAACCCCGACGTTTCGTGAACGGCTTCAGGCCACTTCTTCAAGGAAATATTTTCCTTAAAGAAGTGGCCAGCAGTCGGTCACGAAACGCCGGGCCTATTCCGATACATCACTCGACATATTCCGTATCTCTCTCTTTAATCAAATCTTATTGGTTTAAATGAAACTTTCTTTCCTTGGGCCAAAACTTTTAACCTTTTTTTGCCAAAAAATCTCTGAGAGTAACAGCATGTATGCCATCCGAAAACAAGTGCAATTATGGCTATTTATCAAGAATAATATTATTTGGGATATCTAATAGAAATTTTCAAACTATATTACTTTTTTCATTTTGTTGATGTAATTATGATTATGATGCTTTTATTTTCTAATTATTACTTACGCATCAAACTTTCATCTAGAAGCCGTTTTTTAATTCAAAAATATGCTCAGTAATACGATTGTTTTCTGAAAGTAATCCCACCAACAGGCAAAAGCCCCTACGACCACCTACAGCTCCAGTCTGGATTTTTATTTATGTATTTTTAACATGCTGAAAGAGCATAAATATAATTATTATTTAAAAATTTCCGTCCTCTTTCATTGCATGCGTCATTCATCACGGCACTGTTCGTTATTTGATACTATCAGAATCACCCCCATTCAAGACTTCACACACATCAATCCATTTCAAGGCTCCAGTAAAAATATTGAAGAATGAGTGAGATCACACGGATTTAAAATACATGTTCGAAACCGTAAAGCCTCTCATAATGGTTCACACTACTAATCTATTCTGTTAGACTTCAAAATAGAGAGAAATTCAATCTACGAACGCCCGGCTGTGCATGTCCGAAGGCAAACACCTCCAAAAAGTGTCGACGGGGGAGAATTATTTATCCAGAAAAATGGTCCCTCACTCGTTGTGTGTTTGTGTTAGCCTTCCGATGTCCACTTTGCGACCGCAGCCAAACGCAATTTGGGTAATCAGCGTGACGATAGCACTCCGGTTCACAGCCCGCAGCCGTCATTTCGTTAATTAATAGCGAAGGGAGCTTTTCTGGCGTCGGTCACCGTAAAATGATAACTAGGCTATTTCCCGGTTGCAGTTTCCACGCCTTGTATGCCGCTCCTTTCTTCGCCTGCTGACAGGAGATAAAAATATCCCTAAGTCATTAACGCGTTTAGCTTTCTGGTGCCTAAACTCCCGGACAGACTGATCATCCTAAACTTACACCGAATACGAACGACACGTACAAAAAGTGGTTAATTACACAAGCCAAAAAAATTCAATAGGAGAGAATTTTCCCAACAACTAATTATGTTTTACCAAAATCAGGCATGAAATGAATTAGCCAAAATTAACAACTTAATTTAAAGCATTGGCCTTTTTAGGCAAGCAAACTGTAGCTTAACTACACGATAACAAAATGCAATTCACCAAGAAGATCTCTCACCTTGGTGATTAAAACTGCGATTAAAATTCGGAGAAAATTAGTATTTTGCGATTTGCTGACGACATAGCACTTATAGCCGAGACAGAGAAGGGTTTGAAGAAGATTTTGACAAATAAGGAAAGAGCAATGCCCAGATATCAGCTGAAAATCAACAAAAAGAAGACTAAGATATTGGCATGCAGCAAAAGAGAGGAGGCTAAGACAAACATTAACCCAGGAAAGCATAAGCTTGAAGAGATTAAAACAGTTTTCTTACCTGGGAAGCCGAATTACCAACGATGGACGAAGGAAGAGAGAAATTGTCAGTAGAATAGCGCAGGTGAAGAGGGCTTTCTACAAAAAGAAGAATCTTCTTACAGTTAAGAATAATAGCAAAGATGTAACGAAATCAGATGCTACATATGGAGTATGTTTCTCTATGGAAGCGAGGCTTGGACGTTGACAGCAGCAGAGAAGTCAAGAGTGAAAGCATTCGAAATGTGGTGCTACAGAAGAATGATGAAGATAAAATGGATTGCCCGTGTGAGTAACGAGGAAGTGCTTAAAAGAGTGGGAGAAAAGAGAAGCCTCCTAAAATCCTTGAGCAGAAGACGGGAAAACTTAGTTGGCCACATTTTGAGGCATGATGGCCTGATGAAGATTATCGTAGGAGGACAGGCGGAAGGGAAGAAGGGCACGGGACGGCCCCGAATTAGTTACATAGGACAGGTTATAAAGGATGTAGAAGAGAAGAAATACGTCGCTATGAAAAGGTTAGCAGATAGGAGTAATGAACGGAGAGCTGTGCCAAACCAATCTCAGGATTTTCGACTAATGATGATGACTAATATTTATAAATTTATATCATTTTTTCCTATTTATAATTCTGTTAGAATCTAGAGGAAGGAGGAGAATAATACCTTTAGACAGAAGGAAAGGAGTAGACCTTATTGTGAATTGTAGAGGGAAGTCCACGAAGGGAGGGGTGACTGCCAGAACACTTCTCAAATACTTTAATGGAAACCCAGACTCATAGGCAGAATATTTAAATAATAACAGTGCTTACATTCATTGCACTACCAATACAATAATTTCGCGTTTTTCGAGGTCATGGGTAAATGCCAATATATAATCCGAAATTTCAAGCGTGATGGAGTGAAATTTTTCCATATTGAAATAAGTACTTATTATTATTCTCGATTAAAAAATTTATTGCAACCTAAGTTTCAATATTACTACATGATCTTCAAGGTGATGATCGTGTAGTTACATTGAAAATTAGGTCGTAACAAATTTCAATTTCATAATCATGGGAAATTGCAAGTATTCATTTCAAATCAAAATGCCAATATCCCTACTAACTGACGAATTACCCAAAACACATAATTATTGCTGATAAACCCGCTGATTGCAGAGTAATGAGCGAATTTAGTGAATGCCTGAACTCGCTTATTATAAATTATTGCCCATAATCAGTCACCTATCGGCTTTTAGTTGTACATTTATGTCACGCACACATTTTGATCGATACCAACCAAGTCTTTTTCTATTAACTTCATAAACTTCATAAAATAAAATAAATGATCGTCTACGAAAACTATTTCCATTTCTAAGCCCACGATTATAAAATTTGTTACGATCTAATTTTCAATGTAACTAAACCATTATCATCTTGAAGATGATGTAGTAACATTGAAACATAGTTCGCATTAAATTTTTTAATCGAGGAAAATAGCGAGTATTTATGGAAAAATTCCACTCCATCACGCTTGAATTTTCGGATTTTATATTGGCATTTACCCATGACCTCGATATTAGTGTGTACCACTATTCCTCCTCCTCGTCCCCTAGGAATTCACTTTCTCATTCCTATTCCGGCCTGCATCCAGCACATCTCAGCCCATTTTCTACCCCGTCGCTTCGCCTACTCTGTTTTTCCACTACTTTCCTCTCCTTAGCAGGCCCTCAAAGCACCCCCCATCTTTTCTCGCCGAAAGACGTGCACCACGCCCCCTGGCCTTCCCTCTCTCTCCCAAGGCCTCCTCAGCCCGCTATTCATCCCTGGGCACTTCTATCTCTGCTCGGTCCATTGTGCAGCATCCCGTGAATAGGCCGGGGCACTCCGGGGAGGGACTACAGACACGTCCCCGCTCCCGCCCGGGTGCAAGCTTCTTTTTTCCTCTCCTTTAACATCGAAAGAATGGCTCGAAGGTGGAACAGAGGATATTTTTTGGGCATGAAAGGAGATACAAAAACGGGAGTCGCGATACCGGAGTGAAGATAAGGGAACGTGGGTCGAATGAGATTGAAGTGGGGTTGAAGATGCATCGGGGAGAACAATGCCAACGAGGCCAAGAGTCAGCAGGGAAAATATTATCGGATTCGAGTTTCAGGAAATCGATACCTACCAGAGCATAGCACGTCCCTTGCAGGATTAATCTAGTGTCAACTTATGCATTTCAGTCACAGCTATACTGTTGTGTCCCGAAAGACAGAACGCAACATGGAATAAACAATATAGATCTCCGACCCGAGTGGCTAGGCCGAAGTCTCGAAGAGTGGGTATAGGCACCAAAGAGTAAACTCAAGCGTTGGCTTTAGAAGATGTTTATTAAGCCCTGGACGGAGCGTAGCGGAGCCTCCGGCTGCACCTTGGAGATTGTTCCCCAAGTACCAAAATTCTGGGGTATTTATACGATTCTCTGGACCAGGAGGCTGCAGTGGGAGGCGTGAGAAGGGTCCTTTGCGAAGGATTCCCACGGAAACAGTTTCCCTGGGAGAGCAACTGCAACATTCGGCCAGTTTACAGGTGGCCCATTAATACTAGCATGCCCGACCAATCCTTATGCCCTATTATGCCATAGTAGGTCAATTTGACCCAATATGATCAGGTTTGCATATTTTAATCAAAATATTTAATTCCTTCCCAGTTTCTTTATTAATATTGTTTATAAATTATTTGGGAGGATGGTAGAAAATTTAATTCGACGAAAAATATTAAAATTGTAGTTGTTCAACAATTTCTATGGTGTTATGGAAAAATAGCTTCCACAAACTTGTGAATACCTTTCACTTTTTCGCTGATGGGCTTCGGAGGTACAACGAATTTCAATTGTATCAGGTTAAAAATAATTACTGTAACTTTTTGACGAAAATCAGTATATATTACACTTTTGCATTGAATACAAAGGAACAGTAGAAATTCTTCAAATGGATGTGATAGTATGGGTCAAAATGAGCCATCCGGGCATGGCAGGTATAAGTGATGAGAAAAAATAGAAAAAATAATAACATTAGGCCTAAATTTTGAACAGTGGTAAGCCAAACTAAATAATTAAAAGTCATGAAATATGACTCTAAAATTTTTCTTTTGTTTTAAAATAATCAACATTAATATTCTCTTTTGGGTAAAATTGGTCCAGCCGGGCATTTTAGTGTTAAGCAAAAACCCCTTACTTAACATTTAAACTGTTTGGGAGGACGTCTGCCAAAATTATGACGCCTGACGAGTAGGCCAGACCACCTAGAAATGAGCGGCTGGACCTTAAAATCTCCCCTTCACTCTAAGCGTGACCCTCGGACGCTCCCACGCCAGCCTCCTAGATCCATAAAGTATCATGACATTTTCCACCCAGATACTTACAGCTAGAAGAGGGGGCGACATACATAACAATTCAGGGTGGAGAAAAATTTTATCACGAAATTTTAGCCCTGGATAGCTGATGCCAGTTTCCTACCAGGCCCAGACCCAACATTCTTCCCTCTAAAACGGATTTTTAACATTCATTCCCCGCTCATTATTATCTCCAACTCCTAAAATTCTTCCCTTTTGTTTATATTTTCACAGTTTTGAAATTTTTTAAGATAAATATGTTGATGCTTCCAGAATAAATACGTTCCAATCCATCCTGCACCACCTTACGTCAACTCTAATTTTCCTTATCTTCTCTGCCATGTCTAGTACATAATTTCTCCTTTTCCTCACTGTTCATTTCACCCTCTCCAATTTTAAAGCCTCACAAAGAACGAGGGTTGCCTAGGAAGTTATGCACCACAATTGTTTTCTCAGCCGTCAACAATTTTGCGGATGCGAAACGTTACATACGCATTGTCTGAAGTTTCATTGGGTGTCCGCGCAAAATTTCTGACTCCCACCACTGATAGAGTATCAGCAGGACCGCTTCATAATGACGTATGTAAGTGATGTATGTTTCAAGCTGGGTGCCGTCATTGAATTTCTCACTGCAGAGAAAGAAACTGTAGGGAATGTAGGTTCGAAGATTTTCGCGGCGTTGATCAGATGAACTCTGCATTCTCTTCGGGCAGTCAGCGTCTTCAGGTCGAACCGTCACCTGGAGACGCTGACTGTAATGTCAGCGAAACGGTTGTCGCCAAAACCCAACGGACGTGGTGAAAACCCGAAGAGAATGCAGAGATCAAACCGTAGGGAATATTTAAAGTCGTTTTCTGCCAAGTCTATGGAGTATCTGCTGACTACATTTGTCATCGGTGAATATATAGAAAAGTTTTTTTTAATTTCCATCCCGCACATTCATTGAATCGTTGCCTGGTTCGATTCTACTCTTTGAGTTCATCTTATTGAAGCCATTAGAGGGATATTTACTGATTTTTTTACGAATAGTTGGGGATAGATCTGAAAAAAATCGACTTCTATATAACTTCTAACTGCTACATAACGTATTTGAACAATTAATTATAGAAAAAGCGTAAATTGTCGTTCAATTAAAAATACCGTCGAAATTTCGTACTGATTTACATTTTAGAAGTTAAATTTACATCATGAGTAGGTAAATTTATGTAGTTTGATAGGTATGCATTTAGCTGTTGTCAGGAAACATCAATGTAATCAAATGTTAGATACTATTCCAGGGTACTCACCAAAAATATTATGCCAATATTAACAGGAGGATTATCGGTTTATCGATTTTAGCGTGTACTTATCTCGGCAACACGAAGATTCTGCTCACACCTTCTAAGGTGGTAATAATAATGATGATGAGAAAATGATGTGAAAATCCTCTAATGATAAAATGCTTCGTTGCTGGAAAATTGTCATCTCTTACTTCATCTTTAATGAATGGCTCTGATGAATGATTGAAAAGCGATGGGCGGGAGTGTTGTACTAAGGAAAAAAAATGAGAACGACAGCGCGAAAGGCGTGTAGCGGACGGAGTTTATGGGGAGTCCATTATTCGGA
Organism: Ischnura elegans; assembly: GCF_921293095.1. Classification (NCBI taxonomy): domain Eukaryota; kingdom Metazoa; phylum Arthropoda; class Insecta; order Odonata; family Coenagrionidae; genus Ischnura; species Ischnura elegans. The sequence continues at coordinate 99,395,784 of NC_060252.1, read as the reverse complement.
AGGTGGGTGGCCAATGTCGGGCTCGGTTTCGAAACCACGGAAACCGGCGTCGAAACAAAAGACGGTCGACGAGGGCGTCGGAATGGAAGGCGACATCATATTGCCGCTCCGTTCTTCCGTCTGGCGTTCGGGGGGGACGAGAGAAAATAAATGACTTCGGCCGTGCGCTTTGAATTTTGAGGTTGACGCGGTATGGGAGGGAAAAGAATAGGTCTGGTACCGATGAGTGAAAAGCGAGGAAATGGCTTCAGTGAAATGTGCCACCGAGTGACGGTTTTGAGTTATTGTTTCCGATGAATACAAGGCGTACTACGTCTCACTCTCCGCCTCTTTCACTCCTTCGTTCATGAGTCTGTCTCCGTTCATCACTGAAATGCTTCTTCGCCTCTCTCAACGCCTCTTTATCGCCTCCCTCGTCCAAATCTTCATCCTCCACCTCTTGTGTCAACGTCGACTGACTCCCACTGCCCTCCTTGTTCCAGTCATCCGGGAAACAATAGCACCTATCAATCTCGCTAATCGAGACGTGGGAATGGTGAGATTTGAATAGCCTTTATCTACATTTGGGAAGAGCATCTCAAAACTTGGGAAGACCAACTGTAAATGTGTAGAAGAAACAAAACCTTTTATATCATAATCACTGAGAGATAAAAATTTATATTAACCCTTTAACACTAGAACCGCGGACGGGACTTTTTTGTCCCATCGCCATTTGCAAATGTTTGCCATTCATGTACTAGTGGTTTGATCCCTTTCAATTTCACTCACTTTTACTCATTTTTTATGCCCTTTCAAATGGTTATATTGATAATATTGTACAATGTTCGGTTCGCGAGAAAAACGACGATTTACCTAGAACCGCAGGATGGGACATTTTTGTCCCATATGGGGAAAACATACAATTTCAGTTTTTTTGTACACTTATTTTGTATTTAGCATAATAACAGTTTATTACGAAGGGGATCGATGCACAGATACCGTTATTCTGCCAGTTAGAAGCGCAGAAGGGAATAATCTGTGCACTGCGCCGGCCACCTAATCACGCAGCGCCGGCCGCGTCACGTCTGCCCGGCGCGTCTGCAGGTCTGAGCTTGTAGCAAACACGCTTCAAAATAAATTTACTGTATTCCTCGTTATACTGAAAAAAACGTTTTAAACGTTACCTAAACACGTTTTTTGTTCACAGAACCACAAAAAACTGTCAATTATACTTAAACATGACAAGATCAACGTATTTCGTCAATGGGACAAAAAAGTCCCATGCCGTGGTTTTAGTGGGGTTGCAAAGTTCAGCGGTTCTAGTGTTAAGGTCTAAGGGACATGCATATCCCAAATTTTGAAATTCTCTCTAAACTTAAATGAGGTGTGTGATTGCAAGCATTGATTCTATTGAATGAAAGGCTATTGGCTTCTGGTTTTAAATTATTTTTATGATGTCCTTTGGGTATTGTAGTTTCCACAGAGTAAAGAACTTTCACTTGAAATGCTGTTTACGATGTGGAAATTTGATAGTTTCTAACAAATCAACGACAAGGTGAATTATAACAGGACCTTCGGTTTATCCTGCATGTGTACCTAACGTGTGGAGTTAGAGCGAAAAACTCCGCATTTGTGCTTTAATTTTCACAAAATTAGTGTTTCTATGTCATGGGACTCATTTGTCTCTGTGGACCATAACGGAGCGAGAATTGATAATATTATTATTATTTGAGTGAATTAAAAAGGAAACTAAAAGAATATCTTAGCACAAGTTAGACATTAATCTTTCTGGACAAAGTTTTTTTTTGCAAGGGATGCTATTTCATGTGGGTGAAGGCATGTTTTTTTTTGTTATGGAGATTGTATTTCTTAAAATCAGAGATATCTCGCTTGTTGTAAAGGAAAATATTATGTTGTATAATAATTGAGTGTTAATTCCACATAAATGGTTGTGTTTCTTTTTTTGCATAAGTCTGTGGACGCACTCAATGTGTATTCTTTTGGATAACCTTCTGTTTACTGTCTGGAGCCACTTTAATTAGTGTCATACGGCACCTGCTGACAAGCCTAGATTGGCTTAGCAGGACTGTGCTGGATCATCATTGCTGCTATGTTATTAGTTTTTTTCTTATTATTATTTTTTGTCGTGTTATTTAAAACTATTGTTGTTATCAACATTATATTAATTATTATTACTATGTAAAATCCCTGGTATATATTTCATTATATGAAATTTTCTGTGCACTACATTAGTTTAATACGGCACCTGCTGAAAAGCCTTAAATGGCTTATTAGGACCAGGATGATCTATTTATTACTGAAATAAATGTAAGAAAATTGATTTAACTTACGTTTTATGTAATTTTTCAGTTAGTTTGCATTTGATATGTTAAAATATAATGTTCATATTTTTAAAAAATATACCTTTATCAAATTCTATGAATTCGATTACAATATAATTACAATCAGTTCTGTAGTTGAATTTTTTGTGAAATTGCATGTATAAATAAATATATAATTAATAATTTAAAAAAATATTATTTTTATTATTTTTTAAAAATTTTTTTTCACAGCATTTTTGCTGGTTTTGCTGGCTGGATTTATTACCAAAACAGGCTAGTATTTGGGCTTAGTGATTAATTCTCCAGAGGTTTTGAAATATTTAAAACGGAGGAACATTAGAGTCCAAAGACTTCCTCAACACTTTTTGAAAACAGCTCATTTTCCTGGTCTCCGTTTGAATGCACTGCATTTGCGGATTTACAGCTGCATAAAAATTGGAGTTTTATGGTAATAGTCAAATTATTAATTAATTAATAGTGATAAATATAGCATTCAAGGTTATATTGACAAAGTTTAAAGTTTATCTAAAGAATTTTACGATGAGTGAGAATGATCAAAAAATAGTGAACGTATGCAACCCGCGTGCCACCCAAAGATCCTGCCCTGGGTGGCACGCGCTCACTCTTGGGGCCTTATCTCGGGAACCAGAGGTCAAAATTGGAAAATATTTTAGGTGCAGCATGTAAAATGTCCAATATACCGTTGGTTACCATATAAAATTAGTTGAAAAATACAAGCGCCTTCTTAATGCCATTCATACCCCAAAAACAGCCGAAAATGCCAAAATTTCTCAACTTTAAGTGCGATGCGGCACGTCTACCCTTTATTCAATTGCAATAATATTTTACAGGATACATTTTTACACCAGTTGGCATAAAATGAGGGGGTATCCCAACAGAAATTGGAGAAATAGGAAAATAAGGACCACCCTTGTGAGGATTGGCAGCTTTTAGATGAGATACAGAGGAGACAGACGGTTTGGATGGAGCGAATACTTAACGGGGTAGGGATATTGAATGCAGCGTTAGAGGCTAGAATGCTTGGTAAACGAGGGAGAGGAAGGAAGAGAATAGGACTTTATAGATGTAATGAAAGGGAGTTAGCCTTATTAAAATTTAAGTGGGAAATCTGCATCTAAATCTACGTAATACCCCTCAAGCCGCCTAAAAGGCGTGTAGCAGGGGGTTTTAGGAAATCAGCCGTTTACAGCAAAAAAAAATGAAGTGCTCTAACGAAGTTGGGACTAGCGTTTATTAAAGTCCTTAATGGTTCGGGGAAAAAACGAATTCCCATATCTATCCGTTCGGCAAAACATCTCTCTTAATTTATCGCTTCTATCGGACCTGGAAATATAGTGTGGCTCTAATATTATGTTCTCTGTGTAGCTCTTAAAGATATCCATTCGCAATTGTTCAAGCAATCTAAGCCTAGCGTGCAGCCTCCGAGTCTCCAGCGGCTCCATGAAGAGAAGGGAGTCTGCCAAAATGCTTCTTTAATACTCCGTGGAAACCTACCTTAATCATTGGAACACATTGGCTAATATAATATGTATTTCTCAAATCTCACGTTTTTCCCCACGCTACATGAGTCGTCCTTATCTCTCGTCTGCCAAACTGCGATGAAGCGAGTCGCTTGATGGGAATCTGGCCTCGATCAATGGAGCTTTGTGAAGTTCCCTCTTTGTTTCCCAGCCGACAAGGGAAAAACTCTCTCGTCCGGAAACTAGCCGGAGACCGGAAGAATCAAGTGTGCCTGACTAAGAGCCGTCGGCTCAGCAGGATAGCTCAGAACGCCATCATGAGAGCACAAATCGAGAACGCTACAAAAAAATAATGATGCCGATTTTTTGTCCCAATGAATTAGCTCGTATATCTTGTATATCGAAAAAGAAAAAGCAGATGGAATTTTAACCTCTATCCAAGGGATTCCAAAAGAGTTAGACGTGAATTTCTAAATTAAAAATTTAAGATAAAATTAATAATTTTCACTCCAATATGCCAAATACGAAGAAGTGCTGGATATGGTTGGCGAGGAGAGGCACCTTTTAGACGAGATACGGAGGAGACTGAAGGTATGGATGGAGTTAGTGCTTATCGGTGAGGGGATGTTGAAAATGGTGGTAGAGGGCAGAATATTAGGGAAACGAGGGAGGGGAAGGAAAAGAATAGGATTTTTAGATAGATTGAAAGAGAGTAGGCCTTACAGTGAATTAAAGAAGGCAGTGCTGAAAGGAAAGGGAGGCTCCCAAATCACTTCTTGAATACTCCATGGAAACCTACCTTTATCGGTAGACTACTGTAATAATAATAATATGCCAAATGATCCTTGCAATGCCATATTCAATATTTTAAATGAGCTCATTTTATTGATATTTTTTTAACAAATCAGTACCTCGCCACCTGTTATATTCAAATAACATTGATATTATCTCTAGATATAAAAATGTGACTTTATAGAATAAAAAATATACAACTAATAGAAAAGGAAAGTCATATCTCTATAATCAGCAGAGATTATTGTACAACTTCCGGAAGAAATGGACAAATTCTGAAAGGAAAAAATGATCGAATATTTAGTGGTTCAATATCGGTTGTTCATATTTGTCAAACAATTATAATCAAAATTTAAGCCCGCCATAACATTTTTTGTAAATGACTGAAGTTTGAATAAAGATGGATAAAAACGCAAAATTACCAATTTAATGTCCGTTAAATGCAATATTCTACACGAAAACTATGGGGAAGGTTCATTTCCACTATAAATATTTTTATCTTTTACTTTTAACGAAACGTGACAGCTATGAAAAACGTTCATTATTTTATCAATGCAGGAAAAGATCACTGTTACTTCACGCTAGCTATCCTCCGATTTATTTTGCTCAAACCTTTATAAAAGAGCTAAAACTAAATGCAGCATTCATTTTCTCTTTGCCAGGACAAACATCCATAGCAGAGTAGGCCTTTCAACCTTACATATACCCCAGTTGGACGAGAAGGCATAACAATGAAATTCAATATGTGCTTCATATGCACAGGCCTATCACTACTGAACTTAAGGGAAAGTATTCAGATATTCGTGAGGTTTAAGAATTTCTTCTGAAATGTGAGGAACTCTAAGAAGAAATTAAATCCAAGAAAGTAAATTACACCCAATAACATTCTAATACATCAGGGAAGCTGTTAAAGTCATGGAAAAACGATGGCTAACATCGAAGTCCACATTCAAGTTAACATGACTATTGATAACAATTTGCCTTCTCTGGACTTTTTCTTCATTTTCAGGGAACGGCTGTCATATTGTCACGGTAAAATGAGCAAGAAGGTGCATTTCTAAAGGTCGATCCAGATCTAAAGTTATAAGCAGACATCGGAAATTTTGGCAAGGATATAGACAGAGTTGGACGAGATTATGAGAGTAATTTAAAACATTTTTGTTACTTATCCCATTAAATTTTCTCCTGAGTCAGCTATTGAGAAAATACTTTGGACAATATGCCGAATAATTTTTGGCTAAAAATAATCATTTATAACCTGGACCACATCTCTTTTTTACATAAAAATTCAATCAGGCCTATCCAACTCATTTATTTGCGTTTGTTGACACCGATTGAATAATGGAAGGCTTAAGTTCCAACCTGTTGAGCAAGGCTCGATATATAGCTTCACGGTCACTAGAAAATATAGCTGCTAGTCCACATCCAGGGTGGACCCTGGACCTGGACTAGCTTTGGACTGCCTGGAATACTTTCTAGTGACCGTGAAGCTATATATCGAGCCTTGCTCAGCAGGGTGGTCCCATGGTCTGGACCACAAATACAATGGAAAACACAAATGGTAGGTGGATTGAGACAATCTCTTTTTAAGTAAATTAATTTCTCCGCGAATCGAATAACTGATAATTCCCGTAAAACGTAAAATTCGAAGAACCACAAAACTAAGTTTTCAGAATATTTATTACAGACGCATTTTAAGAGACTTTGCATGGATTCATGTCACATGCCGAGTAAAGTGTTATTTTTATTGAAAAAATAAATTTTATTTGTCCTACTGAATCCAGCAATGCGTGACTAAGTGTGTTTAAGTACGTTCTCCACCGAATTTCGGTGCATATATGATTTTTCCGTAAAATGCACACATTTTATATCCCTTATGATTACCCGCTTCGTTCGTATTTCTTTTTTTAATATTTTTTAACATCACTCACAAGTACATACATTACTTATAATTACCTGAGATAAACAAAACTTTTTAAAAAGAAATCCATTTTTAAAATTACCCAACCCACTAACACCCAGTCCCTACATCAGAGAGCACCTCATACTTGATGATTGGGGACATGGACTCAAATAGTTATATTTGTACTACGGTTGATACACTACCTGAGGTGCAAAAAATGGCTTGATAACTTCCCCTACTTAACTCATTCGGGTCCTTCCGTTTTCATATTTACCTTCCACTTTTCCCCCTACGATTTTCTTCGTCCGGCCAACATGCTTCATCAAGTGGCCTATTTAGTCGTCCGTCCTTTAAGATTATTTTCAAGAATTCTCTCTTGATTTTATCACATTCTCTTCTTAGAAATTCCCCATAACTCTTTTGATCGATCCATTTTATCTTCATCATTCCTCTGTTGAATCACTCTTTGAATGCATCATCTACTGATCTTCCTAATGCTGTCCACGCCCATTCCCTCCAACAATGAAAAACCGTGCCTAGTGTAGTATCGTGTGGTATTTTTTCCTTACTTCTATGCTTGATTTCTCAGCTGCAAAAATATTCCTAGTTTATGAAGAGTCTGCATACATAATTTTCTTCGCCTGTGGTATTCTACTGACGGTTTTTTTAATTGAATGAACCATGGCTGGTAAACACGCTTCTTCAGTGACAAAGTGATTCTGGTTACCCAAGTTTTATACGATTTATCCTAGTAGCACTTGCTTGATACCATTTACTATCCCGTTAGTTTAGAGTCTACTTGCTTGATATTCCTCACCTATGGTATTCTAATGACGATTTATTCATCGTTTCAACCATTGCTGGCTGTTTGGATTATTCAGTGGCAAATTAGACGTGAATTTCCAAGTTTTATGAGACTTACATTACGAAGTACAATATCATACAATTACACAGCTCAATTACACCAATAGAGTAATCGAGATGCGGTGACTCCCGCTAGAAATTCCGTCTACAGATTATTCAACCCATTAATGTCCGAATTTGGCCACGGCTGAGGCGGGACGGAACGATTCCACGGGAAATTTTTCCCGGTCTCGCTAGGCGTATGAGAGCTCCGCTTTTAACAGCCACAGCACCGCACGAAGGGCTATCCTTCGGAGGAAACGAGGGATTAAGGAGGTCATTACCCTAACTGGGGATTTCCGAGGGAGGGCGAGGTTAGGAGAGAATGGCGGGTATTAGCGCACGAGACGTAGGGAACACCTTTGCATAACGCTGTACCATTAAACCTGCCGCTACAAAAGAAGAAAAAAACACAACCGCTGGCCTTCATGAAATGATCAGCTAAGGTCGGCCGGGCTCCACGGGTCGGGGATCATATTAAAACGGCCAATGAGGGCACCAGGTGGTTACCCAATCTCACCCACACTGGATATGAAACGTGGGCCTGGGTATTAGGGCAGAGAAAACCATTGAAAAGGCAAGGAAGACCTCAGGAAGATTTTTAAAAAGATTTTTGCTAACGGATAAGCAACAGAAATGCATAAGTGAAGGCAAAAGATCATTTTGACGCCCATAACGGCACAGAATATGGCACATATGCTTCAATCTCATCAACCATCATCAATATAGAATATCCATTTGCAAATATAATTCTTTTCCGCTCAGAGATATAATCATCAAAGTTATTCAACCGGTTAAATGTTAACATAAAATATATAACTTATCTCTCCGATTTATCCCCGGGTCCAAATAGAGCTTCCATCCTCAATCACAATATGGCGTACTTTTCTACATCCAAACCTTCTGTCTTCTTCATATCTCCTCTTGAAGAAAAGGTAAGGAAATCCCCAAGAAAGAATATTTTTTAAAGATTTTTTCAAACGGATAAGCAACAGTAACGCATCGGAGAAGGTAAAAGATCATTTTGACGGCCCAAACAGCCCACGAGAGGGAACATATGCTTCAGTATCATCAACCATCATCAATATCGAGTATCCATCTGCAAATATAATGATTACCCGCTGATATCATTAAAGGCATTCTATCGGCAGTAAAAAGTTTGCATTGAATATATTTTACTACAATTGTCCCCCATGGCCAAATAGAACTTCCCTTGATTTAACGATGTCATACGGAATGCTTTATGTGGAACATGTTACGAAGATTATTAAAGAAAAGATTTTGTAATATCCACTTAGAGTTTTAACTGCGAACAACACGTTTCAGCACTAGTGCGTTACGTTAGGTGCCCTGGTTTTACAGTCTACCTTTTAAAAACTAGTGTACATGATGATGGCGCAGTTGCGTTGAAACGCCTTTTTCATACTCAATTGAAAGTCTTAATGGACCAAGAAAAATATTTAGTTTATTAACCTTAGAACATCCCTCCTAAACTCACAATATGCCAAGCTACTCTACACCCTAATCTCATTCTCTCACTTCCCCGATTTACTAAAATTCTTTCATAAAAGAGACTTTTAACAACCACTATCTTCTTAGTACACCCTATACCGTCACCTCTCAACCTCTCGGGGGAACACATATGAGGAATATTTGCGGCATAGTCTTGAAGAAGTTAGGATTCGTCAAGCTTACTGTAGGAAGATTTTCGGATGACAAAGTAAAATAAAGGTGCTATTTCGCATTCGTGCAACCATACCTTTAATATGCAGCGAGCATATAGGACTCCGTGCAGAAAGACTTAATCCGTGAACTGAATAAAATAAAAAGGAAAGCGGCGCGATTCGTCAAAACTGCTACGGGCGTGCAGACAGCGTCACCCAGATGCTAAGCGAATTTGGCTGTGAGCCGCTAGACACTCGGAGGCTGCGCGCAAGGGTTAGACTGCTTCAACAATTGAGAATTGGTATATCCAGGAGCGACACGGAGAACATCATCTTAGAGCCCGACTATATTTCCAGGTCTCACAGGAGCGATAAATTAATAGAGGTATTTTGCCGAATGGAGAGATATGGGAATTCGTTTTCCCCCCGAACCATAAAGGACTTTGATAAATTCTAGTCGTGATTTTGTTTGCTTTGCATTTTCTTTTTATATGTAGACGGCTGATGTCGTAACACCCCCTGCCACACGCCTTTTTTAGGCAGCTTGCCTAGTATGTAGATGTAGATATCCAAACCTTTTTCTCTTTCGTATCTCCTTACGAAGTTCCCTCTCCTCGTCCAGTACACCTAGCAGCACTACGTCGTTTCTCTTCCCATACATGATTTTATCTTCTCCATCCTTCTGCATGCCTACATCTCCAACGCCCACAGTTTTTCTCTTCCATTCCTCTTCATTCTATTTTCGGCGTCGACTCCAACGGATCAGGCGCAGGAAAGGACGGAGGAGGGAAAAGATCCGCTGATGGCCTACCACCATTATTATCGAATATCCATCAGCAGAGGTTATGCTTCTCCAGAAAAAGATATTTTGATACAAAATTTCGCATATTGGAGGCCAATGAGGGCCAATTTATATGAGAATATGAGGGAGGATAAGATGGATAAGAATAAAGACGGATAATTAGATAGATTACTGAAGTAAAATAAGTAACAGATACTATAAACTAGCACAGAAAAGCTTAATTTGGTATTTAGCTACAGAGGGTTCGATGAAACCGCAGAAAAAAGCAGGATATAAGAGAGTAACAAATAGTCACAAGCCCATATAATCAAAATTAACCATTAAATGTGAGGTAAAGAAGCATAAAACTTTATAATGATCTATATTTTCATGCAAGTTCATTTCTACCTGTAAGACGATGATGAATATGCGCATTTATTCCTTATTTGAAATCAAAAAGGTTATATCTTATTATTGCCACAAAAGCTGGATTTTTAAATTCCCTATTTTTTCCTTGGTTTCCCTAACTTTGAAAATTATTCCCCGAACTTCGTAAAAAAAACCGAATTAGGTAATTTACTTGAGGGGACCAAATTTCTCTATGCAGGGCCCTACTTAACTCCACACACTTGTAACGGGTAAATAATCAGCTACAACGAATATGAATACTAAATATGAAAAAAATCGATTATATCTTAAAACTGAAAACCTCATCGGAACTCAACCCAATCCGCATTAACCGAAGGATTTCATGAACCAGCGATTCTCATCGGTCGTAGGTTTAAATGCTAGATGATCTAATCCAATAGAAAGTCTACAACATCTTAAGAAAAGCTACATCAAAAGTTTGCGCGGAAAATTAAGATGAAAAGGGAACCTCCATATTTGGTGAATCGCTCTTTTTTTAGATGCTTGCTTAAAAATGACACACATCTATTAGTTATTGGATATGCTCTAATATGTATCCAAAACACCACAATAACTTTGATAAAGAAGTAAAGAGTACTCGTTAGAGATGTGTGTGCGGAGGAAAATGAAGGTGAAGATGACGAAGAGAAACACGAACGATGAAGTGACACGCACGGTGGGACTGGAGAAGAAACTTTAATTTGAGATACGGAGGAGAAAAAGAGCTAAAAGTGAGAGAGAAAGCGGCTTAACTGGCTAAAGCACTCGACCGGAAATCGGGGGATCCGGCTTCGAATCCCGGTCAAGGCGAATGATTTTTTTTCTCTGAGAAAGAGAGGTGTTGTATGGAGCGAGCATTAAAAGGGGAGAGTTTTCAAATACTTTATTAAAGCGAAGATTGTTAGGTAAGCGAGGATAGGGTAGAAAGAGAAGAGGGGCTGTAGAGAAAGCGAAAGGGAACACGCTTTATTGGGATCTAAAGTTCAATTTGGGGAGTGGGAATAGGAGCGTTAATTCGCAAACTGCTCCTTATAAGCCAACCTAAACTGAGGGAATATCACAAATAATGGTATCGAATTCATCAAGGGCTACACATGGAGCATGTTTCTCTACGGGAGTGAGGCTTAGACGTTGATAGCTGCAGAGAGGTTAACCCTTTGAAACCCCATGTTGCTTCTAAGCAACATCATAAATGAATTGAATTGATTCGGCTTTTACTTTGTGAAAATCCATGTTTAAATGAAAATACACAGCCTTGTTAACTTTTCACTGGAAAAGTATTTATTGCTGTGTCGCGTATCGACGCTGAGGCGTCATTCTCAAGTACACTGTTTATAATATCGACAACCCAATAAATACCCAACCCCTCCCCCCTGCCAGAATTTGGGAATGACGCCTCAGCGTCGAAACGCGTCGTACCAATAAATAATTTTCCAGTGAAAAGTTACCAAGGTTGTGTATTTTCATTTCAACATCACAAATGTTTAAAATTTCAGCTCTATTTCGGAGATATATAAATTAAATATTATTTTGTAGCGTAAATTTTAATGACGAAATATTTAGCTGCCAGGATAGTTTCGATTGAGTGTAAAATTTTCAAGTTTTCAAAATGAAAAATCTTGAAATTTTATTTCTCCCAGAAACAGCTCTGGGTTAGAAGGGGTTAAGAGATGAAGAATTCAAAATGTCGTGCTACCAAAGAATAATGAAGATAAAATGAACAGGCCGTATACGTAATGAGGGAGTGCAAAGATGAGCGAGAGAAAAGAGAAGCTTTCTAAAACCTTAAGGAGAAAACTGAAAAAAGACTTTCTAACCCAAGGCTACTTCTGGGAGAAATCAAGTTTCAAGATTTTTCATTTTAAGTAAGTACTTGAAAATGTTGCACTCAACCATAATTGTTGTGGCAGCTAAATATTTCGTAATTTACAATTTGCACCCCAAAATAATGAGTATTTTAGATATTTCCTGAATAGAACAGAAAATTTATACATTTTTGATGTTGCTTAAAAGCAACATTGGGTTATAATGGGTTAAAAAAAGAACTTAATTGGCCACATTTTGAGGCATAAGCCTGAAAAAGATAAGCGAACAAAGAAAAGGATGGAAGGGAAGAAGTGCAAAAGAGTTGCACAGGACTGGTTACCAAAAATGTAAAAGAAAATAAATACGTCATTACAAAAAGATAAGTGGCTAGGATACCGCGTCAAAACAATCTAGGATTTCATTTTTTAGGACTCATGATGATCGGAAAAAGAAGTAATATTTTTACGATTTTTCGAAACTTTGATGGGAATGTGCGAGCGTCCGATTCAAAAAGACCAGATGAAAACATATATTTTCTTTGTAATTTGCGTGACGAATGGAAACTTTTACGCGCTAATTGGAATTTCATTCTGACACGTTTTTTTGTACAGTCCACAGCAGAAGCAGCAGAAGCTATCAAATGTCTATAATCCATCTAAAGTGCTTTTTTGTGTGTTTACTCTGACTGAGTAATAAACCCCCTCGTCGAATTCCGCGAAATATTATATAAAACGGTCCGTCCGTGCTCCTCGATAGATGCTCCGTGCTTTCATTGCTATTCCGGGCGCGATGCACTCGCAGAGGAGAGCCGCACGGTGGGATTCGGCTCTTGCGCATTGCGATCTCATAACTCTGCACATTTGACCCAGGCGGGCTTATACATGCATGTAATACAAGATGTTTCTTTTAAGCAATAAAAAAAGATAGTAATTTTTTTTCAAGCTAAACTGTCTCGCACAATCCCTTTCTCAATGTAAATGAAATGTCCTCTGATAGAACTTTAGCTTGTATATCACTTACTAGATACATCTTCCGATAATTCTACTATATTACGACTTATCTCACTTTATTATGAGAGTGACAGGCGATGTGCGCATATTTTAGAGCTAAAATAAAGAAAATTAATTAATTAACTTTCCTTACAAATCCACCTTTATTAAGACATTTACCGCTGCTGCTAAGTAACGCCTCGATGTAAAAAAACGCAACGCCTCTCGTTTTAGTTGTCAGATGTGTCGCAAGATGGCGCACTTTGTTTTCTTTCGATCCGTTGAACGGTTTGCGCAGAATAAAATGAGTCCGGTCTTTTTTTATCACACCTTGTACATGGTATTTTTAAGCTAATGCGTAAGTACCAATGAGTTACAATAAATTTATTTATACGGATTTTTAAATTTATATTGAAATTAAAGGTGGATTTGTAAGGAAAGTTAATTAATTAATTTTCTTGATTTTAGCTCTATAAAATGCACACATTGCCTGTCACATCGCCTTGTTAGCTGCAGCGGTACATGTCTTAACCTGTTCGTCGCCCATTGCAACGGCAGCTGTGTAGGAGTTCGAGGAACAGCGTATGAACGTGAAATTTTATTTCAAACTTGGCAAAAGTGCTAGGGGAGACGTTTGGAATGATTCAGTAAGCCTTTATTAAAATTTAATTATTAATTAATATTATTTTAATTTGAGGTATTAGTTGAAGCCAATGCCTTAAGTGGTACAGTAATTTTAAATTGGGCAGAACCTCGACAGATGAAGATTAGCGACCTTCCACATTTCTTTTTGTTTCCAAAGTTAAAATCAACTTTGAAAGGGCACCGACACGACTCTATTGTGGATATTAAACCTAATGGTACGGTGGACCTAAAGAGGATCCCTAAGGTGACTTAACAGAAAGGTTTCGTGAGCTGGAAGAAACGTTTGAAAAGATGTGTCGTCAGCCAAGGCATGTACTTTCTATCTATGTACATAATACCCTGCGAGCCACGTCTAGGGTGTTTGGCAGGGCGTGATCAATCACCAGCATGCAGCATGCAATTGGACTCCCACATGCACACCACACGGTCCAAAAAACGTCACGCATGCTAAAAAATTACACTACCATATGCTGTTAGAAATAATAATAATAAAATTTTAAAAACATGCATTAAGTTTTTCATAGGTTAATAGGCTAAACTACAAGTCATGCAATCTATTTATGAGTTCTATCGCTGCCATTATTAACTCTTATTTATCGTGGAAAAAAAGTAATTCTGAATCTGTCTGTTCTACAATCTATCTCTCTTATTTTATTTATATGATCTGATCTTCCGTAGTATATTGGCGTCCGTAAGATTTGGTTAACTTCGTTAGAAAAGACACTGATCTTGAATTTACTTGAAAGGTTTAGTCTATTTTTCAATCTACGGTCCGACAGAGATTCCCATCCGAGTTTATGTAAGAGGTCAGTTACACTAACAAGACTATCGTAACGACCTTTCAAATGCCTGGCAGCTCTTCTTTGCACGCGTTCTAATTCTATTATTAAGCCTTTTTCATGAGGGTCCCAAACACTGGCAGCGTATTCTAAATGGGGTCTAACGAGGGAAAAGTAGCTAATTTCTCTCACTTTGTCGTCGCACTTTCCTAATATTCTTTTAACAAAACCCATTTTACGATTAGCTTGACCGGTTATTTCTCAAATATGTTTATTCCACGATATGTCATTATTGAGTTCTAACACATTGAGGGTGACAAGTTCTATGAAGCTGTATCCGTCTAAATAAACAAGTTATAAAATCAGCCCGGTCTTTTTTTATCACACCCTGTATATTACATATGTACTTATGATGATGATGATGAATAGTATCGACTAAAATAGTAGTAACGTCTGATATGAAGTCAATTGCCGTAGACAACCGGGACCGGCTTTATGATCAAATAACCGGGACAACTTTCGCTCATAAGCTGGGATGGAAGGCAGGGGTTTGAAGCGCGGTGTTCGCGTTCGCTCGGGTCCTTATGTGCGTGCGGGCGGGCTCCATGTTGTTTCGCGCTGGCTGCGTTTGACGACCCGCAACAAGAGACGCATCTGAAAGGCGTTGATGATGAGCTATGGGTCGGGGGGGGGGGGGGGGTCTATCTCTCACAAACGACCAGGCTTCGTTGTTTCGGCGAAGGCGAAAAAGGAAAGGATAGCGCGAGTGTGGTTATTAATGAACCACTTATCTGAAGACGCATACTTTTTGTTCCTCCCCATTTCTTTCCCCTCCCTTCAGAAGGGAAACAGAGGGGTGAGATCGAAAGGGAGTACATTCCGGGCAGAGTGGAGGCGGGTTCATGAAAAATTAAGCGCTCGGCGAGTTGGAAGGATGCGTTCAAAAATCTCGACAGGCGGCGATGGATGGGTGGATGTCAGGATGAGCGAGCAGCAAGCAAGGCATACACGTCTGTGTGAACAACAACTTTCGGTCAGTACGCAAAGTGGAAGACCCGAAGTAAATAGCGCGTGCACTTCCACTATGTTCACCGCCTTTCAATAATGAACTATACTCGGTATCTAGGGAAGCCGTAACGGAGCAGCGTGTGTTCAGTAAAAGAAGCAGAATCTCGCGAGCAGGATGCGGTTTAAAAAAAATTTATTCCTTCCAACTGATTGAATATAATGCTTCTCTGCACTTTCTCAGTCATTTACTGAGTCTATTTTTATACCTTTGCGAATGACACGCTTCTTTAGAACGATAGGAGTGACGTTTGATCGTAAAGCGTTTGTTATTCGTTCCTTGCGAAGCGATTTTCCTCAACTAACATTGCGTCAAGTTGTTTTCATAAGGTATCATAAAAAGGTCATTATTTATTTTCACTATCTCTATGGTAAGTATGTTGAAAATTCTTAATTTAGCTCTATAATTCTAATATTCTTACTATATTCCTATTTGGTCTTCTTGAAATCTTACTATACCTTCCTAAGTAAGTAGTCGGCATATCAAAAATACAGGATTTAAAAATCTGACATTTTATTTTTCTTCTTCTTTCACGAAAATGAGTTACAATTCCGCGTTCAAGATTTTCCGTTCTCCTCTGATATTTCCAATGCATTTTTAAAAATTTTGAAAGGTCCTTTCATCCCAAATTTAAATATATATGTTATACAAATGTACTTCAATCTATTCGAATCCATTTAATTATTTCTTAATTCAGGGAAATAGTGATTTCGCACCCATCATTAGTTTCTCATGATATACGATGTAACCAATCCCTATCAAACAAACGTCAAATCACCCACAACCACATTCCACACGCCCATCATGGTTATACATACTTTTACGTGCTTTTTCTAAGCTTGCTTCTTGTCTTTACATCGATGGAATCTTGAAAATCAATTTTTACCCACTTCCATTGCTGGATTAGCTCAAACGTTACAGTGCTGGGGAGCGCTTTAGCGCCCCTCCTATCTCCCCCTGCATTGTCACTATTAGATGCCGATAGTACACTAATCGTTCAATGGTCAATATTCATTTATTTTAAAATTATATATTTTCTTTAAATTATAAAAAATAACTCATATTAACAAAAACTCGTCAAATAATACATTAAAAAGGTGAAACCACATACAATAAAGATTTCATTAAGTTTTTGAATATATACCTTTCGTTGTTTTTGGGACCTATTTTTTTTCCTAACCTACTAAAAAATCAGCATAAATGCCTCGGCACTATTAGCATAGTACCGAGAAAATTGGTTGGCAACCAAAGAGGTAGCATTCTGCACACTCGCTTGCTTCTAATAGCAAATATGCAGTAATCAGGCATTTGAAATGTTGTTCTGTTGTGCTCTAATTATTAACTAAATTTCTTAAAAGGAAATATATTTTTTTTATCCATATATGGCGTCAGTTTGGCAGAAACTTTGACAGCTATTGTTTAATCGATTACTTACATAACTCACAGTTAAAAAGTAGAAATCAGAAATAAATACATACAAATATTTTAAAGAACACGCTTTTTCCAAAAGCAGTGTAAGATGCTATAAAAAGTAAGAAATAAGCTGCTTAGGTTTAATAAGCAAATTGGCTGTTAGATATTAATATTGCGTTCCAATCCTTACTCTCATAATCCTTACTCTCTTCTAGACTCATTTCCGATAAACATTTAAGTACCTACGCTATATCCTCCGAGGGGTGAAAAGCTAACTATTTAATTTTAGTGCATTTTATACTTCTCAAGGATAAAGCGTGTTTCCTATCCTTTACATTTTATTTTCATTGTTACACCTACTCATGGGGCAATCTAAATCTAAAAGAAATCTTTTTTTTTCCCAACTTCACTGATGTAATTGCAATTACGTACTTTCAACCACAGAATTGGTCCCAATTCACCTTAAGACTTTCAAAGGAAACAAATAGTCAAGTGTCCGTATCAAGTGCGATATCAATAAGTAACGAAGTCAGGAGAAGTTTGGTTGCCAAAGATCTAATCCTTGGAGCATATATTTGTTCAAACCAATGCTGGTCCTCCTGAAAAATATAATACTTCCCCTAGTAATAGAGAATGGTTATTTTTGAATGTAAATTGCCATTTATAAATTAATTACTGATTTTAGTACGAAAGCTCATGTGGATTATCTTATAGCTAAGGACTGTAATGTCGTGTCCATGATGTTTGGCGTGATTGATTATGCATTAATGTTTGAGTTGTATTTTTATTTGTATGCGTATTTGTGTTTATATTGGTGCTTTGGAGTTGAGGACGCTATGGGAGAGTAGACAGCGAATTGCTAGAGAGAGAGCCATTTTGGATGGAGTAGAGGAAATAAAGCTCTATTAAGATTATAAATGACTATTATTGTCTGAGAAGGAAAAAAGGTTGCGACATCACAGGACCAAGAGTCGTAGTTAACTAGCTATAAGGCTGCAACATCAAAAATCTATAAATTTTCAGCTCTATCTGGGAAATAATAAAACTATACCTTATTTTGTGGATTAAACCTTAATGGCGAGATATTTAGCTGCCACGATAATTATGACTGAGTGCAAAAATTTTCAAAATGAAAACTCTTCAAATTTGTGTTCTCCGAGGAGCAGCTTTGGGTTGGAAAGGGTTAACTGGCTACGACGCTGGAATTTGGAAGTTACGTCCCCGAAAAATAAATACATCAGCAACTGCCTCGTTCGGTGTTGAACATTGAAATCGTCATCGCCGAAGGACACGGCAACTTCAAGCATTCGGATGCGAGGAGTCCTTAAAATAACCCTTTAAAAGCATCGATCCCAGCGGGCCCACGCCCCCTATACACACGACAGTATCGAGGAATCTGTCCTTGAAGGACGGGGAAACCGCCAACGCAGCCCCGCCGGCGGGTGGTGGGCCACGCACCAAACTGTCGACTAGGGAGACGACCGGAGATATTGAATGAGGGCAGGGACTCGAAAGAGAGGGTGAGGTTACAGCATCAGGATTGGAGGGTAACCCACCCTTCCCCCGGCCTCTCCCCCTTACGACGGAGTGCGGAAAGAGAGCGGAGATAACTCCTGAAGCCCGTTCCTCGCAAAATGGCTTTTGGCTCCGTTTGGCAGAAACACCGCGCGCGCTCCGGCTCCTCTTCTCCCAAAATTTGCATGCGGGCCCATCGCCTGATTCTCGTTCAGGGCCCTCATAAAAGCGCCCACCGCTAAGGAAACCTCTTCTCACCACGTCTGTTCTCCAATAATCTACAGAATCTTTTCGTACCACGCTAACAGATAATTGTGATGGAAATGTCCACTTTTATTGTTAACCTATTATAACCCACTGCTGTTACTAGGTAACATCAAAAATGTATATATTTTCAGCTCTATTCAGGAAAGATTTAAAGAACATGTTGTTTTGTGCAGTAAAGTCTATTAGGGAAATGTGTAACTACCACAATAATTACGATTTATTAGAAAATTTTCTCATTTAAAAAATGAGAAGTCTTGAAATTTAATATCTCCCAGAAAGAGCTGTGGGTTATAAAAGGTTTACTAAGGGATTTGAATTATTTGAAGGTATCACCACAATTGTTAATCATACACCTATTTGATGTAATGTCTGTTTTTTCTATCGAAAAATGGCAATGGAGATTTTTTGGGTCAAGATCCTTTATATCTCCTTCCGACGTTTCGATCAGCTTCTCGAATATCGTTCTTAGGGATTCAGGAACCCAAAATATATCACATTCCTGAATCCCTGAGGAAGATGGGCGGGTTACACATCGAAACGTCAGAATAAGATATGTGAAGGAGCTTACCAGGTGTGAGACCCGATAAATATGCATTTATCTGCTTACTCCCGGGCAACAGACTTGAATCCTATGTGCTACCCCACGGATGGTATAATTTTTCAAAACGAAATGTTCAAATTGAATTCATCCCTTGCGCAGGTCCACCTAATGAACGTATTAATGCTTTGTAAGGAGAACAAAATGCTCAAAGTGGAATTGAGAGAATGAGCTAAAATAGTCAAATCATGTGTCCACCTATCCATTCAAAGATTTGGCTATAAGAGGTTTTTACCACGAATGGTAAACACCGAAATCACGCCCAAATGCCCCCTTTGGATCCCTACTCGCCTCACTTAGCTGTTCTCACGGACCCCTTTATTACCACGTAATACCCTATGATCCTACCCCCCACTCCCATCCCTGCCACGAACCCTATCATTAGGGAGCGTAGCAGAGAATTTCGGTTGAAGGCGGACGCTATCTGTTTGAGAGGAGACGATTTCAGACCCCGCCCACGCCGTGGTGATCTAGCTCGACAATTGTCGGAAATGAAAAGAGCCCTCAACGTCCACCCTGTTTCCACGCCGTTTAATGAAAGCAATGATCCCCTTCGTGGGAATCACTATAACAAGCAAAACAAGGCTCATACTTTCATTCAAGATGTAATCGAGGTTGTGTACGCTTCCAATAAGTTGAAAGAAATATGAAAGATCGTGCTGTTACCAAAGACAATCTCGCTGATGTCAATGATATGTGATCTTGGTGATGGTTTTTCGGGTTTACACCGCGTTGATACATGTTTTGCGGACGACAGTTTCGGGCGCGTTCCAGCTCCCGTCTTCGGGTCCAAAAATCATTTCGGGTCAAAAAATTTTGGACCCGAAGACGGGAGCTGGAACGCGCACGAAACTGTCGTCCGCAAAACATGTATCAACGCGGTGTAAACCCGAAAAACCATCACCAAATAACTAACCGCGGAAGCCTCCGTAATGATATGTGATCTTGTTTATTGCTACTTAGAGGTCTTGAGCCAGGTGACGTCATGAAGGAAAAAACTGCAAACCGCTAATCTCTATTTAGACATTTTAGGGTATCTTTGCAAAAAAAAGTAACTCAACACTTTTACTGCATTGTAGTGCTTCCAAACCTCTCATAAGAACAATGTTTTTAAGTATGTAGAATACGAGATCACAATATTGAGATTTATTTAACTCTACAATTTTGTATAAGTGAGGTGTATGAATTTTATACTCATGATGGATTGGTTCTATGTCGTAAGTTGTGTAATAAAATAAAAATAATAAAATTTGATAATTTTTATATAACAGAAAGAGACCGAGCATATAATTACGTTTTCCGCTTTGAACCTACATCCACCTCTAAACAGAGTGCCTCAAATAAAAACGAAGAATGGCCTGATCACTACGTCCTTTCCTGTTTTATTCCAAGCATGTGTCCTGGTAAAAATGTTACTGCCATGGCAAAAATGGATAAACTTTTTTCTATAGGCTAAGTAACAACACTAAATCTCTTGCATTCTTTCGCCAATGTCACTTGGACTAATCCTTGGAGTTATCCTTCTTGAGAAGCAGACAATCTGAGGTATTTTTCCCCACTAAGCCCGTCTCTCACGTTTGATTTCACCCAATCTCCCGAGATTATTCGTTTTCTCCCACAGCTATCTTTACCCTTCCCCTTTCTCGAAAGAAAACCACTCTTCCTTCTTCCTCCCAGAGGATATCCGGCGAGCAGGATTGCAGAAAGAGAGGGGCCGAAGGACGGACAAAAAAAAAAGAAATGAGACTGGATAGAGGGAGAGGAGGATGTTTGCAAAAAAATTGTAGAGATTGTAGATCTCCGCAAATGACGTAATTCTTATCCTGTCTCCCTTGCCTCCTACTCCTCCTCCTCCTCCTCCCCCGGCGTCCCGAACCAAAATCACTTTTTTTTGCTCGAATCGTATCGGCAGAGATGCGTCTTTTTCCTGACGCCTATCCGCCTATACACTGGCACGGTTTTTCTGCCATTCTTTCAGCTCGGTTTTCTTCAACATTTCCCAATAGTTCTGGCACATAGCCGGTGACTTGAGACCAGGTTATCGGTTAGACGAAAATTAAACAAAAATGCCCCATTTTCAAGCAAGCAAACGGGATATAATTTATGAAATCGTTTCAGGCTTGACTTGGCGGGAATGCGAAGCCTCTTCTAGGCTCGTGTTTCTTGATTGCATGAAACCCTTAACGTGGCATTTCAGGTTTGTAATTATATTCTTTTAACCAGTCATTCACTATGATTCAATTCAAAGGTTAGTTTGGATAGTTGAGGGTAAAATTCAGGGCCTTTCACAGGGCCACATCGCAATCCAATTTTATCTAAAGTGAATATTCATTCAACAGTACTGCAATGCTATACGGATTCCAAAATTCCATTGACGGCAATTAAAATTTCGATTGTGGGAATTGTGTCTCCATGATAAAATATGAACTGCAAATGGCTATTCCACACTTTATTGTAAAACTTCACTACCGACCATGATTACGGCATTATATGTCATTTTCAAGGTGACACAATAAGCACTGTCTCATGTATTTATACCCAGAGCCAAGGTAGGAGAGAAGTTATTTGGAGGTTGTGAAAGGGGAGTGGAAGGAAGAACAGTTTGGGTGAGCAAATGAATTCAATACCTTGAATATGACAGAAAAGTTTTAGAAAATATCTTGCCTCTATAATTGAAAAGGAACGGTTTGAAGACTATGCAATTAACCAGAATTGTATTTCTGCATCGCCCTCCGACTCAGTGGCGCAGCGAGGGTGGGGTGTTTGGGGGATAACCCCCCCCCCCCCAAGAGCTCAGAGGAATTTTAAAGTTTAATCCATTTTACTTAATTGGATTGATATTACTAATAGATTAGTGTAAGGGTTAATAAAATACCCCTCAGAAAGCCATAAAACTTACCATTTTGAACCTTTTATCTTAAAATTCCGCAATTTATTAATCTCGCACCTACCGCTTATCCTGGTGGGTATTCCATATCCCCAAACACCCCGGTATTAGTTGCACCAAACCCCCCCACCCCCAGCCTTAATTCCAAGCTGCGCCCCTGCTCCGACTTACAACTATTCCGCTTTTGAGTCGGTATTCTGATAGGTAATACATATTACACTGAAGGAAAAGATTGGATGTCGTTGGCTCCCGTAACCATTTTTGATAGTTGCTGGGGAGCGCTTACGCCCACCTGTATTGGATGCCGTAGATTTGCGAGATGTTACCCTAACGTTTAATGAATGGGTAATATTTCAAGGGATATTTTATAAATAGTGACTCCAGTGGCGTAGCGAGGGGCCGGGGGGTTCAGAGCCCTCTCCCCCGAACTGTGAAAACACATTTACTTTCCTTCATAAATGGAAACAAAGTATTGAAAAATCATGAATTTACATAATATTCCTTTGACAAATGAATGGAATGTTTAAACGGTCGAAGCCATTGTCGGTAAAGGATTTTTTATTAAATGGTCGAAATTACCACTTGTAGTTCATATTTTATCATGGAGAAAAATTTCCCACAGTCGATATTCTAACTACCAGCGATGGAATCTTGGGATCCGTACAGCATTACAGTACTGTTGAATGGATATTCACTTTAGATAAAATTGGATTGCGATGTAGTCCTCGGAAAGGAACTATGCCAACATAACCTCAATGCGTTTTATCCACACGTCCATGCCTTAGTATGGAGTGAGCTCTACCCTCATCTATCCAAACTAACCTTTGGGTTGAATCATAGTGAATGACTGGGTAAAAGAATAAATTACAAACCTGTAATGTCACGTTGAGGGTTTCATGCAGGCAAGAGACACGAGCCTAACAGAGGCTTTATTTTGCCAACGAATAATGGGTCGTCAAAAAAAGTATAATCTGTAACAGCAATCACTGCGTCAAGTTGGCACAGAGCGATACCCTTTCATTCAAAATTCTGTCAAAATTTTGCACCTATAAACCCTAAAACAAAATATAAAATGGATCTCTCAGAAAACTTCGAGCAAGGCCGGCGGAGATTACCGATACTTGGGTTCAGAAGACTTCCTTCTGTCGGTCAGAACCACTCTCCACCTGATTTATTTTCCCCTTGCGGGAATGCAGTGGTAGTTTTTTTTTACGTCGTTCTGCTTCAGAAAAAGAATCGAATGGCGACCAACGTTTTCCGTCTCTGCAGTGTAAGCCATCGCTGCTCCTGAGGGATGAAGTAAATTTACTTTAGTGGCCCACTTGTAGGGAACAACTGTTTGCTCTTTTGCCGCGGACGCATCGAGCGTCTCTTAAGACTTCCCCTAAGTCCTTTCTCCAGCCAAGTCTCCCTCTATCTCTCACTCCGAGCTCTATCTCGTGGAGTTCCTTAAAAGGGAGGAGTGACTCGTTCCGCATAGTTCGACAGAGCGGAAAAAAAGCTTTTACAAAGGTCTCATCCGTCCACCATCTTCCTCAGGGAGCGCACCGTAAAGATTTCTCCCAAGATACATTTTTATCTCACACTGTCCACTCGGCTTGCCAAGCTTTTACTTTATCGCGGCAATGTGGTAAGAAATAACTGACCTTCTGCGGAAAATTTTCTATATATTTTGTGCAACAATGAATTCATTTATTTTTTGCCAATTTATTAAATTATTTGCTAGTTCCCAACCCATATAGGGTTGAAATCAATTCAGACCTGGCGAAAGCGGTTTTTTGAGCCATGAAGTTGAAATACTGAATTAAAATTCTCAAATAAAGCGCCTATTCACGTCCGTGATTATATTTTTCTTTGCTTAAAACTAGCGATGAATATGGGGTTAAAGTTCAAGAAATTCCGAGAAAAAAAAACCCAAACTTCGATTTCAAAGTACCTTGTCAAGGAATAGGTTTTTCTCCCGTACTTTAACAACACTTGCAACCTATAACTTAAAATTTGATGGCTTTAACTCAGTGCAAAAATAGTTTTACAAACAAAAGTGGGTGGCAATGAAATGTAATTGTACCAAATAAATGTGGGGTGAACTAAGAAAACCGAAATATGGACGTTGTAGTTTTTTATACCTGCTGAAAACTTTTCTCTAGAAATGAAATTAGTATCTCGTGCCAATAGTTATAGCTAAGATTCACTGAATTTTCTATATAATAGAATATAAGAAGGAAATAATAAAAAATCAATTCTTGTTGGAAATTATTTTTAGATACATATCTATAGATAGAAAGAATAAGTATTTAAGAGTAGACATTTCTCTAGATAGGAGAAGCTACCAAAGAAATTGAAACGCATTACAAGGCCTGTAGGCTACAAAATATTTTACAGAAAAAATACGACTCTAATGGCAATCAAGATACAATATGTTAATCCGAATTTCATTTTATGTAAAGAAATTCCAATTGTTCTCCTCATCGAGACAATTAAAAATCTATCCTAAGCTTCATTATTATCTAATCGTAATTTTTCCTCAATTTTAACTGAAGTATCTGCAGCTCTGAGGGCTATAACATGGGTAATACAAATTTAATTTTATTTCGTCTATTCGGTGAAAAATATAGCATTTACAAGAACGAAATTCAAAAGAACAACTATTTTTAGG
This sequence comes from Ischnura elegans, assembly GCF_921293095.1. Taxonomy (NCBI): domain Eukaryota; kingdom Metazoa; phylum Arthropoda; class Insecta; order Odonata; family Coenagrionidae; genus Ischnura; species Ischnura elegans. The sequence goes on along the minus strand of NC_060252.1, from coordinate 99,370,910 downwards.
AGGAAAATCATAATGACAATGGAAACACCATGATCCATGATTTTAATTATTCTGTATATCATTTCATAACAGTTAAGGCAAGCTCTAAGGCTAAAAGAATGATAAGGAACATATCCATCGTATTTTATCTGTAAAAGAGCCCGTTAATGACTGCCCGCGCTAACTGTGATAATCCCTTTTCGGGAATTAAAAATTAACCTCAATTTGGGGTTTTCGAGAGAAGAGATGCAGCTTAATTAAAGGAATTAATGAAATGGCCAAGAGACTTTTTGAAGCATTGTTTTGAAAATATTCACACTTCGGAGCTTTTTCGGGTGTAAAATATTTTTAGTACCTTTTATTTTCGTTCTATATTTCATCTCTTTTATTCATTTTACATTGAAATCGCTTATATTGGTAGCCAGGAAAACATCAAGGAAAAAAATTGTTTTAAAGATATTCTGCCGTTTACGGTTGGTAATAATACATCATGATGCAACTCATCCAAACTGTACCGCATTCGCAATCCAAGTTGTCCTCTTCAACTTCCAATAAAGTCCATTCATATTTATTCTATTCCATAATTCTAATCTCGTCCTTCTGCTTTCTCACCTAAAATGCTAGCTTACCTAAAACGAATTTTAACACTCCCTTTTCACTACTGGCACTCACTTAATCCATGCCGTTCGTATCTCCACGCCAACAAGGTCCCGTCTCACAATTAGTCCATTCCTTTCCATCCATTTTGCCTTGCCCTTTCTCCTCCACATCCACGAGTTCTAGTCTTTTCTCGTCTTCTATCCTCAGCGTCCACGTTTACGCAGCGTAAACTGTTTTAAAGTTCACATCAGGTTTTTCACTAGCCTCATCTCCACACTCTCACCCCTCTTTAGCTCTTATCTATGCATAAAGGCCTCCGTTGCAAACGCTATTATCTTCCAGAGGCCCTCACTTTTGTGCCCGACGTTTTGATGTGCTGCCCAAATAAATACAGCTCCACTTACTCTAGTTTGTGTATATCTACTTACAAATTAACGCTCACACATTTCGATCGCGATTAAAGCTCCCAAAAAATGACTTTTCTAAGATACTATTGGTTTAAAACAACGCCACGTAAGTATTTCCGCAATTAAAAAATATTGAGGACATGACATTTTCATATGATATTAGTTACAGCTATCAGTGAAATCCAACCTATCTGACCCTATCCTAAATCTTCACTCTGTTCTCTCCTCTCATCTGGCCTAGATGAATGCCGCTAAGGACCGGGAGGATATATACTAGGCTTTGATTTCTTGCGCAGTTCAGAATACATCGTGATCAGAATGACTCAGAGAACATTATCCACACGAGGTGCGTGAAGAGAATAAGGCGAAGTTAACCATTTTCAAATAAATATTTAGTTACTCCTCTACATTAATGTTGTCACTTCAAAACATTCCCCGCTAGAAATTATGTCCTAGTTCCACCTCTTTTTAATTCCTCGAAAAATGTATAAAGCACGATCTTTGGGACAGCTTTTATCTCTGTCAGCGAATCATTTTAATGGCATCTATGTCTGTAAAACTGTATGCCATTTAAGGCAATCTTTATTTTTGGGCACAGGAAAAATTGCGCGGAGCCATTTCTGGCGAATATGAGGCTGGGGCATCATTACAGCACTGTTTTTTGGCGAAAAATACACGAACAATAAATGAGGTGTGAGCCGAAAATCGCCAAGCTGATAGAACCATGTCTAATTTTAGCGGCTGCTGCAGACAAAGTAAACAATGAACGCAGCGGAAAAATTTATCAGACCTCAGGGGCATGCGTACCAACATAACAAAAAACACTTTTGACAAGCGGACGCTTCAAACTCGTGAGAAATTTCGAAATTTATTTTTCTGAACACAAATCGATTTCCTCACTGCATTTTTAAGTCCGATATAAACGATGAAAACGAAGAGAACTTTTTTTTTACCAAAATGATAAATGGTGAAATTCTTTTTTTTCACAAAGAATTAAGGACTTCATAGTATATTAGGTTGTACTTGACAGTTCAAATCTGTCACGATGCGCACACAAAATTTTTATTATACTCTTAAAGGTTAATGGTTAATTTTCATGACACCACACGCCTTGGAGACTATGAGATTGCGGCGTAGTTAGCGGAGGTAGGTGAAGAAAGCGTGGCATGAGTTTGCCAACGCGACATATGCGATTCGACATGGCGATTGAGGAATTAGTCGTGCCTGTGGGCAAGCTTAACTATACCTCCTTCATAGGATGTTGCCCCGAATGACTTCCAATGAATTATGCATTTGTTCTGAAACTCATCTAGTTGTATTACTTAATTATAATTGTGTCTTTTTCAATTGCCAAGTAATATTTAGCGTAGCGTGGCTTTTTTTCATGCAATTGAAAAGTCACACTAATGATCGGCGTTCGCAGAGCGTCTGAGAATACCGGGAGAGGACAGAGCCCGGTCCACCCTCGGCTAACAAAGGTGAGAAAACCAATCAATCACATCACGCCATTCCATCCATTCTTACCCCTTCCACGGGGAGAAAAAAAGAAAGAGAGCTGATTCGCGGCCTCTGCTCTTTACAATCGTGCCCCGAAAATAAAATCTTTTTTTAACTATTCAATCCTCCAGAAAACACGGACTTGGGCTTTTCCTGTCACTACCATTTCTAAAGCTCTCTCTCGGCCACGGCGTACGATTCATTTCTCCAGGTTAGCTTTCGGATTCGCACACTATCTCCTCATCTATCTTCTGGTCCTCTTGCCAGAAGACCTCATTTTAAAATTGGCATCGTTACATAATGCTGCCAAAAAGCATTAATACGAGGGAGGTTGTTTTCCAACCTCCGATAGCCCAGCAAAAACTCCATACAAGCGACAGTCGGGTACAACGCGGATAGGGCAACTGCGCGTCCTCCGCACTACACGCTCGAGTCATTTCTGACCGTAAGTTGTTAGTTTAAGGTTAGTAGAAATCCACCAAAAGAGAGACCTGCTTACAGCGGGAAACTTAAATATGGAAGTAAAGAAACAATTTATAAGAACCTACATCTGGAGTATTCTCCTATACGGAAGTGAGGCATGGACAATGACCGCAGCGGAGAAAGCAAGGATAGAGGCCTTCGAAATGTGGTGGTACAGAAGAACGTATAAAATCGTATCCGGCTCGATTTTGTGGAAGTTCTTTATATCCATGATAAAAAGAAGAACACAATGGTAACTAATCTTGAAAGTGACACTTAAATGACCTTGAAAATGACACTTACGTGTTGAAACCATGGTCGGTTGCTGAGTTGTGACATTAAAAGTGTGGCAATTACCATTGTGTTCTTCTTTTTATCATGGCTACAGAAGAATGTTGAAGATAAAATGGGTCGACCGAGTTAGTAATGAGGAAGTCCGAAGAAGAGTAGGAGAGAAGCCTCATGAAAACCTTAACAAGAAGACGGAACAACCTTATAGGCCACATCTTGAGACATGATGAAGACAATCGTCGAGGGGCAAGTGGAAGGCAAGAACGGAAAAGGAAGACCTCGAACAAAATATATGGAACAATTAAAGAAGGATGTGGAAGAGAAGAAATACGTAGGTGTGAAAAGATTAGCTGATAGGAGATCTGAGTGGAGAGCTGTGTCAAACCAATCCTAGGATTGTTAACCAGTGATGCTGATGAGAAACCTCATTAACTATACTGCCTCAATTGATTCTCCCACCAAGTGTGCATCGCGGAGAGATAGCCGGAAAACTCGCCGAATGGCTTCAGCATTGACATGTGCTTGACCTTTATGAAGATAGAAGAGAATTTCTCTTCAGCACAATGTAGGTAGAGAGTGAAACAGTGTAACACATTGCGTCCATTTCCATTCAAAACATAAGAATTCACAGATCAATGACAACGCCCGTCATCTCAGCGCTGATGCAGCCCAACTGCTCATTGAGCAATTTCAACGGGACATTTTCGCTCACCCACTGTGCTATGCCGACCTAGTGCCAATGGGACTTCCATCTTTACGCAGAAATGAAGATGTGGCTAGGAGGGAATTGTTCACGGTACCATTCCACGGGTCGATGTCGTAGCCAATGTTGTACTGTATCAATAACTTGTACTGTATCAAAACGCGTTACCCAACGACTTACCGTGCTTTCATCCACTGCTAGTTCATTGTAGACATGCTGCAAGTGCCGGTGAATATCTGAAATACCCTGATTTTCGCCAAAAGAATCACTCAATCACTGTCCGTTGTTAGGAACGCACCTACGTTACATACGTCATTTTAACAGCTCCGTATAGCGCGGTCACCGATTGGAAGTCAATGCATCTATACGAGATAAAGCGGGAATGTTTGAAAATGTTCCACAAGAAACCAAGATTTTGAACCAAAATTAGCCGTGAAAAAAATGTATCGTATTTCTTATTAACCCTTTTTAACCCAGAGCTGCTTCTGGGAGAAATCGAATTCCAAGATTTTTCGATTTTAAAACTTCAAAATTTTACATTCAACCATAATTATTGTGGCAGCTAAATATTTCGTCATTATAATTTATATTACAAAGTAATCCTTGGTTTACATATTTCCTAAATAGAGCAGGAAATTTATAAATTCTTGATGTTGCTAAAAGCAACCCTGGGTTATAATGGGTTAAACTAACCTCGTACCTATCAGCCTTCTCGACTTATAAATAGTGTTTGCGTCTTTGCCATCTATTTCTCCTTTCGTTAGGACATACTAGGTGCCTCCCAATTTAATCAACCCACAGCCTCATTCAACATGAACGTGCATTAGTTGAAAGACTTAGTGTTTCATCATATAAAAATTAATCTATAGGAATTAAGAAGGAATTGTTGACAAAAAAAACGAAATATTGATTCATATAAAATATGTATAGCTATTCACATTTTCTATCATCCAGCCAACCTGCGATGAATTTACAGGGAGTTATAAAATGCGACGCGCTTCATCCTTTACGATTCATAATTAGAGATACGTGAAAATAGCACTTTAATTTTTATTTTATCGCACTTTCAATAACAGTTTATCGCATTTTGTAGCGTCTCTTTTTTATTTTCATAATGAGGTGGATGACGATAAAATACAGTGAAACACAGTTATATGACAAAATACAGAATATTTTAAATAACTATGTTGTAGAACAATAATAAATTAAGGAAAAAGACATATAGTGGCGGAGGTGTAGCTTGCCCGCGCCCACTTATAGTTCGCGGCCAGTAGAGTCCCAGCCAACTAGCAGCTGGCCAGTCGCTCACATGCTTTAAGCGGTGAGTGTCGGCGGAGCATTTAAACTGCGCCCGGCACAAAATGTACGAATTTTGCCGTCGAAAAGGCAAATTTGCGTAAAAATATCATTAAAGTCCAGTCATCGCATCTATGTCGCATTTATTTGCGCACATCTCATCTATATCGTATTTGCGATTTTCACGCATCTCGATTCATAATGTATCCACCACCCCACCCCTAACCCTCTCAGCTATTGTGAAATGCCTCCTTACTGCGGATCCAATTCCTTCACTGGATCCAACAACTGTAAGACTCAACCGTGGGTTCTATGTCAAACGGGTGAATTCGTATTTTCTTTGGGACAAAAAATGCTGGGGACAAAAGTGTGATTCGTGATTTATATCTTTTTGCATATTAGTTTCCAACGACAAGTCCATTCACACTCCCCGATGATTGATCGCCATGAACCAAAAGCAGAGGACGTAAATTGATGAAGAAAACTTTCTTAAAAGTTTCGACGATCGCCTACAAATGAATACTATAGTAACACCATTATTAAAGGAAGTGATTAATTGACTCATTTGAAAATTATTTTAGAGTTAATGCGGCGTATCCTAGTAAAATGAATAACACACATCAATATATCTTTTAGTTAAACCAAACAGTCAGGCATGAAGAATTGATGAACGATTGTTACATAAAAGAGTACGATAAGTAAAAATATTGAAATAAATCTAACCTAATCTAATTTACAGTTATTTCATTAAATGAATTCATTCCAAATGTTACTAAGCTGAAAATAAAAGGAGAACTTTGTGCTATCACATGAATATGTATTCACAAATTTACGACCATGGTTTCAACGTTAGACGTCATCATCTAACGTTGCAACCATGGTCGTAAATTTGTGAATACATATTCATGTGAAAGCACAAAGTTCTCCATTTTAATTTTAAAAATGAACGTTAATTAAATAGATGTGCAACAAAGGCCCAACGCGAATCTACGTCGATCAGACGAGATGATAGATTTTGTTTTATCCTAGTAGCCTTCACCAAGAATAGACCAACAGAAGCTTCAAATTTTTTCGTCCTTTCGCTCGATCCGAAGTCATCATTCAGTATAGAACCACGAAGAAATATCCAATGACGCAGGAGACTTTTGGTATCCGTTCCATTCCCGAAATAAAAACAACCGCATGTGAATGGGAAACATAAATACACATCCAACTTTCCCTTTCGCCCTCCGAGATCACATTAATCCTCTACTTTAATCATTCTTATGTATATTTTCCCCCAAAACCATCTCTTGCCCTTTTCCGCGATATCAATGGCCCTCTAGGTACTCACTTTTCCCGAAGATGCTTTTTCGGAGGAAATAGCATCCTTATTCGAGATCGCGAGCATGGAATGCATGAGAGGGCCTGAAAAGCAAAGATATGGCCGTTTGGCCGTTTTCCGTTCCGCAGCGCCGAATTAAAGAGGGAAACATCACTCGGGAGGAAGGAAAGGAAAAACGAGATCTGGGTAAAGATTTCCTTCAGCAAAAAAAACAAGATTTAGCGTTTCCGATTGCGACCGTAGGGGGAAAATTTTTCAACTATTCCTCGCCAAGATTTCAACACGAAGGGGCCCATGTTTTTAAAATAAATATTTCATTCGGAGGTGGCCACTCAATTTTATATACTATGTAGTACATAAATACGACAGATTCTCTCTTTCATTCCCAGTTACATATTCTTTTTTGAAAGTGTGATAAGTAAATATTATTTTAATTCATCAGTTCCTCTAAACAAATTATTTCGTGAAACACCTCGTCTTCTCTTCCATTACATTTTGAACTTCCATCACAATTCTCAATATGGACCATTCTATAATTTATTCCCTTCCTCCCTTTTTTCCCACTTACTTAATATTCTTCCCTCGACGACGGCTAATAGTAATCCCTCCCCGCCCAATACTTATTTCATCCAAACTCTGTCTCCTGTGTATATCCACTAGAAGTTTCCTTCTCATCGCCCATCCTGTCCAGCACTTCATCTGTACATTTCCTATCCCTCCACTTCACCCTCTCCAATTTTCTTCACGCAATCATGTCGAACGCCTTGTGTCTATTCTCGTTCTCCTTCCTTAGTGCCCAAGTTTTCGGGCCCTAAAGCACTAAACTCCAGATTAGCCTTTTTTTACTCTCCTACTCATCGATCCTCCCATTAGCTCTTACCTATTCATATACACCTCCCTTTTAATACAATTCTCATCCTAATGTTCTTACTGCTGTAACCATTTTCTATATTGTGCTTCTCAAAAAGTTGTACAGCTCCACTTGCTTATTTATGACCACCTCCTTTGATAATACTATTATTATTCAATGCTCTTCCCTCCACAACCAAGCAATACTTCATAGCTGAAAAATATAGGATTACTGTAAATAATTATGAAGAGTTGTTGAAGACGGAATCTAGTTAATATGGTACACTAACCAGGGTAATGCATAACTAAAAGACAAATTCAGTGTGGTAAGCATATCACTAAAACATTATTTACACTACCAGAAAATCATTCACTGTCTCTGTCACAGACGATGGCATTTGTCCGGTAAAAATTTTCCAAGACGTCTCACCTGATTTTAACCCTGAGGTACTCACATTTTTCAAATTAACATTCCATTTGAAGGCTGCTGCACAGTATTTCCTTTATGTAGTACTAACAGAAATGCGACTATCGCTTCTAATTACGACGCAAACACATTTTGATTGAGATCATGATATTTATATATGACTTTGACATACCTTTTTTGATAATATGGAAAGCAAATATTATTCAAAGCCATCAAAACTTGTAGTGACACAAATTCTACACTTACATTACAAACCTACTGAATAGGCCTGTGGCGGAAGGTACGAGGAGACCAGCCATGAATCTGTAAAATCAGAAATTGCTACTATTCAATGCACTTCAAAGCACGGTACATATACATCTTAATCATGTATAATTTATCTCATAATTAATAATTGTTTAGAGTTTTTAAAGACGAAATCTCGATTTTATTCCATATACGAGACATAAAAATGTTTCATTTAAAGGCAAATTCACTGCATAAAGCATAACACAATTAGATGGCTATTGTGTGAACCACGCGAATAATATAAACATCCTCATCTCCATACGAATCGCATCGTACCTATGGGTTTCCGAGGTTCACTGGTTAGCCTCCTCGTTTCAAATGATTTCCGGCCTGCCAATCACAATTGCAACCTTCTTGAAGAGAGGGTCAAGGCGAGAGGATGTCCAAGTAGTCATGCATACCTGGGCTGAAAGTAGAGATGGTCCTTTCCCTGGAAAAAGCCTTTTTCATTTCTATCAGACGCCAATGCCGACAACAAAGTCCATTGTATCATGTTCTGCGCAATAACCTAAAATTCTGCGCGCGACTTGTAAATATGGCTCAAGGTAAGATTGGTACATGCACCTATCAAACGATGAGGCAGTTCCATAATCATAGGACCCAGTGGAAATGCATGTCATCATGTAACCATTAATTAAGAGGGTTGAATTCCACGAAAGGGTTGGTGAATGGCAACTACCTTATTAGCATAATTTATAGGTATGGGAAAATGTGGAAATCCAACAATTCTTTTCAAATTTTTGTAATAATTGCGCATCTTTTTCTCAACGTTGATTTCACTTTCGCAAATTTTCTAGCCTATTGCCAACACATTATCATTATCCTTCATTTCTAAACACTAGGTAGCAGCTCCTCTTAAAAATTCCGACTTCCTCTAACACCATTTTCAGCCCTTTCTAATTATAGGCAATTCACGTCAATGAAGCACACGTAGGCGCGCAAAGAAACTAAGACTGTTTAGTCGTACAGTACGACAGCATACGAGGTAATAATTTAGAAATGACGTACCTATGTTAGACGATTAGATAACTGATTTTTCACATTTTCTCTCCAGTTACATATATCCTCATTTAGCAATACCGAATATTTGAAAATTTGAGCTTGATTTTTATTCCCAATTCAAGGAAATATTCTGCCAAACACCATGACATATCTTTTTGCTTATCAAGGCTTTCTTTTTGCGCTAAAACTATGCCTACATACTACACAACGAGCCGAAAAGGTGGCCTGGGCTTTTTGAACACAGTTTCACTGAAAATAAATTGTTGATATGGGAGTACTACCTTTCTTTTGACTTTAGGCTCCTAACCATGGCTCCTAGGTAAGTCACTAACTATGTGCAACAGTTGCCACCAAAGTTCGCCGAACTCTCACACCCTTAATTCCATTGGGAACACCAAAAAACTAATTTTCACCCCATTCAATTCCTTTCCATAAATACTTTCATAAATTAATTACCCTCCCATTACAAATTATTTCCCCATATAATCCGTCTAAAAAAGGCTCACAATTTGTTTGATCACCCACAATGCGAAGCAATTATTCAATAAGTATATAGTTCTTGGGGATTTACCGATGGAAGTTTATACCTCTTTGGCAAAAATTGGGGAAGATAAATTTCGCGCATGAATTTTGAAAGCGATTCCTTTATGTTGATGATTTTGTCAATTACTCATACAGAGTCACTGGAAAAAATTCGTAGAGGCCTCAGGACATTAATTTGAAGAATTTAAAGCGCTTGAGCAAATATGTTCAGTAAATTACTTTAAAAAATAATTGCATTAGTTTCGGAACGCACCCTCTGCACGGAGAATGTTCGGCCACCACCAACCCCATTCAGAGACCAAAAAATGTGCCGAAAACTGTCAAGTGGAACTATAGCTCCGCATAAAGAAATTAGTCGAGAGCCAGTTGTAAAGGTTTTGCTGGACCCCTTCCACATGGCGGGAGCAAAAAAAGGACGCCAAGGAGTCCTCAAGAATAAAAGGATACGGTCCCCTGACCCTCCTCTTCCCGTCCAACCCATCGGATTCATTTATTTATTTTGCGATTCTTTTTCGTTTCATTCCTTAATCCCTCTCGAGAATCCATGCTGCGCACACATCGCTTTGTAAGCTTAAAAGGGCACACAAAAAAACACAATAAATATGTATTAAAAATAATTTCCGAAAGAAAACATTTCTCCCTTTTCCATTCTTCAGAGATCCCAGAGGCCACGTTATCTCGGCCAAGTATTTAATTGAAAGTAAATTGCTTGGGCCAAAATGTCCCCGGTTGTTAGCGAAAGGAGTAAATAGAATGATTTCAAATTGAGGAAAAAAATCTGGGGACCTTTCTCCGCACCGTCTGTCCGTATGGCTAATGAGGCGTTAAATTGGGGAAATTTATCGCTGGTTAAAAACTTAAAGAGGGAATGTAGGCTTCCCTTATAAAGACTAGTGACAAAGGGCCTACCATAGTGGACAAAAATGCATCCTTTTTACTGCCGTAATAATAGCCTTATCGCAATGAGATGTAGCAGGCCAATGAAATATGTCTGAATTTACGCTAAATACTCAGGAGCCATAAATATTTTTAATTATTAATAAATTATAACACTATTTATGATTGCATTGGAGTAATAAATTATAAATGTCAATAAATTTAGAAATTTCAGTATTTTTATTTTGTCTCTTAATTCTTATTACTTAGGAAAATTTATTTCTAGCCGATTAACCCATTACTTCAGTATTCAACGCATTCAGACAAAGCATATTTTCACTCAACATATAATGGAGAAGTGACGGCATACCTTTTAATTATATTTTATCGGCCTTTTTATGACGTCAGGGAACCCTTGCTCGGAGGAATAAACGGTAGAGTTATCCTCAACGTTCATTCCAATAAATGTTTTACAGTACATATCTATCATAAAAGTTTCCCTAAATTTCAAACTAATCAATTTTTAATAAACAATGCATTTCAAAGGTAGAAGTAATGGAATGAAAATATCGTGGTCAGCCACAGGTCCAAAATATATTATTGCTTAGCTTTCAGTGACGGTGATGCAGGCTAATGGAAATCGACCTTTTCATGAGAAACATCATACCATTATTCATGATTGTATTGAAGTATTGCCAATGAATAAACCTGCTTGTAGAAGTTATTAAAAGAGTGAAATTATTTTTTTAATCGTTGATTTCCTGAATTGGAAAACCAAATAACGAAATATTCAAGATTAAGTTTGCAATTGATACTTCAGAAGTAATTCAAACTTAAGTAGAATCAAAATAATTCAAAATAGCCCTTGCCGTTCGACTGAGAATCTGAAAGTACATTTACCTTATGTATAACAAGCCGTACTTTTATTCTGAGATATACAAATAAATATTCTTTCGCGGTTTTTCAAAAAAATACATATTAAAGATAAATTATTTAAAACCCGGTTGAGCACTTTTCAATTACCATTTCTGAGTAAACGCTCATGAGGATTAAAATTGAAGAAAAGACGTCTAATGGATACGGAAAGGCTGTTTTTTGTAAATTTATTGGTTCCTAATCTGTAAATAAGCAGGAAAATTGCAAAAAAATCTGTATATCCTTACGCAAAACCACACCATATATCAAGCACTCATTCGGATTTTTTAATTTCTTTTTTCTATTTTCGTTTGGATTGCATTCATTATTTATACCCGATATTATTCTCACCGTAAAGAACGACGGCAGACCACAGAAATAAATAAATCTTTGCCTGTAGATCGCATATATCTCTTTTCCTTTCCCTTCGCTTCCATGAAAGCCCCCTTGACCCTTTCTCTCCTTTCTCCGAGAGTTTAATTTCCTTTCACTCTCAGCTCCGCGACAAAAGCCACCCTCATTCTCTTTTTACCAAGAACTCAACCCTTCCTTCCATTCCGGTCCCAAAGCTCCATCTCAGAGAGAGAAAGAGAGACATTCCTTTATGTTTTTTGCATCCCTATCCCACGAGCAGATTATTAATCGCTTTGACTAAAAGGGATTAAATGATAAAACCTTCTTGGCCATCAGCCGTAGAAATTCACACACTAGGGTGCTTCGTTTTGAGGTTAACTACCTTCCTTCCAGAGCGAAATTCAATGCCCTAAAAAATGTGATGACCCATATGGGCATTAGAAATATGTGCTCTTATTACAAAAACATTAAAAACATGCCCGTGAAAATTTTTCATTCTAAAAAAAATTAATGAAGTGCTTCCTTTGGCATCTCCTTTTCGTATACATCGAATTTCAAAGCCCGGTAAAATGGTACACATATAAAAATTGAAAATGTGTTTTTTTTAATCAAAAATCATCAACACTTTCCGTGGAAATTTTCCCTGAAGTCGCAATAAAATATGCTTAAATTTTTACTAACCATATTTGGCGATAAAAGCAATTCTTTAGGAAAGACGCATGTATGTTGGGATCGAAAGCCCCATATGCTGGTCATGTACCTCTTTTCATCGAATGTTAGTAGACCTTGTAGTGCCCACCAAGTACACGTAGGCAACCCGAAATACAAATGTGCTTTAATCCACGTAGGCGATAGGCGATCCGATGAAGACATCCTTTAATAACCGTTTATGCCTAGGTTTTGATAGTTTATTGCGTATGTAAGTCAGAGCGATTGAATATGAAATTATTATGACTGAAATGGCCTTGAAACACTGGTGTAAATTGACGTATCAGCTAAAAAATAATCAAACCTCTCCAAGTCCTCTTCCACAATTTCTTATTTTCGAGGGAGCCAAAAATAAGATGAGCGATTGAATTTTAGTTGTTTCAAAAATTCAAAGCCTAAAATCGGAATTCAAAGTTTCTTTTCCATCATTAGGTAAATATTTTGCAAAAATTAGATTCCACCAACACTGCGATGCAGTTCACCTAACGAGAAAATTTACGATGATGCGACGATAATTAAGTCTTGAACGGCAATGATACAACGCAGTACTTCGTGGACTTCTAAAGATATTAATTTATCTTAATTATATTAATACTAACGGCAATATTTCCATATCATTCGAAAAAATAGATCTTATCCATCGTTGATTAACATTTTAAAATTCAAAATCTTACAAATATTTTTTTAGATTTTTGCAGCAATTATACGTATGATTTGAACTTGTATAAACCACTGTTGGGTGTATTGCGGCGCGGAACGAACTTTGACCGTTTGGAATAAGCATAAAAGTTCGTTTTAAGCAGCACTACACCCGAAAATGGGTTTTACCAATTTTTCTTACCTCATTTTCAAATATTACAATATAAAATGATGAATCGATATACCCTACGTCCTACAGACATGCCCAAATAACCTTCGAATTACGAGCAGTTCGTGGCAAAGGCACTGGCTCTCCTGCCTTAATTGTGTGGTGGTGCACGAATGTGACGGAGTCAGGCTAAGCTTAGATACTCAGTTTTTATTACAAATTGCTTGAATGCGAGTTCTTGTACGGGCTGGCCCATTTACTACCGTCGTTATATAATCCCCAATGGTAAATATGGCTTTTGAATACTAAAATAGCCAATTGAAATATAAAAATTAGCAAATATTTACTTCGTTCTCAGCAAAAAGTTTTTTCCATGCTCATATATTTGCATTGTCCTAATAAAGTTGTTGTGTATGGGTACGACGAAATTATAAGCTTTTCCGCAACGGTACGAGATGTACATTGTTTCCACTCCTCGCAGGCTAATTAAAACGCATGACGCCAAACACTTGCATCCCTCTGTTGAAATTCTGTACTCACCAAGTTTTGTTTCTCAGTTCACAGAGTAAAATTTGGATGTTGATGATAGGCAGTGGCACTTACCTGAAAAAGAAAGGAAATGGTTCAAAATCAAGGCGCCCAAATTCAAACATCACATTCAAAATAATTTCATCTAAAATCACAAAAGTCTTTTCCAATTAAATACAACACTTTTATATGTTCAGCAGCTGATAGCATGAAGCTTTCAGTATTTTGACGAGCAAATATTTCGACATCATTCAAGTAGCAGAATTGAATATTTCACATCTTAACCACTGCCATAGAAATAGATGAAAACCAATTATTTCCTTGGAATACTTGAATTAAAATCATATTTAACTATACTGGCATGAAAAAATAACTTTATCGAATTATTTTGGCTTCTAAAAATTTCATATCATGTAGAATAACAATAATTAATTGCCACGAAAAACATTAAAATACCTACACAAAGAGTTGAAGCATGTATAAGAATGATGAATTAAATAGACACCCAAAAAGAAACTTTGCATTAAAGTTGCCATTAAAGGAGCATATTCCGCTAGGAGGCATCAAAATTTATATACATTTGTATCAACTTTAGGAATAACAGGTATTTTGTATTGTTATTGTCTTAATAATATTGCATAACAAGTGTGTTCAATGCAACAAAAGCAAAATATATTATTTTGGTTAAATAATTTTTAACTGCCCTGGGACATGTATGTTTAGTTTATCGATTGGCCACCAGTATACCTCATAAACTAGGCGGATCTAAAGTTGGAATATTGAAATTGGGGAAACCAGAAAAATGTCGACGAAGTGGAGAGAGAAAGAAAAAGGGAAAGAGCAAGAAAAAGCAGAGCGTGGGGGAAAGTCTGTATGGAAAAACAGATGAAGGCGCAAACAATAAAAAAATAATGGAATAGGAAAAATATTTGGGTGGGAGGATGAAAAAAGAGTGTGGGGAGTGAGGGAAGGACAGATGGAATGGAATGGTTCCGCAAGGAATCACCCGGGGACCCTCGCTTTTTTTTCTTCCTAACCCCTCACCGCATTTCGAGGTTTTGGATTGGCAGGTTTATGTTATTTCCTAAGCGACGAGGCGGAAAGACAATTTCCTGCCTGTAGAAAAAAATTCGATGGGTGGCTCTTTGATTCTTGTGCAAACAAGATGAATGAATTGATTTGGCTACGTGACTATTGAATTAAAAAACGATGATACGCTCAATCCATCTTATTGTGTGATACTCTACGGATTGATTCCGCTTCGTACTTCATCACTTTTTCTCCAAGATATTCTAGAATTGTAGACCTCTTCAATTCCCACAAAAGAGCACAAGTTTCGAAAAATAAAATTTTTCTTTCCACTTGGTATTACGAATTGGTAACAAGTTGGTTAGAATACGATTAATTTTGAATAATTTAGGATTTCGGATGAACAGACTGTTTTTGCAGTGATAATTTTGTAATAATTGATAAATAATTGAATTGGTGATTGATTTGTGATTGAATTGATTAAAGTGAATTGAACTGAAACAGTAATAATTGATGAATTTAAGTATACCGGGACTAGCCACGGTGATAACTTTACGGGAGTCACCCGCAATGCACAATTGTGCGAAAAATCCACAGAGAAAAAATCATTCGCCTTGACCGGGATTCGAACCCGGATCCCTCGATTTCCGGCCGAGTGCTTTAGCCAGTTAAGCTACCGAGGCGTCATTCTTCCCTGTGGAAATTTGTGGACTATACCGGACAATTGTCCGGTATAGTCCACAAATTTCCACAGGGAAGAATGACGCCTCGGTAGCTTAACTGGCTAAAGCACTCGGCCGGAAATCGAGGGATCCGGGTTCGAATCCCGGTCAAGGCGAATGATTTTTTCTCTGTGGATTTTTCGCACAGTAATAATTGATGCTTGACGACACACGCCGGAAGGCTGGTTACTTAAATATTATGGATGATATGCATTGGTACATATACATACATAGGCATACATATGATAGGCATGAAACTTGCGCACAATCACTGAAACAGAAAATGTAATTTAAAAAATTAAAAAGGGTTTCTAACGAGAAAAGCTGTTAATTAGTTTAATGGAGATAGTAACGCATTCATTAATCGCAAACATGTATTAAGGGAAAAGACAAAAACTGTGATACCTAAAAGTAGTTATATTATGCATAAAGAGACGAGTTACCACAGCAATTCACTTTAGAAAACACTCTTTTGGTTTAACAAACTCTATTTCAGAATATTTTACTTATTTGACCGAACGAAATGGTAAAGTAATTGTTCCGTCTCAGTAGCTGATCCGGTCACCCAGTTGGTTTAAGGAAAATCACAGCGAGCTAATATCCATGACATGGCATAAGTTTTCAAGATATTCCCCATCGCGAGCCCCTGGACCACACTCTAATTTTTTGAAAAAATTTCCCATCGAATTCTGACAAGAGAAGGCACTGATGGACGAAGCAAAATTGATTGAAGGGTGCGAGTGGAATAAATGGAGTGGGATGAGTTTTCTTGAGTAGTAAGGGATGAAGCGAGGATTGAGTCGAATGACAAGCGCTCACGGAGAAATAAAATACGCCGAGATTCAGGCCATAGGGATTAAATCCACGAGAAAAAATCTCAGGAGAATCGCTTGTGATTTTTACACGCATTTTCTTCACTTGGTTGGTCTATTTTTCTATTTCATCGATGGAATCTTGTAACTGATTATTAACCCACCTCCCGTCATCTGATTGGCTTGAAGTTTTCCATCTGGCTTGGTTTTGCATATCAATTAATATTTTAAAACTATTTTAAATTTTGTTCAAATGTGTTATGTGTGTTAACTAAATTTCCATGTAGTAAAATAGTTTTTAAGTTTCTCAATAGTATGTTGTATGCTTTTGGAAATCCATTCCTCTAACTTCTGGTATAATCGATTACATACTGAAAATAAGAAAATAATTTTTTTAAAGTTGAATTTTCGTAAATAAAAGAGTTATTTTTGGTTTTCTCGTATCCGAAAAACCTAAAAATTTCATCTTATAAGACTTTTTTCTATCTCAATTTTTTTAGCATTAAGACCCCATAAGCAAAATTAAAAATTTTGGATTTGACCCACACTGTGAGGTCAAACGTCCAAAATTGTATAATTTTCCTTACACTCAAAAAAACATTGGGCCTATCCCTATAAGTACGCCGACTGTCATCAATATTTCTCGTGAAAAAGAGGTGGCACATGACCAGTGGGACAGTCTGCACCAATGAAATAAAAAGATTATAAAACACGCTTTTGCCAAAAACAGCATAAAATGCACAAGAAAGAAATCTTTTCAACACTTGGAGATTAAAGCGTGGGTGCTTATTGGGTTAATTACGAATTAGTGCAGAAGAGTGTGATAGGTGATTAAAAATTGGCCTGCAATATTAACATCTACGGCTAATCAGCTCCCATTCTCCGAGTGATGAAACGCTTATTTTTTACTAATGGGTGCATTTTATACTGTTTTTGGAAAAATTCTTTTTGTCTATTTTATTTTATATACTTTTATTTCTTTAGAAATCCGATTGTTCAATTTTATTTCTCCCGAATAATTTTGGAATAGTACGAGTATATTTCATGACCTAACACTATTGTAGACAGCGTGCACACTGTGTGTTATTAATTTAAACTACGGTTTGAATTAAAAATGCTATTGTAAATTCATTAAACTTAAAGGACTTTGTCTCGGGCACTAATTTGTAGAACTGCTTCATGACTAACGAATGAAACAAACTTAGTTGCTAATCCAATCTTTATTAGAATACGACATTACCAATCAATGCATGTTATTGTTCGCTGAATCCTGGGATATCCCCTTAATCCAAAACGATCGGCTCCTCGCTGCCCCAAAGCCGGCAATTTGATCACATTTAGTGAAACAGTATTAAGACAGATTCAATAAAATTTAAAATATATTAATTAAAGGATTAAAACACCTCTAAGTTATTTTAACCCGCTTTTTTCAATAATAGATGACACAATTTACGGACAATTCAATAAATAAGATAAGCAATTTTAGTATCCATAACTTTTTTTGCCGTAATAATTTTTATGTTGCTTGTGTTATGCTCTGATTTTTTTTGGCGATATTTTTGTGAGAATGTAAACTTTTCTGAGCGAATTTTTACCTTGACGCTTAGATCATGTTGTTTGTAATTCCTTACATTTCGGATTGCAATCCCACCAAAAGAGTGTTCTTTTGTAGTCCCAAATTTCATTCTACTATATTTGATGCTTATTGTGTGTTACGAGTTATATAAATGAATGAAATAAAGTCATATATTATTACTTTTGATTGGTTTATTTTATTATAACGCACAGCCACGATCAGTAACCCCTTCAATCGAATACACTTGCCGAAAAGGCATCGGTGCTTAAATTCCCTCGCCAAAGAGCAGATTATTCCCGAATAAACTCGATGAAAGAGAGAGGCAGAAGTCTTTGATTAACGGATCCCTCCAGCAGATAATTAAACATTGGGAAGCGCAATTATATACCCACTACCTCCCGGACTCACGGAATTGGAAACAAGGATTCTTGAAGGCCACTGAATCCTTAAATGATACATTAATGCAGATTTGAAAGAACTTGGGTAGGCCTAGAGATAGATGAAGAGATAGGAGGGGGATCGTTTAATCCTCGTTTTATTGGACTACCGTGGTGACGCGAAAAGGAAGTTAATTAAACGTAACAGATTGCGACGGAAATTACTTTTTTTAAATTTTTTACATTGTTTTTTTTTCTTCTCTCCGCTCTTTACCCCGTTTCTGTTAGTCTCCCGGCAGAGACCCCCACTTCAGCTTCTCAGGACCACCTCCTCTCCGCGCGCATTTTGATGGCGAATATTAATAGTTGACGGCAGACGCGGCGACTTTGAAGCATCGCAGCTGCTACTTATGAAAGCACAAATCCAAAAGATTAGATTTTGGAAATGGCTCCGAAAAAAAATCCAGATACCACTCTCCCTCGAGCTCTGCAGAGAAATAAACAACGATGGAAATATCTCCTATTTCATCGCGTTCCCCCGCTCAAATGCAAGCACTGAAATTAACGAGCAGGAGACATAAATCGCAAAGGATAAATCAAGGCAGCACGGAGAATTATGATTGGATAAGTGATTTTTTTGTAAGCTAATTTTTTTGTGGAGAATAATTGGACTCTAACTTCTAAAAACGTCAGAGAAAGGAGAAGACTATGATTTTTTCTGAGTAAACAGCTACACTGCCAAACAGTTAAGGCAATGAAAGTGCGTTCTTGGAAAAAATCAACGATTATGGGAGTGAATATAAACGAATCAAAAGTTTTTTTTAAATATCACGTGTATCCTTTCTGAAATTACTTGGTGGAACTCCATATTTAAACATAAAGTTAGTCGAATATTTTCATCATCACTCACTCAGTAATTCAACCCGAAGGTTGGTTCTGTTAGGTGAGGGTAGAGCTCACCCCGAAATAGGGCACAGGCGTACGAATTTCACACTTTCAGGGTAGTGAGGCCAGTTCCTTTCACTGGGCTGCCTCACAAATCGAGAATTACCATTTGGGGGTGTACGAAGGCCTCAGCCGGGACTTGCGCCTCGATCAGCACCCAAATGCTCAACTCACTAGGCTACCACTCTCCCCACTATATCTCCCCACTATAGGTGACTCCCCACTTTAGGTGACTAGGTTACAATAATAAGATAAATACATAACAATTTACGCCTGGAGGCAATCATTACTCATCGAAACCTGGGTTTCTTTATGTAAAAATAGTAGTTTTATAAGTAAAAGTTAGCTACTGAGAAACCTTTTAATCTTCTAATAGCCACCACAAGTAAAACTGTACATCCTTGTTTGCATTCAAGGCATCAAATAATCCAAAACTCATTTCTATGCACCCACCATTAAAGAGACGCAGCACTGAAAATGATTAAATGGTAATTTAGAAACAAATTTAGTCGAAGAGCTTACTGGCGGGGACGACGAAGGAAAATGGAGAAGTCTGTGTACGAAATCCGCGCGAAACTTTCTTCCTCGTGGCGTGAACCAAAAAATAAATATGCATGTTGAAGATATGGAAATGAGCGGGGCACCATGGTGAGCCTTGGGGGAACATTCAACAGTTTTAATGAAAATTTTATGGCTCGAGGGAATTGTTTCCCGTGATTTATGGCGCTGGCTATCAAGTTCAAAGAGCGATGATTTAGTCGTTGCGGAAAGAACACATGAAGAGCAAATGGGCACGGAGTTAATCCTCACCAAAGTGTCCTGGCTGCGTGAGGGAAGTATGGCAAAGGTAATTCGAATGAAGCGAATGCATATTAAGTACGGGGTAGACCTCATTTAACACAAATTCCTCAGTCCTGCATTCATTAGGTAATACGATGATGTCTTTCCCTCATCTGTATTATCAAGAATCGCAGCAACACAAAACAATCCATACAATGAAAGCAATACGGAAGCATGCAGTGAGACCTCCAAGTATTGTAACAATAGCCTAACACGCAATTTTGTGCTAATGCCACCAGCTTATAATCACCCAACTTTTTTGAGAGATAATGAGATAATTTTTTACGAAACAGACTTCAAAATATTTTTGAAATGAAATGATATAGTGACTGGAATTTATTAGAGCCCTTATGGTTCGGGGGAAAAATTAATTCGCATATCTATCCGTTCTGCAAAATGAACGGAAATAGTTTAATTAAGCTAATTATTTTGTAAATTTTAAACATCTATCCGTTCTGCAAAGTGAACGGAAATAGTTTACTTAAATTAATTATTTAATATTTTTTACGACAGTTTATCTAGCTCAAGTGAGTTCAGCTGAAGATATTCTGGAACACGGCTCTAACTACTGAAATTATATTGCTTGAGCAATCAACACAAGATATCTCTCAGGATGACACAGTAGACTTCATCGTAGAGCCTCAACAATTTCCAGATACCAGGAACGATAAATCAGGGGAGATATTTTTCCGAGTGGATACGTACAGTATTCGTTTTTCCCACGACCAATAAAGTACTTTAACAAATACCAGATCCATCTAAGGCCGTAAAATCTTTCACAACGCGCGCCTGAGACTTAATTATTCTCGAACATGTTAACGCTTGATTTAATAGAACCTTGTGCATTCGTCTATTGCTGTGCAGTAAAAAAAGTGGTGTAGAACTCGTATTTCCGTCAAGTCTAGCATGCTTGTTGTACACATGCTTTCATTGTTGTTTTATTGATTCATTCTCACATATAAAGTGAAACGGAGGTAAAAAATATCCCAAAAAACTATTTATTAACATATAATAACGTATCCAAATCGTGACAACATTGCGCGCAAGCTTTTTCTTACGGAAAAAATTGTAACCTTGCCTAAATTTTCATTGATGGAATAAAAAAATTTGAAAATCCTTGACGAAGGCTTAGCCAGCCAAGTTTCAATCGCACCATCCATACATATGTTTTTTCGCATTCCTAGTAGTGAATATGAAGCCGTATGAAACAACGCAGGAAGCTTTTATGAGAACCAAGCTGCGACTAACTGTCCACCGGAACTCGCACACAACGTATTTGGGTCGAAATGAAAAAGAAACTCAGATGAGCACTTAAGGACCCCATGCTTTTACCAGCACTTTAACTCCTCACATGAACCGTTTCCTTTCGAAAGTGACTAGTTGTAAGGATAGGGTAAGATGAAGGTCGGAACGTTAAGATGTAGGAAAAGTAAAGCTAAAACCAGATGGCGCCGTCTAATTTCCGGAGGCCGAGAGTCCAAACTAATGCCCCAAACTATGACGAAAAGTTTACTCAACAAAGTGATGGCATTCCTTTGAAATTACCTTAAATTTCAACATGCAATTACCGTACTTATCGCTCGGATTTCCTTGTGCCCATATTGCCTCCATACTGAATTTAATAACTTTTAATTATCATCCACCTAGCTCCAGTTTTTAATAATGAATGAAAATTCACAACAACTCATTAAAACATACAAATTTAGCATTCTTAATTAATTATAAATCAGTCCTTATTATTATAAGAAAAAATAAGCTTCAGAAAATATAACAAAATCGAAGAAAACTTTTATCAAACAACTACATTCAACATAAGTGAATTTTTGAATACTATATTTTTAAAACAAATCGTTATAACGATGGCTAAGTTCTATCAACACGTATCTCAAAAATAGCAGATTTTCAGAAGAGCAAAAAACGATTCATATTTGTTACTTGCACACTGAAATTAAAAACCAAAAGTTCATAAAATTGAAAAAGAATCATTCATTTGAAAACAAAGAGCTGTTTTTTGCTTGTATTTTATTCAAAAAATAATATTACGCTTTTTTTAAGACACCTGTCTCAAAACGGCCAAATTTGAGATTCGCGTTGTTAGAACTTAGCCATCAATAAGTTTTTTTTTTTAATATTCTGTAGTAGTGTATTCGGAAAGCCAAAGGTCCGTGGTTCGATTCCCGGTCCAGGGGAATTTTTTCTCATGGCAATTCTTGTATATTCTGTAGTATTGTTATTGCCACCTTCGGCACCAGAATGCAGAGCTCCACGTGGTAAAACCATACCCGAGCCAACTTCATTGTTCGACGCCATCACGGGTACTTACATCAAGTAATGTAAATGTGCTTTACGTAATGCTCGATACGATATGAAATCATATGCTAGAGACAATTTATTGCAGTCCAGATTACGAAAATGAAAGGAGCAGAAGGTGGAGGAGAAGGACAGAGCGAAGGGGAATAGAGTGAGAATTCGGAACTATCTGAAGTATTTCTTGGCTCCGTTTCAAAAGCCGAAAGGCGGAAGTCTATAAAGCGTCCTTTAATGTGAAACATCTGACACGCTACGCCTCCTTCGCTTCTCCCATTCGCCGCTGCTGCTGCGAGCGCCTTCCCCCAGTCGCGGCATGCTACTCCCCACCCCAACGGAATCGGAAACCTTTCCGGAATGATAATGTCCACCTTTAGAATCTCTGTCATCGAATATTACCATCGGTTAATCCTCACTCGTGCATCTCCCGTAATCCACAGGGGAGTTACTGTATTTATAACTCGCGCCCACAAGAAGTGTGGTTTCCTATTATTTTTTAATTGCCTAAATGGAAATATTATTATCCTGGAGTACATATTTCACGCTTTTAGATTTTTTAATGAAGATTCTATTTTTCGCGATTAAATGAAAAGTGAAATTTTCCAGCGCACGAAAACGCGACGGCTAAGTATGAATGCTGGGAAAAGCCCTTGTGACGTCATTCTGGTTCCCGCTACCGCCTTGTGAGGTGACCTTGGGGCGAGGCTTTGAGCGCTGATACGATGCAGGCTGCTAGCAGGCAGCAGAGTACCATGCTAGCAGGTAGCGCTTGGCTTAAATAAGGATTATTAATACCTTATCAAACGAAGGAAACTTTCCGACCATAGGCAGTTTTAATAGGTAGGTATTAAGACATGTTTCCCTGAGCTCTGTGCCTCATGCATGCATTGGTAATCTCAGACGATGTAAAACTCCTATCTACTCGTATAGAAACTAGGTCCCTGTGACGTCACGTGGAGTGGCATCGCATGGGAGCCAACCTGGCCTTTTTCAAATGAGGTTAAAAATGACCATTAGCATTCGTCTATACTGGGATTTCTAAAACCAAATAATTTGTATATTATGAATACACTAATGTTGGGTAACGAATCACAATCAATGCCTTTCGTTTTCTTTGATGAAGGAAACTACCCTATTGATGATAACATGCAGATATATTAAGCAATCACTTCTCACTCTTTCGTTCCTCGCAGTCAAAATAAATTTGTTAGCTAAGGAAGACAGTAAGGGAGCGTAGTAGTCTATTGGGTAAAGGACTTGTCTGCTTATCGAGGGGTCCCGGGTTCAAATACCGGATGAAACCTTCCGACACTACGAAACAAAATCCTCATATTGCGAGGTTATCCAAGGAAAGGAGCTGATGCCCTACCCAGGAGTGTGATACGCCCGTAGATTAGGTCGGGGCGAGCTCTACCCTCACCTAAACAAAACAACCTTCGGGTTTAATCACTGACTAGAGTTCGTAAAGAAGGCAGTAGAACCGTGAATTATATTATGTTTATCTTTAAGCAGAGTACGATACGAAGTTAAAATACACCAAGGATTAGGTTCGCCATGAAAAAACATTTTGCTTATAATGTTTACCGGCGATCTTTATCCTCGGTGCTTATAATGGATTACGTTCCCCATAAAAAAATATTTTGCTTATATTTTTTCATGTTCATCTTTATCCTTGGTGCTTATAAACTCGCAACGGTGCGCTTGACTGCGCACAAAGTCACTTGTTTCATGCAGTGCGACGCAATTAAAGATAAATATTCATGTTAATGTTTATTTTGGGGTTTCAAGGCTTATTTCGGTCTAAATCATCTAATGGATGATCATAATGGTGACATATTGAGCTTTCATTGACAATATTCAGGATACGTAACTGATACCTCCTTGTCTACAATTATAGAAACTCTGATCCCAAAAATATTTAAGTTAATTCGCGCTATCCTTTTGTACGACAACGTTGCTCGCAAGCGATCTTACCGGCTTTATAGTGATATTGAAATCCAATATTAGGACAGAACTCTTGTTACTTTACAAGTGAAATGCAAGTTTTCAACAAGACAAAAATTATGCTTTTTTTGTAAATTAACTCCGGTTCCAGAGATTTATGACAGCCATAAACCTCCGCCGCGATATAATTTAAACTCTGCAAATCACGTATTCGTAAAAAAATGAGTTGTGGCATTTCAGATTGATTTCTTAGATTATGAAATCTATTAAAACATCCGCTAATAGATATGTTACGAAATGATACAGCAGAATGACAACATTCGGTCAGCCTTTCTGAAAAAAAGTCTTCTAAGCAAACGAACCTGTGAACGAAAAGTTAAAGTACGTCGCCTAACGTCGACGTCGCGTCCGGGACTAACCAAAGCACTTAGTGGGTCCAATGAATTTCCTCAGGAAGTTCCTTGTCCCGTAGAAAGGTATCTCTGAGGTCACCTTCTAAGTGACTCTAGGTATCTCACACCGCCATTAGGTATGATAGATCTCAACAGTTATGAGAGTAATTCCCACTACCTTACTATTCACAGCAAAAACTTTACAGTCAAAAGCCTTTCCCACAAACTCGACAGTTACATTTTCGCCGTTTTAGAACCATGGCTGTTTTCCAAAGAACCGACGCAGGCACTAAAGGTATCTTTAAACTAAGAGACATTCTCAAGTCGAGTACAATAGCTTTTATACTATTTTTAAAGGTTGTCCTACTCCGACGTCTTGATGATGTTTCTGTTTCCCCGATATAGTACTTATCTCGTCAAAAAGCAAAATAATACCAAACTACTCCATGATACATTGACAGAGATGGGGATAGATTTAGTTTATGCTCTATCAAGAGCAAATATTAATTCATAGTGTCATAGGAGTTCGATCATGGAGAGTAAGGATGTATTCTATAAAAATAATTATAAAGTTATATAAAAATTATTTATTACATATTGATTAGTATTCATAAAACTGAAATAAATAACGTTCAATTGAAGTATAATGATAATACAAACAACAACATAAAAGGGGAAATCCATTGATTACGTCAGGTGTTCAGCGGGGGGAAGTGTCAAGCCGATTCTCATCCAATCTCACATAGGGGAGAAGGGGGTCCTGGCAAGTATCATGTAATATTTTTTCCGCAAGAAACAGTGTAACATTGCGATTTCAGTAATCTTAAATCCTAATCTGAACTAATCCTAAATGAAAATAATTTTTAAAATTGCTTTTTTTATTAATCCGACGCAATGAAGCAGAGATTAGCGTATTTCACTGAAAACACGCATCACACATGAGATTAGAGAGAGGGGAAGGGGGTCGATTTAAATCTCACTAAAGGGGTACAAAAATTGCCAAAATCACCTCACGTAATGTACGTCTGCAAGCCTGGTAGCATACCTGACAGGATTTCAAGAGATCTGGGTTCGTATACCGGCTACGCCAAGCGATTTTTACATGACAAACATTATCCTTCTAGAATTATGGCCATGCAAAAGTGTTTTAAGAATATCAATGCCAAATAATTATGCGAGTGTCGACTATAAATATATATTTGATGAAATTTAAGCCTATAAAATTAATCCGACATGATGCTGTGCAATAACTTCGCCTCGCTAATCACCATCGCTTGACTGTTTACGATTTGTCATAAAAGTTTGAACGACAGTTAAATCTACGACCGAATGGAGCGAATTAGTGAATGCCCTCTTGAAAGGGGATGCTAACACCTCCGGTTCGTGTCCACTTTAATTATAAGTCTCAATAAAAATCTAGATAATAATGTGAGCGCCATAAAACTCTTAGCACCTAATCAATTAGAGGCCGCGACTGTTTTAGAAATAGATCTTTAAATTTTACTCAGCGAATTTTAGGTGGCTTTTGAGAGCTTTATTTGCAAGCGGGCAGTTTTAGTGGGACTTACCCACCAGGAAAGCGATATGCGTGCACTTCTCGGCAACTTAAAATTCAATCCCACGTGGGAGAAGTCAGTAAAATCTTCACTAAAATCTGAAGAACCACTACCAGTAACAACTTTGCATTAAAACCAGATGATTACTTCTGAGCCTTCAAATACATTGCGTTTGTTGTGACAGCCATGATTCCATGTAATAATGCCTATGAAAATTTTTAGCTGGGAAAGAACTAATTAAAGGGTAAATCACTTCAGCAGACTTTATTTAAACCTTGAAATTTCTATAATTTTAGCGAATAAGGTTTGTTATTGCAATATAAGAAATGGATATGATGATTGGGTGAATGAGTTGCTGAAGTAAAAATTTCTATTACTCCAAGCATGGAAACAAAAACATCACGATATACAGCAAAATATTTGAATATTCCACCTTTAATATGAGAGTTGTAGCATTTATTTGTACCTATGACACTGAAAATATAAAAATAACTAATGTCCGGCAAAGTTTTAAACACATTACTAAGGTACATCAAATTGACTTTCCGAAAATTTGAAATTTTTAAAATTGAAAAAATTTAAAATTGAAAACTCTAAGGCTGAGGTCCTTGTGTATAAAAAAAATATAATACTCGATGTTTCGGATTATTTTAAGGCCTTTCATAAGTAAAAATGAGAGGAACTATAATTATAACAGCTGGTCTAGTATTAAAAATCAACTGTACCTACAATGCAAAAATATCCAATTAAAAAATAAAATTGATAGATTTAAAGTTAAAAAAACAAATTTAGAAAATTTATGATACATACCATTTACGTAGATTGCTTTTTTACATTCTATCATAAATATTAAAACAAGAGGTCAAGAATCAAACATGTATACTAAAAATATTTGTCTACATCAACTTCAAAGGCATTCATTGTCCTAGATAACATAAAAGTCCTCATTCCGGAGTAAATCCTATTAAAAATTATGATTGACTAAAGCGTGAAAAAGAGACAGGCTATATATGATAATCTATGCCTTGATTCCTATTTATCATATTACTATAGTATTTCACTCCCAATGATTCGCTCTTTATTTTGGAAAAGGAATCAATAACTGAAGCAATATGAACCATTAAAGACTTGCGCGTACTCTGCGAGAGAATGGTTATTTGAGGAATGTAGATTGGGATAAAAAGGCGCTTAGAGGCACAAAAAGCAACAAAATTCACGTCTACTTGAAATAGTTTACGGTAACCTAAGTAGACTGCATCATAGTACAATTTCAGAGTGCGCAAGGAGTTAGCGGCACAGGTGGCACCGTTCAAAAAGATAATATTGAAGAAGTAATTGCCTGACCAACAGACTGGAAAATTGCAAACGAAACACTGATATTCAAAAAAGGGAACAGGTATGACCCCAGGAACTGTCGTCCTATTTCATAAACATTGAATATTGGCAAGATTCTCGAACATATCTTTGATCTGTCAGTGGAGTAAACCTATTGTGGAATTTTCATAAAAATGCCATGTACTTCGTTTCTCATACCAACCTCTTCTACTCACCGTTTCATCTCAATGCATGCGTAAATGACCCCTATACATTTCACACAGCCAAACCAGAGATTGTCAAATCCGTCTCCTTTCAATAAATACGATAACCTTTCCCCTAAACTAACTTCCAAGGTCACTTAAAATTCAAAAAAGTGGTCCTTAAGGCCATAAGTATACCTCAAAATATTCAAGCTATGCTTCACTTATACAATATCAAACAATATACCTTTCCGACTTCTCATTTCCAATTCATTGGAAAATGTGTAACGTTACTAATATCTAACAACTAGAAATTAATTAACAATCACGGTAAATGAGAAATTAACTTCCTTGATTAATGTTTCAATTAAATATTCATGATAATTATTTTCTAACTAATCAGCGTAATGAATAGAGATGCTTGAAAGTCGCAAATGCGATAAATGCGATCTGCGCAAATAAATGCGACATAGATGCGATGACTGGACGTTTATGATATTTTTACGCAAATTTGCCTTTTCGACGGCAAAGTTCGTACATTTTGTGCCGAGCGCAGTCTAAATGCTCCGCCGAAACTCGCCGCTTAAAGCATGTAAGCGACTTGCCAGCTGCTAGTTGGTTGGGACTCTACGTGGCCGCGAACTACAAGTGGGCGCGGGCAAGCTACACCTCCGCCACTATATGTCTTATTCCTTTATTTGTTATTGTTCTACAACATAATTATTTAAAATATTCTTTATTTTGTCATATACCTGTGTTTCACTACATTTTATCGTCATCTACCTCATTATGAAAATAAAAAAGAGACGCTACAAAATGCGATAAACTGTTATTGAAATTGCGATGAAATAAAAATAAAAGTGCGATTTTCACGTATCTCTAATAATGAATCAAGCGGCTTCCTTTCACTACCGGTCTGACGTACCTACTATCGATGACATGGTTAAAAATGAACGTTTAATCGGCATGTGTAGTACAGGGTGATAAATCTGTTAAAATCTACTGGAGGCCCACGCTTAAGTGAAGTACACGGGAAACACTCTCAACTGAGTTTAAAGAAGACAATACCTCAGGGAAACGAAAAAAGAGAGAAACAGAAGCGTACAAAACAAACGAGAAGATGGCACGCAATCCTCGTTAGAGAGCCAAAACAGTTCCCGCTTTCTTCTCCGCGAGGGATTTGACCGAGGAAGCCGCATGTGACGCACAAGGGGCAAGAGAAAATGCGTTGGAAGTTTGGGAGGCTGGGTTGAGGAGAGGAAGATGGGGAAGCTATGGTAAAACAGCTGAATGTGAAGAGATTAAAGAGGAGCAGCAGACGCAAGGATTAGGGATTGCCCCAACGACTTGTAGATGCATTTATAGCGCTTGCGGTTCATGTCTAAAAAATTTATATCTCAATCATGATATAAATATAGGGTGTTTATAAATGAATATCGGGGTTTTAACGCTTTATAATATTTATTACATTATACTTATAGTTATAAATTATATGTCAAATGAAAGAGCAACTCAAACAGTTTTGCTTTTCAGCAACGATGCACATGTGTGTGAAATGTTTCCGCCGCGATCCGCTGGAAGGCAGTAGTAGCAAAGATGGCTCAATAAAAATGGAATAATTACAGCCTTTCTGAAGGGAATCCAAGAATTTGCATATATTGGGAATGTCCTTAAAAATTGCGTTACATTTCAGCGCATGAGGCTTATTCAAATTTGGATTTTTTCCTGTACTCATACAATTCAAATGAGATTGCGAATTGGAAGATAAATTAATAGGACCACATGCGACGCTTAAAATTTAGTTGCCTCAAAATGCACTAACTTCTAATTCAAATTTAGATAATTTTCAGGAAACAATGATTGGAGGTACCAGACTAGCCTCAGCCGATTCTGTGCGCGGTGTACATAAAGTGACTAACACAGCGTTTTTTTTTAGTTCAGTAGATCCATTACGCGGGATTATTTCATCTCTGTCGGAAAACTAGTCAGATAAGCCAAAGACTCTTCATAATCAAAGCAGAGCTCGTGCAGTGGAAACCGGGCGTAAGACGAGTGACAGCGACCCGAAAGAAGAGCCAGGAAGAAAGATAAGAGAGATGGATAAATCAACGGAAAGACAGAGAGACTTCAGAGACAAGAAAGAGTCCAGAAAAAAATAACAAAAGCAATATAAGAGAGGTTTCTCGAAGAATGAATGAAAGAAAAATTTCGCTCTCCTCGCTAAGAAAACGAAACGTAAAAGTCAAGAAGGTCCTCCCTCATGAATCCGCTTCAGTGACAGTGGTTACAAAGTCAAAGGAAAATATGAAGCCATCCACGATTACAAGCAAAGCCTTCTTCTTCTCACCAAACCCTTAATTTGGAAGCTGATTGCCCATTAAGTCAAAAATAACACTCATGAAATAAACTCGTTCAGCAAATGCTAAGGTCAAAAGAGAAAGAGTACGAGAGAAGACTGGTGGAGTTCGAGATGTGGGTGTAGAGAAGAAAGGAGACGATGAAGTGGGCGAAGTGGAGGAGGGATGACGAAATGTATGAATGATAAGTGAGGAGAGAAGGCTTTGATGGGATATGGAATGGACAGAGGTTAGGACGGAACGAGAACTGAGTAGGGAGGGGATGTTTGATGATCTTTAATGATCAAAGTATAACGTATGTGCTCAGTGTAAAAGAATAACAGTTTATGTTTTCAAAATATATAATATTTCTTTGCACCCAGAATGTTTTCTTGCATTTCACGACAAATGACGAAATATTTTGTAAACGGTGGAAACACCGGTTAAAAACTGTTTAAAAAAATGTAACTATCTAATATTATATGCTCATTGTATAAATTTTTTGTTTCAATGAGTTCATATAAAGTAATTCAGGTTAAAAAATTGAAATTTTTGTAAAAAAATCATTTGGGCACTAATGGGTTAAACAATACCAGAGGGAAGAATTTTGAGTAAACGAGAGAGAGAAAGGTATCAATTGGGATTTTTTGGTAGAATGAAGTGGAGTAAGCCTTATTTAGGATTTAAGAGGGAGGCCCATGAAGGGAGGGAAGGCTGCAAGAATACTTCTTAAATACTCCATGGAAACCTATATAATTCGCTAGAATACATTAATTCATTATGAATAAAGCACATTCCAATCAAAAAAATTCGTTATACTAACACTTAATGCCTTACTAATAGATGCATTTAATAATTTCTCTCCCACTTAGCCGAAATAAGTACAGGGAAACTTGCAGGGAACATTACCTTTCAACATATACCATTTATTCATTTGAAGATATTCTTCTTATAACTTCCATTCATCAATTATCTCAGTTCTAGGAACAATTTTTTGGCATTGTTTCCCAGTTTGTTAAAAACACACCACAAGATTTGACAAACAAAATTAATTACAGTTAAAAGCAATACATGCGTCAACAGCATTGCTGATTGCACCTTAAGTTCATATTAATCTTCTTTTTAAGGTCCCGCATTATCGCATTACATTTTGACATGCTCTAATCAAACTTGTCTCGCACATCCTTCATAAAATAATATCCTTCAATGATTTATCACGCTAAACTGTACTTTTTCACGTGCCCGACCTAACGTACAAAAATCAATAAATTAATAATACAGTAGATTCCGTTAAATGGGTCCACCGGTCACTTGGGGCAGCCGCTTAATTGGCGCAGATCTTGAAGAACAGAACCCAATAGGGGAATATCCCAGAGTATTCTCCGCTTAATTGGGGCAGCATGCCGCTTTATTGGGCCATGAGTCGGCGACATTGACTCTATACTCGCGACGAAATTATTTTTTTTTGTTTTCAGAATACTATTTTTTTATATTTTCCTCCTTTTATTTACTCTTATTTTTCACAAACGTCCCTATTCTTGCCGTATTTTGAAAGCTCTTGTTGTTATAATATCCGCAAGAGGATAGGACTTTTCCTTAATAGGACTTAGTAAAAGACATTCATTCAGCGTCGCCCGAGGCTGTGAAAAATATGTTAAACAAAAATTTTATAATTCTTAAAAATGATAATAAATTAACTAAACTCGCTGATTTATTAATAAAATTAATAGTTTAATAAACTTATGTTGCATTAGAAACCATTTTTAGTCTTCTTGCTACCATTTCAAAGTTTTTTATGCCCATATACATGAGAGTTCGCCTAATTGTGGCAGCCGCTTAGTTGGGACGAAGTGCACAAGTTCCGATATGTCCCAATTAACTGGAAACTACAGTATAACGTATAAATAGAAACACTTAAATAAGGAAGATAATCAAATTTAGCTGGAAGCATTAAACGTTAACGCTATACATGACGATAATTTAACTGCAAGGCCACTATTCATCATATTAAATTAAATTCTCAAATATAGGTACGTTTAAAGGGGACGATATCAAAGCAAAATTAAATTAAATGCTTCCAGAGAGCAGAGTTCTCGCGATATAATTTAAGCGCTAATATATTATCTCCACCTCATTCTTCGGTAAATTAACACTCGGTAAATATTATTTTAAAAATCCCTCTCACTCTTTCTTCTCAGAGAAAAAGAATATACCGTGCAAATAATAATGAAGCGTTTGCTAAAAGAATTTATGGTGACCTGCCGCAGAAAAAAAACGTAATAAAGGGCTTTTGGCAAACGTTTCCCGTGAGAAGGGAGAGAGACTGAGCAAGCCCAGAAAACCGCTGTTTGGTTTCCACCCCACTGAGGCCATGCGAGGGATCCAACGTAAAAGTGAATGCACACAGGAGGCCGGAAGGTAAATTATATTAATAAATGAACAGCTGGACGCGTTAGGTTAAGCCACACACGTAGGCGGAACTAAACTTTACTCTTTCGGACGAATAAATTCTAGGGAAAGTCTGGGGTAGCAAAAAAAAAAAAAGCTCATCTTTCAAAACAGAGAGAAATTCACCGTTGGAACATGCATTTCTCAAGTAAATAAGGTTCAAAAATGAAATGTTTCAAATTTACTGCAAAAAAAGCCAACTTAAAGACTTGGACGAATGTGATCGATTGTTGACGAATTCACTTTTGGAAATTCAATATTTTATTCGCTTAACCTGACACAGTTATGTGGTGAGCGTGGTGTAAACGCCGAAACCGGCTGAGCGAATAAAATAGATCGAAAAATTACAACAGCTGTTTGTATCGTATTCGACGAATAAATAATCAAGACACCGAATAAGATGAGGCTCGTACTTGTAAAAGGGAGAATACTTCAAAACTATCAGTTAAGTTTTGAAGGATATTATATTTAAAAATTGATTATGGTTATTATGATTAAAAACTGTCAAATAGGATGTAACGGTCAAGGACATTGTTTATTAAGAAGTCCAGTTACAAAGAGTCATTAGCCCAGAGTGAGTATAGCTTATTATGACAAAAGCATCATCCATTTATCGGCCCATTCTTTTAGTGGGTTGAGAAATGAGCGAAATGAATTATGATACAAGTAAACGATGGTTTTTCACAGTTCAGATCATACCTATTATACTAGAAAAATCTGTAATTAGTATCATAAAGTATGTATGTTGATAACAGGACTGATTTTTTTAAATTTCGGCAGCTTTCGTTGAGGTCCTCATCACAGCAATTGATACACTATTGGCTATGATACATTAGTTAAATAGTGTTAAAATCCAAGAGAAAATATCTATTTCCACAAGGGGAATTGTGAAGTGAACCGATAAATCACTCAACAGTGACAATCTGATGAATTCGTAACATTACCATCAGTGACACTTATTTTCGGTATATGGAAAAAATGGCAATTATCATTTTGATAGTGGACATTATGGCATTATTTATTATCATTTAGATATCGTCAGATTCAAGGAATTTGAGTTTCAACTCTTCTGTTGCAAGATAGAAAATTAGAAAAGCGTATGTATTGGTGTCCACTCCACATCATATGTAGATTGGTCGCCAAAACGGTTGAATACGTTAAAACGGTTATTCGTAGAAACGTATCAAGTTTAATTTCTTTTTAAAGGGAGATCTTGACACGAATCATTGGGCCAAAACTCAGCGATAAAGGTGATTTCTTCTCACGACAACACATTTGTGCGGAAGGACCTTGGTCAGGTACAAGGGCGGATCCAGGAATTTTTTCCAGAGCGCATGTGTCTGAAAGGAAAACGGTCCTTTCATATTTGGGATTAAGTAAAACATTCAGCAAATACTGTACGAAATGCACTCCTCATCTCCATACTCCATAACACAAAACAAAATGAAAGCAATTATATCGGGGCCGTATCAACAATCTTGTATATTTTTTTAGCGTCTGGGGGGACACGTAAAAAAAGGTTTGAACGTTTTCAACCGTTTTGGCGGCCAATCGGCATATGATGTGGAGTGAATACCAATACATACGTTTTTCTCATTTTCTATCTTGCAACAGAGGAGTTGAAACTCAAATTTCTTGAATCTGACGATATCTAAATGATAATAAATAATGCCATAATCTCTACAATCAAAATGATAATTGCCATTTTTTCCATGTACCGAAAATAAGCGTCACTGATGGTAGTTACGAATTCATCAGATCGTCACAGTTGAGTGATTTATCGGTTCACTTCACAATTCCCCTTGTGGCAATAGATATTTTCTCTTGTCCTCCCCCCCCCCCCCCCTAAATTCACCTATAGTCAGGTACTTTCATTTTTTATCATAGGCTCTCATAGGAGATTTTTACACAAATAATTAGGCCATAATTCCACGATAAAGGTAATATTTTTATCACGACTTTGCATTTTTGCTGAAGGATATTGATTAGGCCCCTTTATTTTTTTCGGGATCACGAAAGAGGAATGCAAGGTAGAGCGGCAATTCACGCCGTTGAAGAGTAAAAATGATCATCTTCCGGTCGCCACACGGCTTAGAAACCACCAACTACGAGCCGACAACGGGGAGAGAAAACTTTCGGGAAGACAGGAGAATGAATGGTGGGTAGGAGGGAGTGTCTGAGATGGAGGGAAGAGAAATAAATGGTGTAACAGAGAGAGGGAAGGAGAGAGAGAGAGAGAGAGGAGGGTAGGGAGATGAAGAGGGAAAGAGAAGAAGAAGACTGATGTCGCCCAGGATGCAATGAGTAGGAGTGGTCTCGGTGTGTTTCCTCTTTTTCCAGCCACGAGGAGTGTGTGTTGGCTGTAGGACACGGAGGGAGGGAGGGTTTAGGGGTGGGAGAGGGAGAGAAAAGACAAGGAGGGTGGGTACACGCTTCGGAGAGGGATGAGAGATACATAGGGTGAAGATGAGAATCGTTCACGAGTGAACGGATCACTTTGAAGTCTCTTCGTGCACATTAGAGGCGGGAATCTCGATTCATTTCGGTGATTCAATTCAATTGATTTAGTTCAAGTGAATGAATCGTTCTATCAAATAGTTCGAAAAGAATCACCTTTCCAGCGGAATACATGGCATTGAAAGTGTCAATAATTACAGCCTGAAATAGTAGTATATTGAACACCGGAGTAATTTTTCACATTCTCAATTTCCCGCTTCCTATTTATAGACAAACAAGAGGTTTGATAAAAATCTGTTTGCACTGTGTTGAATGAGGGAATTAAGGTAATCTTTAGGTACCTACGTTAAGTAAAAGGTACTCCTCCAATACCCTAGCTGAGTCTCATTTCAGAAGCAAAAAAATCCTTGTGTTGCAACCATTATACAACGGTTAAAACTGTAACGAGGGACTCGTGACTCTATCTATCTGACGCAGCCATAATTTCTTCAGAAGACCCACGAGACTCTTAACTGAACCACCACCACCAGAATTCCGTCATGTTATATCTTATCCTGATACATACAACCAGACCTTATGAATAATTGTTCACAGTTTTCGTAAATTATGTCCATTAATCCGAAACCCATACAAAAACACTAATGGAGGGAAGTAAAAAACTATAGAATATCAAATGTTGTACATTGATCTACCTTTCTCAAGATAGTAAATAAATATGACGCGAAGTCCTCAGCCAGCTCCCTTGAACTCAGATTAGGCTAATTAATAAAGATGAAACATACTCGATGGTCAAGATAATTCTATACATATCCCATTTGTTGCGTTTTTTTATTTCATTATATATTCAAATTTTTCATCAGTTTGGGGTGCATTTTGGAGGAAAAATGGACAAATAATAAAGGACATCAGTAAGAAAACTGCGTTAGGAAAGAATATGTAGCTGCGGAGGAGAATGCAGAAGGTGAATAGGACGGAAAAGAAGAGAGAAAACGAAGATCTAGTCTTAGTGAACGAGAAAAAAAAATCTTTCTGTGAAATAAGGAGGAAGCTTTCCCTCTCACAACCAGAATACTTTTTGAATACTCCATGGAAACCTGCCGCAATCGGTAGCGTACTAAAAAAGGTAATTGTATTAATATTTGAAAAATTTTCACTGGCGATTTGTTGCATCCAACGAGATTAGATCTAGCTGGCCCACAGAAAGATCTAGAACCGAAATTGGTGGGGAGGCTTCCCCCGTGATTAAATTGATAATTGTTTTTCGGGATAAAGTCCTAATGAGTGTCCGAAGAAGGGAGCTGGAATGCGCCCGAAGCTGTCGTCTACCAAAATGAGTCAAAGCGACATTAACCCGAAAAACAACTATTGAAAGCTTAGGACCAGTTGATTCTCTATCCAAATACTGGAAAATTTGGTAGAAAGGCATATAAATGAATGGAGCAAGTACTCAGCGTGGAGGAAAAGTAAATAATATCATGTTAAAAGGAAGAATGAAGGGGAAAGCAAGACAGGGGAAGGAAGAGAATAGAATTGATTGATAGAATGAGAGGGAATAGGCCGTGAAACAGTCCGGCTTCATTATCAAAATGCTCAAAGAAAACCAAGCTTAGCTGGGATACCTTCAATTACACACGTCAAGCGAATCTGTGTGAATGAGAAAAAAACTACCGACAAAAAATATTTTTCAACATTGTTGCGGAGAGATGTCATGGAGCAGAAACATTTCAATTTGTTCATCTGTTTGAGCGGCTTACCAGAGGGAAAATGGACAAAGCATAACCAACATCAGTAGGAAAACGGCGTTAGGAAAGAATATGTGACCGCGGAGAAGAATGCAGAAGATGAATAGGACAGAAAAGGAGAGAGAAAACGAATGTATAGACTTAATGGAAGAGAAGAAAAAACTTTATGTGAGATAAGGATATTGAATGGTAACCTATATATCGTACCTACCACTAATTTAACAGCTCACAACACGTGTCTCAAATCTCTTGCAGTTATCATCAGGCAAAGGTACTACCTAATGATAACACAGGCCAACAATGAAAAAACTTTTTTACTGAAAATGCCTTATTCTTTTGTTTTTAAAGTTGCTGAATCCAAATGTGACGCTTAAAAAGTTGTATCACCCACCATTTATTCACATTTTACAGCTATATTTATGAAATCAAGCAATATTTTCAGAATTTAACAGCTTTTTTATAGTTGTAATACAATTGAAAAAGTAGGTCTAATGAGTGAATATGATGGGGGATTACTGTTGGTACTTCACCGAGAAGTTCAGCAAGCGATTCATCGCAGGAAAAGCTACACAAGAAGCTTCAAGGAAAAAAGGGAAAGAAAATTTAGACCAATTCCAGTTGACAAGAGAACCCTGTATTATCACGCTGTAGTAATTACAAACAATTTTATCACGATGTAGTGAACAGTAAATACTAGCAATTTTATGATGCAACAGTGTTTCATTGATTTCCCTATATACCGTATGGGGTATTAGACTGAATATAAAATACATATTGCTTGGAAAACTATGGGTTATACAAAAAAACTAAGGCCAGGTTTGGATTCGGCACATAAAAATTTATAAAGATCAGCTATTAAAATAAAAATAGTTCTCAAGCAAAATTTTTTTGTTGGCCGGTGTAATTGAAAAGCTATCGAAACAAGTGTTGTGGGCTGTTAAATTAAATTAGTGGTTAGGACGATAATCTTTGTTTATCATACCAAGATTTGGCTCATTGCAATGAACGAGCGTTTCATGATTCATTCACAAAAATGAACGAATTTTTCCATCTCTAGTAAAGGGGAAGAGAGAGGGATGGGGGAGTAGGAGATTTCTATTTCTGGAAAAGCGCGCGCAAGAGGAGGAGGGGGGGAGGAGGCGGCTGGAGGAGGGGAAAAAGGGAATGCCGGGAGGAGTCCTGGCTCACGCCTCCGACGGGATCAACGACTGCTGCATGCAATACTCACACTCACTCACGAGCACACCAGCAGCAGGCGCCTGCTCGCGCGCTTAGTATATGTATATACACGCGACGAAGGGCGCGATGATGATGACACTGGAATCCACGCGTGCTTTCGAGTATTTGGCATCTCCAGAGAGGGCAGCCTCTATCCGGTTCGAATTTGGAGCAACAGCTTAGTGACTGTAAGGTCCCTAAAATCGAAAACTTGAAAATCGTGTCAAGTTATAAGTACAATTAACCCATTATAGCCCAGTGTTGATTCCAAGCAACATCAAAAATGAAAAAATTTTCTTCTCTATTCAGGAAATGTCTAATCTACGCATTATTTTGTGGCGTAAATTGTAATGACGAAATATTTAGCTTCCTCGATAATTATGATTGAGTGCAAAATTTTCAATTTTTCAAAATGAAAAATCTTGAAGTTAGATTTCTCCCAGAGGCAGCTCTGGGTTAGAAAGGGTTAAAAGGTATCCCTGGGGATCGAGTTGGTGTGGCGGCTAAAGTGTTGGCTTCCCACACGGTGGACTCGGGTTCAAATCCCGGCAGTGGTAGAGAATTATCAGAGACTGCCCGATCCCTGCTTGAGTGTTGTGGGGAGGACATTTCAAGCGCAACACTCAAGGTAACTCAACGGAAAGCATATAGCCCACCGAAGTTCACGACCATCAATGTAAGAATAAAGCCCGCCGTAGAGTACGACCATAAGAGATTTCATACTATTTTTCCCTCTGTCATTAGTTTTTTTGCCGTCGCAGCCAACAACAAGTCTATGAGAGAAATTCTATACTCGTTTACCCCTACTAACCCAACCTTTCCCCTATCATTGATTTTAACATCCCTTCTCTCCTCAGTATTCGCTGCATCCAAATCTTCTTGTACTCTTCTTATCTCTTCCAACGGTGTCCTCATCTTGAGTACTACGCCCGGCACTTTTCCTCACCATTCATTGTAACATTAAAGCCCCACTATATTTCCAGGTCCGGTAGAAGCGATAATTAAGAGAGATACTTTGTCGAACGGATAGATGTGTGAATTCCTTTTTCCCCCGAACCATAAAAGACTTTGAAAAATGATGGTCGTAATTTCGTTGGAGCGTTTCCTTCTTATGTGCAAGTGGCTGGTGTCCTAATACCCCCTGCCTCACGTCTTTTAGGCGGCTTGCGCGGTAGTATGTAGATGTAGCAGATGTAAATGTTCACTTCAACTCCTCCTTTCTCCTGTATATACTGATTTCGAATGCCGTTCATGCCTTGCGCCGTGAAGAGCAAAACTGGCGGATCAGATTATACAAAAGCCGTTTTTAAGCACTCTTACGTAAAGATCCTCTCATTCGCTCCTTGCACTTCATGAAAGCCACCATTGCTAATACGATTCTCTTCCTGATATCTTTGGTGCAGTCTTTATTCCTCTCATAAGCTGCCCAAATAATTCGACTGCTCCAGCTGCTCTCACCAATGGCAGCTCCATTACAATTTACAATGCACTACATGCTTTCAATAACACAGGCCAACGATGAAAAAACTTTTTTACTGAAAATACCTTATTCTTATGTTTTTCAAGTTGCTGAATCCAAATATGATGGTTTTAAAGTTGTATCTCCCACCATTTATTCACATTTTGCAGTTAAATTTATGAAATCAAGCAATATTTTTAGAATTTAACAGCTTTTTTATAGTTAAAATAAAATTGAAAAAGTAGGTCTAATGAACGAAGACAATGGGGGATTACTGTTGGTACTTCACCGTGAAGTTCAGCGAGCGATTTATCGTAGAAAAAGCTACACAAGAAGCTTCAAGGAAAAAAGGGAAAGAAAATGTAGACCAATTCCAGTTGACAAGTGAACCCTGTATTATCACGCTACATTACTGTTGTAAATAATTTAACAGTAAGTACAAACAATTTTATGATGTAACACAGTGTTTCATTGATTTCCCTGTATACCGTATAGGGGTATTAGACTAAATATTAAAATACATATTGCTTGGAAACTATGGGTGATGCAAAAAAACTAAGGCCACGTTTGGATTCGGCACAAAAAAATCTATTAAGATCAGCTATTAAAATGAAAAAAGTTTTCAGACAATATTTTTTTGTTGGCCTGAGTAATTAAGAGCTAAAAATTAGGCCAGCAGGGTGACCGAATAAATATCTAACTTCACAAAAATACTATTTACTTGACCACTTGGTATTCCAACCGAAACGTTTGTTTGGATAGATTAGGGAAGAGCTCTCACCTCAGACTAACAGTAAACCACATGCGTGAGACTAAAACACTCTCAAGTTAGTGCCGGGAAGCAGTTCCTTTCCAAGACAATCTTGTACCAAGAGGATTTTCTTCTTAAGGGTTTCCGGAAATCCATACTGAGTCCTTTCGCTCAAAACCCAAACGCCAAAGTAATCTTCGCGTATGAATCTGAGTCACTAAATGATTTAATCATAATAATAACTACGAGGCTACCCCTGAATATTTTAAAATAGCACTTAAAAACTTACTCAGAACTTTTCTATTCCCGAATTATGAACCGTAAGCTGCCGATAAAAAATAACTTATATTTTTAAGCGTATTTTGTACTGTGTGGTGTGCATGTTCTAATTGCATGCTGCATGCTGGTGATTGATCACCCCCAGCCAAACACCCTTGAGGTGGCTCGCAGAGTATTACGTAGATGTAGATTTGATCAAGTATGGCGTGTTGAAGCTGATCATTTTTCGTGGTTTGCTCACCATTGAAACTATGCTAAAAAATTTACCAGCACCACTTAATTTCAAAATAAATTCTTTTGGCCACCATTACTCCTCCTAAAGTACACATCTTAAAAATAATTTATAACTGAGGTGCAATCACGCTTAGGGAACTACTAATTACATAATGCTCTTCTCCGTAATGATGGTCATAAATTATTCCCTCTACTGAGATTAATAAGATCGACAAACACTGTTACTAAGTTAACGCTTACTCCTCTTCCTAAATTTTTAAATAACTACCAAGTTTACAAATAAAAATCTATGGTTACGATTGTAAAAGAAAGTCCTACATATTACAGTATATTTTCAAGGAGCATAATGGGAATCATACGAGCCTGTTTCATCTCTCACATTGGACTCTTTTTTAATTCATAAAAAACCTTACTCCCTTTCATTCTATTTATAAATTTTATTCTTGTACTTTCCGTACCCCGCTGATAATTCTTACTCCTTACGCAGTTTTTAGCAGACCTTCCCGCTTTCTACTAGCTCCATCCAAATTTTCCGTCTCCTCTGTATCTACTATAATAAATCATGTCCTTCGCAAGCTTTTCCTCAACCTTATCATAGCAGTGTCTGCGAGTGGGAATATAGCCACTTTGAACTTTCGCACCACTGATTGTTTCTTTAGGTAATCAAGAAGAAGCGCCTTCATCCAGTTTCACCAAGTCAATTCATCTCAAATTAACCGCCGGTTTTCAAATTTTCAACTTCAATTATCCGATCAAATGTCATCAGTTTTTCATCAAAGCATGCCTAAAAGTCTTTCAACATTTTCATTACTCACAAAAAATTTCTCGACGTCCATCATCTGAACTCACATATTCGTCAAGAAAGAGCCCAACGGTTTGCACGTTTTTTCACTGAGCGCCTTCATATGACCTCGAATATTTGCATATTTCAACGAAAGGATTGACAGACTTCAGTCATGATTACAGCGCACCTTTTTCTGAACTTTTTTTCTGTATATATGGATCTATGCTGGTTTTCATGTTGAAGTATACCGACATCCAGCTACACCGTTGTCATAAAGATAATTGAATGCCGTTTTCATGTAGCTCATGTTGACTCATAGAAGTGTCTTTTGGTGATTCCACTAGGCAACATGCTAATTATTTTTACGTTCTATTCTACTTGTTCCACTTACTCTAAGTTTTGGAGCCCAAATATAATAAGTAGTAATAATCATGTAACCATACATATGTACCATAGGTAATTATCCCTCGACTTTGGTATCGACTGGGTATCGAATGGTAACGACTTTGTTAAATTAGCTATGAGATGCAAGCTTTTTACCCTCATATGACCCTCCGTATGTAGCCCCAAAGAAGGAATTCATTAAATTGCGACACGATAAAAAAATGCTTTTTTCAATCGCCCAAACTGATGATCTGCATTCAATATTTTTAATGGATATAAAAAGCAAAAGATTGAGAAGGAATATACCGTCTTCCCCTGATCGTCAATATCATTGGGCGTGATTCGTTTTTTTCAAAAGCGATCTTGAATAAACCGTTGAAAGAATCTCACTGAACCGTATATCACATCGAATATTTTTTTTTACATATTAAGAGGAAAATATTCTGAACGATGATAGTTAAGAGGTGATAAGAGCATTTAGTTTACTGACCGACTAAGTACTTATGCCACCTATTATTAGAGCGTAACACTCTAAATTTAAGTTACACATAAAGAACAATTTCTAATATTATGATAAATATGTTTATACCATTATTAAATGTCAAGAGAATAAGGTCGATTTCAGAATACTTTTTGTGATCACCTTTATTATGGTATCCACACATGATTTAATAAAATATTCTTGCAACCTATTAACAGTGGGCCTAATCTTAAATAAAGAGCGTGTCGCTCGATCTGAGGACTTTTTTTAGAGTAGCCATGAGTAATATAGGAATAATATAGAGTAAAAAATCTCGTAGTATTTTCCTACCGTTCCTGTAAATTCTCCAAATGTGGATCGTTTAGAAACTTAGCTCTAGTTTGCAGAAGAGCGGACGGGATAATTCGAAAGTGAAAGGCCCTCAGGGGAGTGAAGAATATACGCCATAAAACCCAAGCCAATGTGCACGTCACCCATGTGTTAATATCATAAATAAAGCAACTTATGGCAACCGTTACTTTCCCTCACATGTTTTCCAGAGGCCTTAAAACGTTTATTTAAAAGCTGTGAATCGTTGAAAAAAAGTAAAACATAAACATTGCTTGTATCTTACTGGTATCTATAAAAGTATTTTGCAATAAATTTACTTGTTCCCGAGTGATGGATTACTAAATCTGGTGCTTCACTCGAACACTCCCAGAAACGGGTACTATTTCTGTTAATACCGTAATGCACACTATACAATTGCATTCCTACATGTTCATTACACAGATTTAGTTTATATCAACCCAGTTTGGAGCACGCACTTCAACCCTGAAAATGGTTTTTCTAAGTTTCTCTATTTCTGTTACTTGTTTTTCTATGTCATTATTTGTTTCCTAACCCGAGTGCGCAAAATGTCTGCACCGACATCAGTCACTTGACAAGAAAAATCTAGCCTACATTCAAACACTAACATAAATATATTTGTAAACAGAATCAATAAATTACTACACGATTATTTAATCATTGCACGGGAAAGCAGTAGATGAAGATAATCCAAAAGTATCAATAGAATATCTTGTATGATGTTGGGCACGATATGGTGGAAGTTCTTAATACTATTAAAATAAGACATTGCAATATTTCCACAGAGTTTTATTATTACGCAACGCGATGTGTAGTGATAAAACTCAGTAGAAATATTGCAATGTCTTATTTTAATAATATTAATAGAACTTTTTTGATATTTTTCATTGATTTCAAACTTTCCCTACCAGTAAAATTATATTTGTCCAGCGGAGAAACGGATATTTCACTCTAATACGCATGAAAAAAAAATATTAAAAGAGTCTTGATCAGATATTTTTATCTACCGGGGAGTTATTTTGCAATACAAAATTGTAAGAGGTATCTTGGCTCAGTAGCTTTTTTGAACATATATTTGGTCAGCAATTTTCCGCCCCGTTTATTTAGCAGCAAGACTAACCAGTTATACACTAATGGCACCTTTCAATATTTGACCACTCTTCTCTGACTACACATTCCTTCTTCTTTTAATCGATGCCTTCCTCTACTTCCATCCTCATAAGAAATGCGATACCTAGGCCGGTTATTAACCGATGAGATTTCTCCTCCAAGTCACGCTTTCAACGATATTTTACACTACACTTCACTTCTCACGCTGCGATCCCATTTTTATCACCTAAGTCGTCTTACTCCGGCAACACATTTCCTCAGCATCAAATGTCTGTTGCTGTTAACACATGCCTCTGCATCACGCGAGGATATTTTCCTGCGTGCTTTAGTGACTTGATGCCTTCTTTCAGTGCATTCCACTTTTTTTCATAGACGGGATAACAGGTAATGCTGTATTGGGTGAGCAGTCATGTCTTTTATGCATATAGCCTTTTTCTAATCTCGCCAGTGGAAACCGGTCTTCTTCATGAGTGCGGTTATTTATTACTTGAGAAACGGGGTATTTTTAGAAAACTCTGGACAATTATGCATGAAGAGACTCTCACCCCGAGTATGTGAGCACTGCATGTTTCTCGTGCTTCCGCTCGCGTTAAAAAATCCTTCGTCGACAATATTTCGAAGAGCGGGTTGCTTCTCGTCTTCAGGGAAGTCTAATGCAGTGATCGAACAACCGGGCTTGTATAAGGTTTCCTGGGAGTCAAACCGGATGTGAATGGTAGACGCACATAATGATTGGGTTCCATAATAGGATAGTTTCCTTCATCAAGGAAAACAAAATGCATTGATGGCGATTCCTTGCCAACCATTAGTGTATTCATAATATCTGTACAAATTCTTTGGTTTTACAACTCCC
The DNA here is from genome assembly GCF_921293095.1 of Ischnura elegans. Lineage (NCBI taxonomy): Eukaryota > Metazoa > Arthropoda > Insecta > Odonata > Coenagrionidae > Ischnura > Ischnura elegans. The sequence goes on along the minus strand of NC_060252.1, from coordinate 99,326,152 downwards.
AGTTTAGACGAATGGCAATGGTCAATTTTAACCGCATTTGAAAAAGGCAAGATTGGCTCCCATGCGATGCCACTCCACGTGACGTCACAGGGACATAGTTTCTACACGAGTAGATAGGAGTTTTACATCGTCTGAGATTACCAACGCATGCATGAGGCACAGAGCTCTGGGAAACATCTCTAAATACTCACCTAATAAAACTGCTTATGGTCGGAAAGTTTCCTTCGTTTGATAAGGTATTAATAATCCTTATTTAAGCCAAGCGCTACCTGCTAGCAGGATACTCTGCTACCTGTTAGCAGCCTGCATCGTACGGCGCAAACATCCACGCCCAAAGGTCACCTCACACGTCGAAAGCGGGAACCAGAATGACGTCACATGGGCTTTTCCCGGCATTCATACTTAGCCGTCGCGTTTTCGCGCTCTTGAAAATTTTCACTTTTCGTTTAGTTGCGAAAAATAGATATCGTCATTTAAAAATCTAAGAGCGTTAAATGCGTACTCCAGAAGTAATAATCTTTCGATTTAGGCAATAAAAAAGTAATTGGAAACCACCCTATTGGCCTCGGTTAAAATATTAACCGAGTGTTCCACCCGAAAAACATTCGGTGCCCCAAACATTTATCACCAAAAATCATTTGATAAATCTCCGATTTCAAATCATTAGCTCAATATCGATGGCTAAGTTCTAACAGCACGTATCTCAAATTCGGCTGGTTCGAGGCAAGTATCTTAAACAAACCGTAATAACATTTAAAAAAATAAAAAACAAGCAAAGAACAACTCTTATTTTGCAAATGAATGTTTTTTTTATTTTATGAACTTTTGGTTTTTAATTTCAGTGTGCAAGTAAAAGAAATTAATCGTTTTTTTGCTCCCCTGAAAAGTTGCTATTTTTGAGTAACGTGTTGTTAGAACTTAGCCATCGATATATTTTTTCAAAGTAAGTTTTGGGGAATTGACGTAAAAGAGCACAGAATTAAAATGATTTTCATCTCTGAATATATTGTGCGACCGACATAACTTTCCTGGTGACAATATTGACGCCAAATTTAAAGTAATTCTAAACATTAACAATTGAAAACAGCGATTAAAAGAGGCGCTAAATTAATATACATAAATTTCAAAGAATAAATGCAAATAAAATCATTAACGGGTTGATATTGCGATGGGAATACACATGCATATTTAATATACAGGAAAATTCATCTTTCCCACTAATATAAAAATCTTTCAACAAGTTTCGAAGCAACGATGCAAATATTACGCAGGTTCTGACTACAGTTGCTCATATCAACGTAATAACGTAAGCGGTCGGTATAACAAATAACTAAATATAGAAAAGACAGAATTTATCAGTCAGCACTTCACCTAGAAGAATGGTTTTGAAAGAGAATACCAGATATACTTCTTGCCCAACAAAAAAGTGCTAATTTCACGAGTAAAAGTTCATTTTGAAGGACACAAATATGATCAGTTGAAGCAATTCATCTATTTGGGAATCTTGTTGACGGGACATCAGGATAATATAATTGTCACCAAGATTTGTTTGTTCACTTTAATTATTAATATTTATCTTTAAGCACTTCTATCTTTAAGTGCTCTATCTCTCGAATTGAGTTATTGAGTTTACATTGATTATTTTAAGTTAATTTATGGAAGAGTCACCTTTGAATGGATATCCTTGCTGGCGGAAAAATCAGCTGGATTAGGCACTAGAAATTATTTATTATCGGCAAGCAGCCGATTAAAAGAGAGAGAAAGAGAAGCTGAACATTTCGATTATGATTAAGTTCGCATTTTCGGAGTTTCGAAAACAAGTATCGTCAGTAAAATAAATGAGAATAATCCAACAGGTTTCCAGGAGCCTATATATCTGTCCACACATCCCATTTATGAACTCATTCGTACGGAAAACATCGCCTATTAAACGGGAATAAACTTCTCAAAACAGTTGAAAACCTCGGTGCATCGCTAACTCTTTTTCTCTGGCGTCCGGTGACATTTTACGCAATCCAACGCGTTTTAGAGTCGCGGACAGCGCCGGCAAAGGTCGGCGCTTGGAAATAATACGGTGACCCGATTTGTTAGCCGATAAATTTGAGACATAACTGCGTGGATGTCGTCGTTACGAATGTCAAAAAACGTTAGGCACGGTCGTGTTTTTGTCTTGTCGTAGAAATTTTTACTGCAACTCCTTCCGGCAACGTTTGCGTCCAGAAACACGATCTGGGGCACCTATGAAATTGCTTTGATAGTTGTTACATGAGGCGCACCACCAGCAAATGTAAAACTCACCTTACTACATACATCTTTGTAATTAAAATACTGTAATATATTTGTCATTAATACTGTTAAATTGTATTTTCACTTTTTCTATGTTGTTCACTGCAGAGACTTAACTGTAAAATTTGATATGTTCCATAGGACAAGGTCCTAGAACAATAAATTTATTATTATTATTACATCTTATACAAGAGATGATGTGTTTTTCCTGCTCGATAGATACCTTCAATTTGTATCGCCAGCACTAAAAATAGCAAAAGCTGGAAGGCTTCCCCAGAGGAAATAGAATGGTATTGTAATCAGAACTGCAGGTACCTCAGTATCCATACTGCAAAAGAAAATGTAATATATTAACACTATTACTGCCACTCTTTATATCCTACCCCTTACTCCAGTGCTGAGCATTTTTCCGAAATTTTAGAAAGATTTTGCAATTTTACTAAAGTACATAAAAAGTTTAAATAAAAAGAGACATACCTTACCATCTAACATATATTCTATGTATTTTCTATGCACTAACTCGTCTAAAGAACACTTCTAGGTAGATATTCTTACGTTTCCCACAGTTCAACAAAGTTTTGCGAGAATGTATTACGTCATTAGCACTCAGAGTGCTATAGGGATATTAAATAAAACGATACGATTTACAAATTCTTACCAACAATTCTTACAATTCTTACAATAAATGCCGTCAAAAATCAAAACATTCTCTTCTAAAATCTTAATTGTAACTATAAAAAGCTGTAATTTTACGCAAGCTTTTCATTCATTGGCGTTGTATATTCATTTCTATTTAATTCGAAGAATATTTTGTAAAAATTTTTCACAAGCCTAAAATAAAAAGTAAACGCAAAAGCTAAATACACTGAGGAAACAACTTACGCTGAATATCAATGAGAAATATTTAAGACATTCGTACCAATGCCTATCGCCATTTAATGACCATTAACTGATGACGGAGTAAATGGCAGATTTTTTTTCTTTTTCGCCGAAGTGATTAATCAAAAGTTCACGTTAAACCAAACTTACGGTTAGAGCACCTAAAATTATAGCATTACTCTCATAGTTTTGTTCAGTTGACGACAGGAAACCTAGCAACACGATGTTATCTGCGTATGTAATCGCAGAGCTGAGATAAGAATTGCTATAGTCAGACTTAAGTATAGGATACACCATAGTGGCCTATACTGTGTCATTTGTTCTATGTTATTATGAGCAATGGTCTAATTTCAAAGAGAGATAAAGTCACATAATCCAAGGGTCTAGATAGATCGAGAACTAAAACAGGAAGGGGATGTTGAAAACCAAGTTAATAGGGAGAATGAAAGGTAACTTGAGGAAGGGGAGGAAGTGAATGTGATTTGTAAATAGAATAAAAGAGAGAAGGTCCTATTGTGAATAGTAAAGGGATGCTCAATTTGGTAGGGGAAAGAGCCCAGCGAAATCAACAAAATGTTAAATGATATTATACCTTAAATAGCATAATGCTTGAATAACATTATCACTACAAATCGTTATCAAGCATAAACATTGCTGAAAGTGATATTATAAATACACCAAGGTGGCCCTAAGATAGGAAAAGGAACTTACTTAAAGGGTACAGTACCTAATATAATAACAATGCGCTAATTCCACAAGATCAGAGCTAACCACAAGACCTATTCACGTTGCTAGACGCACTTACAATCGAGGGGCCTTGCCCGGAATTTCCCCATCCGGCCCTGAATAGGAGACACACCGTAGTAGGTTCGATCGTGTCGCTTTTTCATTACTGATGAGGAACATTCGACAGTTGAAATAAAAATCAAAGCATCACCTCAAACCGAAAATAAACATGTCGCCTCACGAAAGTGATGCTATAAATTCGCCAACATTGATGACAGAGAGAAAGAGAGGGGGGGAAGGGAGGAGAAATGATTGTATCTCGAACATCCAACATGAGGAGAACGAGGAGAGTTGAAGGAAATGGATTTCCTCTCAGACTCGCGGAAGTATAAACACGAGGTTGTTCGCTTCTCTCCACGACACGAGATTTCTCGTCCTCAGACTACTCGTCTCCCTTCCTTTTGAGTCGCCCGAACCCTATCAAATCCTCCCATTACCCTTTCCGGTGGCTTCAACCCTTTGATGAGACATGGCGCCTCGATTCCTTCATTTTTTTGCACAACCTCCATCCCCCTCCGCTATCGTCTCCGGACAATCAGTCTCCTTCCACAGAGGAGACCCTCACCCCCTGCCTATATCTCTATCGATCCATTTCTCCTTCCCCTGAATCCATGAGATTTTCGTATCAAATCAATAGTTTGCGAGTTCACTTCGTGGATCTGTAACATCTAAATCTACATAATACCCTGCGAGCCACCTCTAAGGTGTTTGGCAGGGGGTGATCAATCACCAGCATGCAATTGGACTCCCACATGCACACCACGTGGTCCAAAAAGCGTCACGCATACTAACAAATTATACTACCCTATGCTGTTAGAAATAATAATATAATTAAGAAACATGAATTAAGTTTTACATAGGTTAGTAGGCTACACTACAAGTCATGCAATCTATTTATGATTTCTATCACTGCCGTTATAATCTCTTATTGATCGTGGAAAAAATGACATTCTGAAGCTATCTGTTCTACAGTCTATCTCTCTTATTTTATTTATATGATTTGATCTTCCGTAGTATGTTGGCGTCCGTAAGATATGGTTAACTTCGTTAGAAAAGACACTGCTCTTGAATTTCTCTAAAAAGTTTAGTCTACTTTTCAATCTACGGTCCGACAGAGATTCCCATCCGAGTTAAAACATGACATGATAGACACAAAAGTAAACTTTTGTAACGTTTTTTATTTTCCTCTTCAAACTTCACAAATCTTTAAAACACTTTTTATAAGTTAAAAACTCGGGAGGAAAAACACATCCGCACGCCACAACTTTTACAATCCAACTACACACTCCCTCCCGCGCCGTCAACAGCAATTGCTCCATTCCCCTCTGCATGCTCATTACTGCCCCTTTCGTTGTCCTCCTCCCATCAGTCGTCACACCAACATCCAACTCAAAAAAACTCAAAATTAAGTGTTACACTTTGTCATATTCATCACAGGAATTTAATTTTACATTTATTAAAAACCATAAAAGAGCGTATGTACTGTTAACTTTTGATGATTACCAGAAAAGAATACCTGTCTTGATTCTACCATGAGAATTTACCTACGGATAAAATTCATTTTATCAATACTTTTATACAACTCTACAAATTTCATTATTTTATCATTACAAATTTTGTTATCAATTCAGCTACGCTGTGATATGCTATGTAGTAGCTAGCTTATATTCCTACTCAATTTTTGCCGGAAAAGAGGCTTTCGCTGCACCGATCAGTGAAGCCTTCTAAAGGCGCCAGTCCAATTTTCCATCTGACCTCTTGCTGCTTCTGTGTTTTCATTCCTCTTGATCTCCATCTACTGATGGATTAATTTACTTAAAATTTCCTTCCTTGCTTCAATGTCATCCTCGTGATATTGTCGTCACCCGTCTCAATCGACCATCCCACTATTTGGCTAAGATTGCGGTTATCCTCCCATCAAAATTGGTGCCCTATAGAGAAGGGGAAGGTTGAAATTGCGATATGACAGTAAAATGGTCTATCATATTTCCAATGTAGGACGCGGTTTGCTTCTTAAAAGGCTTTCATTGTTTCGGATTTGGGCTACGGTTTTCAGCTGATGCATAGCCAAAAGAGACGATAATTCTATTCTACCGCTATCAATATCAATAATTAGCTAGCCGGATATCGGCCTTTGAATAAACAAGTGTTGCAGTAGATCAATCTATTATGATGCCAGCTGCATCCTCGATACATTAAGAAAAGACGGTCCTCAATTAGGGTTAGGGATTCTTAGGTTTAACTTCTTCAAAAAAGGTCACATTTTGATCCTAGATTTATTGCTATTTAGTCTTCATAAACCGAGACGACTTCCAACGTCCATATTGACAGAATTATAAGCTACACATTGAGGATTAATGGGCTGAGTTAAAGGCTATGAGATGTTGATAGAGCGATCAGAAACGAAAAATTACAAAAATGCTGATACATGAATATTACGTAGCATTTCAGAGATATACTCAATTCCAATGAAAATAATTATCAAAATAATATCCCTCGTTGGTAGCCAAGAGCTACAGAGAATGAACTTAATAATTACTGTAATATGTAACAAAACCTGGACTTAGATCTGCAGCAGATATTGTGGCTTACTTATCAGGTAAAATTAAAGTGCTATCTAATGAGGATATTGTCCTTTCCTTTCTGATTCAACCCAAGGGTTGATTCATAGAGTGCAATGTAACCTTGATTTTGGACGAATCAATTGATGACGTTGGTGCATTTGTTGAATAAAATTTTTGATTGGCCGACATAGCTCAAATCTGAAGGGATATATTACGTTCCAATTATTCTTGTGAGGTTCATTTCTTTTGCTTTTTACTTGACACAATTTTGCTCAGGTATTCCTCGTCGCCTTCCCCTATTTTATTTTTAAATCAATCTCCCAAGCTAATTTTTATTTTTCGAATAAATTTAACCAAAATACTTTCAAGTTTCGCAATAAACTCCAGCTTCATTTATACTATTAGGGATTCTAAACCATGCGAAGTCAGAACGCTAGCCTCAATACTTACAATAAGCGTACCATTTAGTCCAATTTAATCTAATTAGTAGGCAAGTTTAATTCGTGCTGGGAGCACTCCATCTAATTTCCATGATTTTGGCCACGGCTTTGAGATAACAACCTATTTGGCTCTTGCGTGGCCAAAACAGAAGCAACGCGCGAAAATGAAGTGATAAATAAAGTTGGCCGCTGTCCTAGTTTCCTCACAAAAAGAATGTACGCAATGCCGGCACCACTTCGGGAGAGGAATCCGACTCGCCGCAGGAGGAAAATCGTTACTATGGCACCGGAAACCATCTGCAAATGACGCTATTTTCCCCAATGACACACTCCACTCCGAAGATTACATATACATAATTTCTACTCAAAAACGAATCAAAACTATTTGGACAGCACTTTAGAGAAAAACGAACCCCGAAGTGAGGGAATGAAGAAGACTGAGAATTAGTAGAGAATAAAAGAAATTTTTTTTATTTTATACGAAGAGAGCTGAGATATTAAGGTAGGCAAAAGGTCATGAGGATATCGTTTGGTGATAGTACTGAAAAAAGACGAGTGATGAGTCTGATCTATAATAGGGTAGTTTCCTATTATTTTTTTAATGCCTAAATAGAAAGATTATTACTCTTGGAGTACGCATTTCACGCTCTTAAATTTTTAAATGACGATATCTATTTTTTGCGATTAAATGAAAAGTGAAAATTTTCGAGCGCGCGAAAACGCGACGGATAAGCATGAATTCCGAGAAAACTCCGCGTGACGTCGTTCTGGTTCCCGCTTCCGCAAAGTGAGGTGACCCTGGGGAGAGGCTCTGAGCGCTGATACGACGCAGGATGTTAGCAGGTAGCAGACTTCCATGCCAGCTGGTAATGCTTGGCTTAAATAAGGAGTATTAATACCTTATCAAACGAAGAAAACTTTCCGACCTTAGCCTGTTTTAAAAGATGATTATTAAGATATATTTCCCTGAGCTCTGTGCCTCGTGCGTGCATTGGTAATCTCTGACGATGTAAAACTCCTATCTACTCGTTTAGAAACTAGGTCCCTGTGACGTCACGTGGAGCGGAATCTCGTGAGCCCCAATCCGGCTTTCTTCAAATCAGGTTAAAATTGACCATTAACATTCGTCTAAAGTGGGGTTTCTAAAACCAAATAATTTGTATTTTATGAATACACTAATGGTGGGTAACGAATCGCAGTCAATGCATTTCGTTTTCTTTGATGAAGGAAACTACCCTACTACACCTAGCATTGCTATCCGGCAAAGTGGAAGCTGGGAAAGGAGGACGAGAAATTAACACAACGGTTTCCTATAACTGCCCTGCGTTCATTTGAACCGGAGGCCCTTACGATAGAATCTAAGCAATCTACCAACCAGACAACCTCGCTTCCCCATGCCTCCTCTGCGTCTAGTCTACAAGAATTTAAACCCCGGAATCTTCAGTCAGCAGCCAAGTGATTTACCCGCTCGTAGCTTATTCCTACATAACGAATATAATTACATTAGCAAATGAGTGACTCATAAATTGAGAAGAGGGTATGAGATGACCGTTGTGTAAGGGTTTAAAGAAGAGGATATTGAAGAGTCTGATATGGAGTGTAGAGATTTACGGTGCGGCAACATGAACATTTAGGAAGTAGGATGAAAGAAGGCTGTAGGCATTCGAGACGTGGTTCCGTAGGAGAATAGAGAAGGTGAAGTGGATAAACGATATACACCGCACCAGTTAAGTGATATCGTACTGGAAACCCACAGCGGCATAAAAGATGAATCGATCCAGCAACGGAAAGGCAAAGAGTAACATGGGCATCACCCTCACCAACTGCATCTTCCAACATCAACAAACACGCATTGAATGCATAGATTTCAATGACCAACATGCCTGGGAAAACCACTTAATTTATGAGAGCCATCTGAGAACGTATCTTAATAACTAGCGTAGATGCGTTTTTAGGGATAAGTCGACAACAGGGTCATTTGCAATTAATAACTAGGAATTGTAGAAAGTCCATAGTGAAATAGTGATACGGATTAAGAAAAAAACTCAAGGCGGGGGGGAGCAAAAGATATTTTTAGGTACCTATACTTTTATCGTATTGAAAAATAAAGTTACATGCTAAGTTGAAGACATTTTTATTAATTCTGACTATACGATTATACAAGACAATGCTATCTTATTATGTAAAAAAAATTAAAATTGTGGTTCTGCAATGCTCGGCAATGCGGGAAACCTCGCGCCCCCTGCGCCCCCATCTCTATCCGCCACTGTACTGAAAGAATAACAGACTTGAATGAGGGGAATTTCCATACCGAGACTAAAGGCCGCCATGTACGACGAATGATCATGCTGAATGATCATGCGAGTGAAATCATTCGCACTCTCATCATTCAAGAGATCATGCGAGGAAAAATAGAACATTTTAACATGAGAACATTAAAACATAGTTCTAATATTCATTGAATAATCATGCGCGTGACGGTTCATTCGCGAATTTTTCTGTTATTCACGGTGAATGATTTCATTCGCGTGATCATTCACCGAGTATAGCGGCCTTAAGGGAAATTTCAGGGAGTTTGAAACCTACATTGGAAAGAAGAGACATTTGGACGGAAATCGTGCGGCTGTCTGGAAAATAATGGATAGGATCAAAGGCATAGTCACTAGAATAGCGTAGGCGAAGAGAGCTCTCCACAAAAAGAAGTATCTTCTTATAGCTGAGAGTACAAGCATAGAAGTGAGGTGACAATTCATTAGGATGCTACTTATGAAGCATGTTTCTCTATAGGAACGAGGCTTGGACGTAGACAGCTCCAGAGAAGTAATGAGTTTAAGCATTTTAAATACAGTGTTACCGAAGAATGATAAAAATAAAATGAATCAACCATGCAGGTAGTGATGAAGTGCTAAGAAGAGTGGGAGAAAAGAGAATTTTCTAAAATCATTAACGCTTTGCGTGCCATGGACGTAGTATTACGTCCTGTTAATCTTTCTGAAGAATTCCATGGAAGTAATATTGCGTATTTATATTTTATTGACTATTTTTGCGTGAAGCCGTAATATTTTGCCCGTGGAACTTTTCCAGTTTACTACTTAGTGGTTCTGTTATTTCAAAAATCAACTCCACGCTGGAAAAAGAGTTCACTTTATGTCTTGAGGACAAAAATTCCTCTGTAGCTACCGGCACCCTTATCTTAGCCCACTTTCTGTGAAAATTCTTTGGAGGAAAGAACCGTTCGTTGAGGGCGCAGTGACCCTTTTTGTCATCCGGAATTTTAAATGCTTTTCTTGGAATAATGATTTTTTTTATGTTTTCCTCGGTTTATAGAGTTCAAATTGAGCGCAATAAAAAAATTAATATGCAATTTATGGCTGAACATCATTTTTTGCACCTTTTTTATTTTTCAAAAGCAGTAATTATCATTGTTAAATTATATATTTAAAAGTTATCAATAAATTTTATTAAACTCATTCATTAACAAGAGAAAAGTTCATTTCTACTGGAATACACCTCGTTATAAACGTAGTTTTGATGCTAATGTGTTAAAAAATATACGAATTTAGTAAAAATGGCTGGATTTTTCAGTAGGGCTTTAAAATTAGTGACCGGCACTTAAAGCGTTAAGGAGAAGACGAGACAACAGCTAGCCACATTATGAGGCCTGATGAAAACAATCATTGAAGGATAGGCAGAAGGGAAGAAGGACCATGGACGGTCCGGGACCATTTAAATAGGACAGGCTATTTAGTATTTAAAAGAGAAGAAATACGTCAGGTTGATAAGGTTAATGGAGAGGAGAGGGAAACGGAGTGCTGTGTCAAACCAATCTTTGGATTTTTGACTTAGGATGATGATGAAAAGCATTGACTAAAATAATAGCAACGGCTGAAAGGATTGTTGAATGGTGATGATGATGTTTTTACTAACAGATACGTTAAGATATCCGTTTTCCCCTAGAACTCCAGGTCTCCAGGAACTTAAGGAACTCCAGGTCAAACTATATTCAAATCCCTCACAGTTCGTACACAATTTAATTTTTTTATTTTAATAAAGTGGTACACATACAGCAAGACTGCCACTTTAAAGTGCACTTATAGCAACAAATATTTAATAATTAAATAAATAATTATTTATTACAAATTTAAATAGAATAAAAAATAAAACAACAAACATTTATCCGGCTATCTATTCATTTATGCGATAAATATGTTAATGCCCGATGAGTAAAATTTTTAAGGGTCAGACCAAACGGATCAATATCACCGGGGAGAGAATTTATTATAAAAGGAAGTCTATGGAAAAAGGAGCGCTTAATTACAGATAGCCTGGGTGTAGGAATGTGGAGTAAAGAGGTAGGTAGATCAGGTGTGGCGGAAAGGTACTCTAATGTTGAGGAAGGAAACAATGTCAGGAGTGTCGAAGTGGGAGTTAAGGGTATTATAAATGAATTTGATGTTTGATTGAAGTCGGAGAAGGGAGAGACTAGGGACGGATAAAGAGGATAAAACTGCACTAATGGGTGACTCGCGGAGATTTGGGTTTCTAAATTATATAATTTTTGCAAAACAAAAATTGTTTCTTTGTACCTAAATTTTCTCTCGCAGTTTTACGGCCGGTGTCCTAACATCTTCCATAATACTGAAGCTACTTGCAGGATAAAAAATAGGTGTGTATGAATTCCTTCTAGTGTCTTTCTTTATCTCCCCCCAGGTCTGTTGGTCTTCATACAGGGACATCCCCTTCAATTTCCCAGTATATTCCTTGTCTTGGTCAATGAACACACAGGAGATTCCTTTGCCATATCGCGAGTGCCCACGTCCTTCTCCACCTCCAGGAAATCTATCACCATCCCCTCTCATGCCCATTTTCTCCCCTCCCATTTTGCATTTGTAAGATAAACAATCCCGGAACCTCCCTGTCTCCATGACTACCGTCGAATTCTTCGCCTCGTCCCGAGGGAAGGCGACACACTTGAGCGTCTCCAGCGCCATCAATCCGCGTCTCAGCCATGTCGCCACCTCGACTGCAAAACCCGTTACGCCCCCCGACCCCCTTCTTCCTCCTGCTACCACCCCCTACCTACTTCCTTCCCCTAGAGGTTCAATATGCAGTGAATCTACCTCCCCCACTCAACCATGCAAATGCAGGTTGAGATGGTGAAAAGTGCCCCCTGATATTTTGAAAAATAAAAAATTGTACACATTTAAAAGGCATAAAAGATCATGAATTTCCCGAAAGTTTCAGCCGTTAACAATTTAAAGTTACGCAAAAAAATTGAAACACGATTTTTCGTTTTTTTTAAATTATATCTCCATTTTTTCATTTTTGTAAAAACGCTTTCTTGGTTTTAAAATGAGTATACTATTACGTTCTAGCAAAAGTTTTAGCCCGAAAACTAAAATTTACAAAAATAAAAACTCGAGGTATGGTTAAAAAAACGATAAATTGTGCGGGGTTAATTTCAATTGTTAAGGGCTGAAATTTTTGGAAAAACAAATGATTTGAACAAATGAACCATGAACACGTGACTTTTAAAGTATTTTCCTTTTAAAAATTATCATTTTAATAAGATTGACAGCATGAAGGGAGAAGCCAACAGTACCGTGTTTCTTTGTTTCTTGGAAACGCATTAGCAAAAACCAATATTAGAAACAAGCGTTGAATAATTTTTCCAGCGTCATTGTTTTACAATCGATATTACACTTCAAAAAAATAAATAAATGTCCTTTGAGTGACACTCAATTTCTGCTGAAATACTATTTGTATTCTTTTTATTTTGAATAATAATTTATCTTTTTTAAAATAATAACTATACACTATTTAAACTGGTGCAGCATAAAAAATAACTGTCCATCGATTAAGAAACTGTCGTCATTTTATTTGATATCGCTGCCACCAAGTCAGAAGAAGCTGTTGAAAATATACAATATTTTCGAAAAATTTTAACTGGTATTTTTCGTAAAAACTGAGTTATAACTTTCACTATTGAAGCGCACAGCAACTTTACCGTAGCCTTTTAAGAACATTTCTAGAATTGCAGATTTTCTCAATAGAGTTTCATCGAAAAGGTATTTGTTTTTCAAATCAATTGCTAAAAAATAAAATAACACTATATTAGGCATTTTTTCCATGGAGTGGAAAACATTTTTATGAGAGCTTCGAGAATCGATTGACAAATTTATCGAAAGATAGAGGAACAAGTACACTTAATGTTGACAAAGAAATCCTCGCCCACCTTGTCTCTCTTTTATAAGGATGGAATAAGTATAAGTCGGTAGGGCACGGCGTAGAGTTGAGCGGAGCAGTAGGGTAATACAAAAAACACAAGATTTTCCGATCTCGATACTCAACACTCCTCCCACTCTCCACCCTCAGCTGCTACATCTCTTGACGCGCGTCCCCTTGTAGAACCTTCCTCTCTCTTCAACACCCGAAACACGCACGCACGTTCACGAAATAGGAGCGCGACACACAGCCGGCGCCACCTCCAACCCATTTTTTTTATTCTCACAACCACTTCTATTATTCTTTCCTTTTTTCTGAGACGGAGTCATTCATCTCTCCTCCCGCGAGTTCCCTTCCACATCCTCCCAAAGAATCTCCCCTCCACCCCTCCCTCACTCATGCTCGTCTTCCGGCCGTGTAATCAATTTTCCTGCGGTTTTTTTTTTCTCAATTCCAAGTGTTTTGTGTCATTCCCTCCCCACTAACCGAACGATTTCAGGCGTTTATTCATGGAACCGCAAGATTAACTGTTTATATGAAGTATTCTACCGATAAGGTAGGTTCCTAAGAAGCATTCTGGATAGTCTCCACTCCCTTCATGGTTTCCCTCTTCAAGTAACAATAAGTCCCAGTGGCGTAGCCAGGGGGGAGGGCTCGGGGGGTCCGTACCCTCCTCCCCGAAATATAGAAATACAGTTACTTTCCCTCATTAAAGAAAACAAAATGCTGAAAAATCATGAATTCACAAAATTTTTCATTAACAAATGAAGTTTTTTCGACTATGAAAAGTGTTAAAATTAGTTTAAAACCCATAATTAGTACCCTGTTTTTTAAAATTTTCCCCCCTCGTTTTGGGACCCCCCCCCCCCCATCCCCTGAACAAAATTCCTGGCTTTGCCCCTGAGAAGGCATACTCCCTTTCATGCTATCTAAAAATAATATTCTCTTCCTTCCTCTCACTAGTTTTACCAGTATTCTATCCTCTAAAACTGTTTTAAACATACCTATACTGCTCAGTGTTTACACCATCCATAACTTCTGTCTCCTACGTATCTCATCTAGAAGATACGTCCCCTAACCTACCATGTCCAGCACTTCATTGTTCCTCCTCCTTTTTGTCCACTTCTTTACTATTCTCCACACCCACATCTCAAAAGCCTCAACAATTTTTTCTCATGCTACATCTTAAGTCTTAAGTTTCCGCACCGTAAAGCGCTACACTACAGATCAAACTCTTCGCTACCCTTTTCTTGAAACAAAAATCGATCCTTTATCGATCGATAAGCTCCTTTGTGTTCATGAACATTCCCTTTGCAAACACAATTCCCTTCCTGATTTCATTATTGCTGTATCCCTTTTCCTCCAATGTGCAGTGAATTTAAAATTAACAGAATATAAAAATTTATCATGTCCTCCAGTGGAATAGTATATGGTAAGAGCAAGGAAACTTAAAAGTTGCGGTGTGGATGATTCTATTGGCTGGTTTTCCTTATGACCAGTGATGAACGAAGAAAGAGGAAATATTTGGTAAAATGTCCAAAGCGAGGAGGTTTTTCTTTGAAGAGAAGAATTCACTCGCGTTTGGGAATAGAACGTAGAAGTAGGGAGGAGCCATTCGTGAAGACTTAAATTTGGAGCATGTTTTCCATGATACTAAGAGAAATGAAGGATTACAGCAGCAGAAATATAAAGGTTGGAATCGTTCGAAATGTGGAAAAAAGTCTTAAATAGATCAGAATGGAATTCTAATGAAAATCTTGAAAAGAAGACGAGATAGCTATGGTGGCCACATCCTGAGATGTGATGTCCTAACGAAACTATTAGTTGAAGGAAAGGTTGAAGGGAACAACAACCGAGAGGAAATTTGGATTTGACTTTGAGCATAAATACTTAATTCATTTATTTTTTACTTATACCTAAACCACCGAATACAGCACACATTGGCCATTTTACATCCGGGCGCTCAACAAAATTAACAATCATGCCCTGGATAGAGGTTATTTACCCAGGTGGTAATCGAAACTACGACCTCCTGTTCGGCAGGCGAGGAATTTAACCCGCCGCTACCGAGGCCGGCACGACAAATGACGGGACTAAAGCACAAGCATAGGTAAGTGTTGAAAAAAGTAAAAGAAACGCGATTGGACTGTCGATTATGATTCCATACAATAACGTTTAATCAACCGATATCAAGCTTCGCCTCCACCGAGGGTATTATTAGGTCATAAAGGTCATAGGAAGAGATTGAAAATTTAGGATGCGAGGTGATTTTCCGGTCGAGGTAATGCGGTATTTCATCGACTGTAGGTATTTAAATTTCTGACGTAATTTCAAAATATAGCGCCTTAGCTATTCACCTTAAAAATTGTTCATATTTCCTTTTATTATTTCATTGCCTGCATATTAAAGTATCCCTCGCGTCATAATTTTGCATCATAACTTTTAGCTTAAATCTCAACACCATCTGACAGCCATCTTTGCAAATTTAATATACTGAAAAATACAAAAACATTAAATTCAAGCAAAATAATGATATTTATAAAAATAATTATATAAGAATAAAAATAATTTGTTTATACATATTAGGATGTTATTTTGATACATGTCCTCAAAGCATTCACGATAAATATTTTTCGTAACCATCATAAATGCGACCTACCTTCCCTTCGCTCACACCCATTATAATGTATAAATAAATATGTGAGAAAAACACACCAATTACTTATATACCCAGGAGGTTTAGATAAATAAGGTCAATATGCACCAGAGAAACAGCAGGGGATTGGACCGTGATCCACTGAAACGGCTGAAGAAGAGATGGACGACGAACAGGTGGAAGAAGTCGATGAACAGGTGGTACGATGAAGCTTTGCTAAACTTTCAGAATAAGAGAATTAGTTTATGGGTTGAAAACGATGGAGAACTATATAGAAACAGCGGGGGGGGGCATAAAAATAGAAAATTGCAATGGTGGCATGGAAAAGTGTAGGATATAAGGATACCAAGAGTATCGAAAAGACAAAGAAAATTGGCTCGTTCACCAATTTTCTTTAATTGCTGACTGCGATAAAAAATTATAAAATTATTCGTCGTAACCTATATTTCCTGTCCAAATACCGGATTCATGAATAAAGATTTCGGGTTTGAGGAAAAGTCCACACTAAAAAAAGCTTGTTAGAGAAATGATAAAAATATAATGGTATTAGGAAGATCCAAAATTAATCTACATCTACGAGTAAATACTAACCCGCAACTCATATCAATAGGCGAGAGGTATTAGGACACCAGCTCTTGACAAATACAAAGGAAATGTTCTAACGAAGTTCCGTCTAGGATTAATTCAAGTCCTTTATTGCTTGAAGGAAGACACGCAGTCTTTATTTAGCACTCTTTGCCTACTGAATCTCAATTATGCAGTGGTCAGTGACCAATTCTTAATGCAGATATCATCAGCTTGGAAGCCGGCGCACCAGCACAGCCCTCAAAAGTTCCATCAAAAAGTCACCGCCATCGAATTCTATAGCTGGCACAATGAAGAGCAAATATCTATAATTCGGAGATGACATTGTAAGAACAGAATACTCCACGCTGCTGCGACGCATCTAAAACGAATTCAATCTGCCGAAAATGTCACCGTAAGAAAAATTGTTGGGGCACCTTGGTTTGTGCCAAATAAGAATATCAGGAAAGATCTGAAGATAACTCCTCTCCTCTCCATTCTCAAATCATACCTTCCCCGGTTTGAAAAATCCTTCGCAGCGACTCAGAATGAACTTCTGAAAACTCTTTGGGATTATGCCCAATCAGCAAACGCAAAACACAAAGTCCCCAAAAATGCCCTTATCCCTTCCCATATTCCCTCCCCAACTTAAGCAAGCCGTAGAAACTATGCCATGATTACAACGAGAATTTTAAACGACTGAAACTACCAATAGCCAAGAAACTCTCAGTAGACAGCCAAAACAGCTGGGAACTTGAGACCAAGTAAAAGCCGAGAAATCTTAGCGTAGCGTAGCGTAGCGTAGCGTAGCGTAGCGTAGCGTAAGTACAGAATAAAAGCTTCGTGAGCGTTAACAGGCTCTGAGTGGCTTTAGACAGGCATATTTCCATGAGCATACTAAGTTTCCCCTCCTGGCTCCCAGAGATCCATTTGGCCCACTCTTTCCGATTCGGCACCCGCCTTGAATCCTCTCTAGAGTTCCGCCACTCCGCCCACCAAAACACCAGTTCACTTCCGCCAAACAATCCCACAATTCACCTCTCCGGCCCCTTGCCAAAAAAATAACCGTATCCCGCCGCTACAGAACCCAGATCTTCTCGGTCAAAGACACCGCCGGCGGCGGGGCTGCTGGGCTGTCCGCCCGGCCCCCCCTCGCGGCAAAACTCGAAGGAGTCGATATGAGAGAGTGCGTATTCTGAAACCCAGACGCATCAATCCATCTATCCCACCGATAACCGATTTTATTTTTGGTCGCCGTGAACACGGAAATAGCAATAACGCGGACAGACGAGTTAACCCCCCTCAGCGATGACGTAAATGAAAGCGGTAGCTAAGGAAGAGGGGTCATAAAGAAGGAAAATGTGATAATCCACTCGGGATATTTTGCCAGGAAAAAAACATGAGAAGCCGGTCGCCACTTTTTCACCCCCAATTATTTGCCAGACGTGAAAGAACATCGCTACGATAAAAAAAGGAAAAAATAAATATTTTCAATTAAACCGGAAAACCAGTGATCAAGAGAGATAATAAATACGTTCACATACCTGTTACTTTTACAAAAGGTAAATCCAAATTTCGAGTTCTATGCATCAATATCGTTTTCACATCCAATACTGTTTCTTTTATGAATCAAATACACTATTTGAACGCTTGTTATAGTGAATTAAATGTTGCTACATAGATGATAAAATATTTTTTCATTGATGACATTGGCTTGGCTAGTCAGTGGCGATAATTAAAATTATAAAGTACTTTACCATCATTTTTATATTTTTTGCCGTAGGCAAATATTGAATATTTCGGACTAGTTCTTACATACGGCTTCCCTCGGATTCTCCACCTATCATTCATATATTTTTTCTTTTTAATTCCTCATCGTGAAAACCGATCGAGTAAAGAACTGATCCCATTTCTCTCTGCTTGAACCTAAAATCAATTGAAAATTTATTGAAACCTTCTCAAAGTCTCCAATGTTGGAGTATCCTTAGTAGTAGGCTCCATTAGCGAATCCTTTTCATTTTAATGTGAATAACATAGTCTGAAGAGAGAAGCCAATTATAGGCACTACCAATAGAATCCTCCAGTTTATTTCCTGGAAGCCCTTAACAATAATCTATTTAAAAAAATAACGTGAATGATTTTTCATTCGTCATGTTATCTGTAGGTCGAGTTTTTTTCCCATTCTTCATTAAGGATACAAGAAAAAAATAAAGGTTCTCCATAATTAGCTCAAATAGTGCTGAAGTAGTTTTTGCATTCTTATTATAATCATATCGTTTAAGTATTAACACTTACATATCAGCAAATTTCTCTCTTTTTTACGAACACCAACCCCTATTCATGCCATTTTGACTGTTAACTAAATAAAAATACTTATGCAATACGGCATTTCAACTCGTAGGACATCAGGTACCTTTGCCGCGTTCTTTTCTGAGTTCAGCGTTTTTTCTTACACTGTCATCAATCCTCATCGTCTTTTTTTTTGTATTTTTACGAGACAAAGAAGTCATCAGCAGTTTAGTAGTAACTGGAAAGCGACATCAGTGGAATTATTTCTTTCGGCAGGACTCCATCGGCGAGAGACAAGTTGGTCTTGACTAATTACCGACCACTCCTGAGAACGATTTATTGCTTTCAAAGTAAACACCACAGAAACTCAACTCCCCAAAACTTATTTTTACCATTGTGCCCAAGAGATATTAATGTTTACACTCTCTCATGTCCACTAGCTCCTTATTAGCTGTGAAGAGATATAATTGACAGTGAGACTGACAGATTTTGGTGGGAACAAGCCATTTATCCATGCGTTTCTTTCAATAGAAGCGCATTTTTGGTTTCTCCTGCTGTTGAATGCAAATAAAAGTAATTTTCAGGAGTATTTTATAGTGACATAATTGTACGAAATAAATTAATGTAATTAGGCCATATAAACCCCTTGAGATTGTTTAATATCACTAAAAATAGCCTACTCAGATCATTCTACGGCGTGTACTTTATTTTCACCGATAATACAATAGATATGAAGGCATCTACTGCATGAACCAAACAAGGGTATAGAGTTTAGGTATTTCCAAATATTTACCAAGGAGGCAAATGGTGGACTGGAGATAAATTATGAAGAAATAAAGACATTAAGGAATCAAATGGGTACCTATGAAAGACTAATGCTAATGCTAATGGTTGGAGTTCTTGTGGATACGAATGAACAATAAGGAATTCACATACTCTATCCAAATTATTCACACCTGCCTTACTTGATGTGAATTAGAGGATATATTTAAATTGCATGTAGTTCATTTCAAAATTAGACACAAATTGGACTGATATGGACTGGAATATATGCAATTACCATAATGCCTAAATACGACGTCCTAATTAGTTCATGGAATTATACCATAACTTAATTAATGAATTGGTAGATAGATGTGTATACGAGATATGGTTTAAACATTTAAAATAGAAAATTAAATTATATTCAAATTAACAAATAGATTTTTGGTGACGAAACTATACATACAGACTCACATTCGCAAACGGAAGTTCGCAAATTAGCCCCTAGCTCGCAAAATCGGAGACGTCACCTTTAATTTGGTTTAACCGGGCAAAATTTCACAGCTGTAAAACGGGGAAAGCGGGATTCTGTGCCTCTTTCCCTGAAAGTGTTTTAGGGGTGATGTACTCGAAAAGTATTCACCACAAAAATATAAAAGTACGGAACAGGTTTTTTTGTTAAATTTAGAATTAGTAAATATTTAGTCTTTAAGAAGGACCCGACTGATGCCTTCCCAAAAAGAGCTCTTTAACGTGGCAGCACATTTTCCTCGGCACTTCCTGAAATCCCAGTTCCTCTCGCAGCACTTCATTCTCAGAAGTACCCAATGGTAGTGGGTGGAATTTATTTTTAAGCCTTGAGTGTTTTCCTACGGCACATCATCCCTCGGTGTAGATTCAAAGTATGCGAACTCAAAAGAAGCAATGATTATGGAAAGTATGCGTGCTTGAACCGTTTGAGTAACAAAAAGGGTAGAATGCCAATGCAAAATACCAAAATATCCGTGGTTCAGGATAATCCTAAATCGACCTAGTCCTAATCGACCTAAAACTCTTCACGGAATTGTGAACCTAAATTTATAAAAGCGCAGGCATATATAGCCATACCACCTTAATACTCAGGCGATTATTGTAAT
Organism: Ischnura elegans; assembly: GCF_921293095.1. Lineage (NCBI taxonomy): Eukaryota > Metazoa > Arthropoda > Insecta > Odonata > Coenagrionidae > Ischnura > Ischnura elegans. Next base: position 99,305,565 of record NC_060252.1, on the reverse strand, counting down.
TGTGCGGGTTAGGTAAGAGGATTTTCAAAGGCACGGATGTATTACAGGAATACATTTTTTGTAAAAAATAGGAGAACAAATGCTGCTCTGGCAAAGATCGCGTTTGGCATATCATGAATGATTTTTTGGTCAATTAATGACATTAAAATGTACTGATTGTCGATATAAGTCATTAACTACAAAAACCCACATTTTTCTTATTTTACATGGGCAAATAGCCACTTTTAACTGCCTGACCCGATTTTTAATTGCTTGGTTCACATATTAAGAAGAAATTGAAAATGAGAGGGGAAATACAAGGTTTCTTAAGGAAAGGGATTTAGAGGATCATAAATTGCGCTGGGCCGCTTTATGTCGTAACGCACTACTGATTATGTCCATTAGAAATGAGAGCATAAGAGCCTGATAGATTCGTGAGGATGGTATTTGAAGGAGTTGACCGACAGCTAAGGATATTTGCGCCATGAGAGAAAGATAAGGAGGGCAGGGTGGAGAAAAACTCCGCATCGATATTAGCCTATTCCTAACGAAAGGTGCCAAGGGGACCACGGCTTAACGTCCCATCCGACAGACGGAGAACTTCACTGGAAGTGCCCTCCACAAGGCAGTCAAGAATGGATCGGGCCTGTCTGGGTGTGAACTCTGAAAGCAAAGTACGACCGGAGGAGTGGGTAAGGAAGCCTGAAGGCGTCGCAGCAGTCAATCCTTTCTTTTTTTTCCAGCATGCTCTCAAACAGGTTACTCCATAGGTAGATAAAGATAGAGCGCTAAAACTAAATGCGTTAGCCATTTTTATTGTAATGAAATCAGTATTACTTTCATGTACATTACTTCATGTATTACTTCACAGTACTTTCATGATAATCATGGACCTATAATACGCTCACCCGTCGCAAGTTTTCATACTAACGTTTCCACGACATGAAAAAACTCGAACCATGCGGTCTTTGATACTATACTGTATATTCACAATAATGCATATCTATTTAAAGTGAGTACTAGGCGAGAAAGAAAGTGGACGGCCGAGGAAGAAGTATATCGATGAGAATAGGAAGAAGAAATGATACACTTCAGCAGGAGAAAGTATAAGCACGGGACAATTTAAATAGGTAAGTGATAAAATTCGCTAATTCTTGATTTACTTTGTGGTATTCCATTATAAGTTTTCCTGGATATCAGACAATTACTTATACCACTTATTTTTATCAGAGCGCGACCCGGGTTTCAATGAATTATCATCATCTTCAGGCGCAAACTATGATTTGTTTATCTTATTGTTACCTAGTTACTTGATGAATTTTAAAACGGACGCCAGAATAGGGGAAAAGGATGGGTAGAGATATTCATTTATAAGAGTACTCTCCTGGCTTTGAATAATTTTTATAATTTCTTACTGCTCCCTAGAGTCCAGTTCACGGCGGTCATTGCCAAATTTTAAAATATTCATTTTAAAATCGCTCCTATGGAAGTTGCATATTAAGTGTCTAGCAAAATTACTTCTTTTTAATTTTTGCTATATTTGTAAGCACTTAAATGTTCTTCCTTCCTGACTTCAAAGATTCTTGCTGTCTGTCCCACGTATACACTATTGATATCCAGGAAAACTTAGGAAAGTGATAGATATGATTAGCTTCATCCGCAACGCATCAGCCGCCAGGAGATTTATGTAGCAACCCCTACGAAAAAATTGTATACACCTGTTTCAAATTTTTATACATTCTTATACATTGCCATGGTAATTTATAAGAATGTATATAGTTTGAAACAGGTTTATACAATTTTTTCATAGGGGAATGCATTTTGATTTTTACATTAAAATAGGACAAGTTGATGCATTTACTTTACGAGCACAACGCTTTTGGCCTACAGAAAGTTAGCCCAAAAAAAGGGAGATAATTTTTTTAAATCAGGAGTGAAAGAAAGAAAATAAGTCGCGAGACCACGTGTCGGCCAAATCCCAGTGACTCAGTGACTGAAAGTGAAAACCGAGCTTAAATTATCCGCGCCCCGAGGAAGAAGACGGGAGACACTACAGTGTTTTTCCCGGCGCTTGCTCCAGTGAGCCAAAGGGCTGAATGAGGATAATGGGGACTATTCGATGGCAAGGGGACAAGTTTTAAGTCTCCTTCAAAGTTATGCCCACGGGGAGAGCGACCTTAAGTTATTGACACCCGCCGGCCAGACGGAAAAAAAATTAACCAGTGTATATTTATACAGGAATTCGCACCTCGATTCGCAGTGATCTCCCAGAGTCGAGAATGGGATATTTACGCTTAGTGGAACGAGGTTTCTCACTGAAAAAGTGAGGAATTAAAATTTTCATGCAAAGCATATAGCAGGATGTTTACAATGTGATTCTGTAACAAAAAAAAGATGCGCAAAATATGAAACTTATGAGCATCATTTGTAATATTTTATCTGATGAGAGATAGCCAGAAACACGGATTCTAGATTTTGACGGTCCTTTTCTTTCAACAATAAGGTCATTCAATTATTACGGAGGCTTCCACGGTTAAATTGACTGTCATCCACCAAAAATGAGTCGACGCGGTATTAACCCGGAAACTAATCATCAATAAGTTCATTCACTCAGACCAAAAACAACAATAAAATGAATGAATCCAGCAGATGAATAAAATTGTATATATTCGGTGAGACGATTTTTTCTTCATGACACCACTTATTCAGGTTTTTGAAACAAAAATAAACAAAGGAATCGGCCTGCGTAAAAATTTTGTGAGGTCGTCACAGAGGCCGATTTAATAGGTTATTGATAATACCAAGGAAGAGAATTTTCATAGTGTCACCTCAAATTGATTTAAGGTAACAGCGTGTGGGTTTACAAACTTTTTATTTCCATTGACAAGGATTCGATAAACTTCAATGTCTCACTGCCTATTGCTAAAAAGAAAGTTGGATCTGGAATTTAAAAAAACTTAATTACTATTATTCTCTTTATCAAACTGATTTAAAAACTTTCATAAAACGTGAAAGACGGGCATCCTTAATATTTGTCTGGCTGGTTAAGCTCGTAAAAACTCTACGGCTACAAAGTTGACATGAAAAAGGCTAACCTTAACTTTATGTAGAATTCGTCAAAAACTCTAAACTAAAGCCTTAAAGAATGCAAAAATACCGCTCACATGAGACATATCCCATTGGATATGTCCGCAGAAAATTATAATTCACTATATTAGGAGAATGAACTTAAGTAGCCACATTTTTTTCATTTGCACACAATATATAGGTAAAATATTATTAGTCACGGTAAATATCCCATTTCAATTTACTTGCATTAAAGCAGCGAAAAAAATTAACCAGTAAATTTTCATAGAATTCTTTAATTAATGTCATATCTTGCCCTCGGATATGAGAAGGACACATAGAGGAATTGGCCATTTTAATAAATAAGTAGGAATAAATAACATTTTAATATTTGGATTCTTCAGCATGGAAACGAAATAAATTCATAACATCCAACGCATTTCCAAGTATGGAGACACTGTAACTACGACAACACAAAGATTATTACATGCTCTTTTTTGCAAGGAGCAATATTTTTTCCTTATTCACGAAGAAGTCTTCTGTAGCCTCTAAGCAAAATATTTTAGAGGTAAATGCGTTAATAATATCTTACACCACCTCAAGTTCACACTCCAAAAACTAACAAACATTAATCAATAAATGCACCGCGAAATGAAAAGGAGAGAGAAAATATTTAAAGCAATTATGCGATCATACGTTACGGTAGATTATTAGACGTCAAATATTCCAAACACACTTCGACAGCTCTATATAACAGCAATTTTCATTTTTTATTTCACCAACTGAAAGGATACCACTTATCATTCGATTAAACTTCAACCACTTAAATTTGAGCGTGTTTATATTGCAGGAATCAGCGTTGTAGGTAACGCGAACGAGATTTTCGCTCTATTTTTACGCATTTTTACACCACTATTTTTACGCATTGCCCAGATGTTTCACCGAGCCCTGCGGCCTGTGACCGCAACGCCGTTACACCACTTCGCCGCGTCGCCGTCGCTTTTGAGAATGGGGTAAAGTGCGGGAGAGGGGTTTGCCGACGAAATGGAATTTAGAATCCTGCGTGGGTGTCTTGGCCGTCGAAGAGGAAAGGGAAGAAGTGGAATGTTTGGGAAGAGGGGGCAAGGGAGGAGTTATGTATGCGTGAGTATGCGGATGAGTCTTTCAAAAAAACGGAAGAACAAGACTTCCGCTACGCGAGTTAGGAACGGGGATAGTTCTCCCGTTTATACCACTATAGTGCGCACGATTAACCGAGCGACGATAAGCATCAATTGCAGCGAGAATACATGTGCAGACACCTTGTGGACTTCCATGACATGTGAAATAAACTCTTTGTCAGATTCCACAACTAATTTATTGGTTGGTTGGTATTTCGACGATGACAAGCAGCTTCTAGATGAGATACGGAGGAGACAGAAGGTTTTGGTTGGGGCGAGTTCTGAGCGGGGAGGCGATGTTAAAAACAGCGTAAGAAGGTAAAGTCTTGGGTTAACGAGGGAGATGAAGAAAAAGTGCAGTTAATGATTGTGAATTTAAGTGGTTGGTACAAGAGGGGAAAATAGCAGTGTACCTCTTGAATACTCCATGGAAGCCTGCCTTACTGGGTATAATACTTTAATAAAAACTATTTTCATAACCGTTTTGTGTTCCTAAAGAATGAAGTCATCGAGATAGGAGGAGGAAGGGACTAGAATTTATCTACATCTACATAATACCCCGCAAGCCGTCTAAAAGGCGTGTGGCAGTAGGTGTTAGGACACCAGCCGATTACAGCTTAAAAAATGAAGTGCTCTAACGAAGTTGGGACTAGCGTTTATTAAAGCCCTTTATGGTTCGGGGGAAAAACGAATTCTCATATCTATCCGTTCGGCAAAACATCTCTCTTAATTAATCGCTTCTATTGGACCTGGAAAAATAGTGTGGCTCTAATATTATGTTCTCCGTGTCGCTCTTAAAGATACCCATTATCAATTGTTCAAGCAATCTAAGCCCAGCGCGCAGTGTAGGTATAGGTAGTGTGTAAAAGGCAAAGGTCATGCTGGGAATTAAAGGCTGAAGTTCAATTGTAGGATGAGGGGCGGTTGGGGTAATTAGTAAAATGCAACATGTAAACCTATCTTAGCCGATTGAATGCCTTCAGTTATTTAGTGGGTGGGCGACTGACAGCTTTAGGTCATTTGCGCCCAAAGGAAAGGGGCAAGGAGACAGGAGATAGACCTAGCGTCGGCATTAGGCTACTCTGTACGAAAACGAAAGGCACAGATAGGACCAAGGACCTACGTCTCGTCCGACGGACGGACTACTGCGATTAAAGAGCCTTCCACAAAGCAATGAATCAGAGAATTGAGACACTGAAAAAAATCTCCACCGCTACCCGGATATAACACCAGGCCCTTGAGTGAGAAGATTTAGCCACTACACCAGCTCGAACACAGAACTGCAGAAACAAGTGACTTTCTACGCAGTAACTCGCACGGGTGCAAAGTTAAATACACCAATGGATGAATTTTGCATTGAAAAAGTATTTGACTTAGCCGGGATTTGAACCCAAATCTCCCGATCGGGAATTCCGGGATCGAATCCCGGTGAAGTCAAATATTTTTTCATGGCGAACTTCATCCTTTGGTGTATTCAGCTCGAACAACTTTCCACGTAGTGCGCATATCGTCTTTGCACTACCCTGCAAGCCGCCTCAACAGGCGTATGGCGGGGGGTGTCAGAACGCCAGCCGTTAACAAATAAAAAGGAGATTCCCGTACAAAGTTCCGCCTAGCATTTATTGAGTCAAATTGTTAAAACTTTCGCGGTCCATGTTCATCAATATTAACCCTTACCCGGTGACGTGCGGTCTGAGAGACCGCTGCGTTTCTAAAATAATGAATATTTTCAAAATTGATATTAAAAGATATCTATAATCCTCGTGAACTTCATAATTTTGTATCATAAGGACATAGCACTCTTAAAATTTAACGTTCTTATTATTTATTTCTGAAAATTTTCACCTGAATTTTAGTAGCGGCATGTGAGACCTCACTCACTAAATTGGAAAAAACCAATAAACGTATTGCTGGTGGAAATGATTCAAAAAGTTGTAAAAAACAATTCCTAGTGATTTTTCAATAATAATTATAACTATAATTAATTTGTAAGGAAGCATTTTTAGTTGCATAACGTGGATAATTAAGCGCTTATTTAAAAAAGTACCATAATAAAAATAATAACTCAAGTGTTTTTGATATCAGTTTTTTGATCCTGTTTCAAATAACAATTTTTACTGAAAATTTTGGTCCATATTGGGAATGAATAATATTAAATATAAGTTTTATAATAGTTGAGAAGTCAAAGAAACATTAAACTGAGCAATAAAAATGACTTTGCAACGTTTTATGAATTTTTGCTTTATTGCGGTCTCCTAGACCGCACGTCACTGGTAATGTAACAAATATTTCACTTCAAGATTTTAAAATGGCCAAAGTTTGCAAAATTATGCCGGAGACCCCATTAAGGCTAAACCATTATTAGGACTGATGAGGTCACCGGGATAGAGGATATGATGGCTATTTTAAACTCATCATACTGGTTGCCCCAAAAGTCATTCATATTGACGTATTTATTTAGTCCTTTACTGTCCAACTACTTTATTTTCACAAGAAATACGGGGTGCAGTCTTTCATTTTCACATATCATCATACGGTGAGATAAAAGAGGAGAAAAATTTAGCCTTCATGCAAACGAATAATCATATTTGTGAATATTTGGTGCATACATTAGCTGTGGAATATTTTAACATGTTTAATTCACAATCCATCCAAAGATATTATTTCCAGAGGTCTCAAATTTAATAATCGAGAATGGTACGAATCGCAATCTCCCACACGTAATAAAGAGCAAACGGCACGGTGCAAACTAAAAATAGCTTGTATATAATACGTGGCTCGATGTAGTGGAAGCCTGCTACGCCAATTTCTTTACATTATCAACGCAGACATGTGGCTAGAGATGGTTTTACTATCTACTAAGGCATCATTAGACTACAAAAACCGCAAAAATACCACAATGTTAATAAGAAGAGGTTCTATTGATGAATATACTATCGAGTGTGTTGAAAAAAAACCTAAATAATGCACGACCCTTTTTTAATAGATTTATTTTTCTGATAAGTAAGATAATATGGATCTGAATTCATTTTTTCCACTGTTCAAACGAGAAAAAATGAGCCCAAGGAATTCCTATTTTACACTCAGGTGCGTGGGACTCTCACGTAAAATTTCGGAGAATATTTTCTGCCGGACCTACTTGGTTCCACGAATCACGCGTGCGTATGAATATGTATGCGCGAGTTTCGACGATACATTCCTTCAGGTGATCGTAAACTTGGCCAACGAATAACATGCATATGGTTTTTTTCCGTTCGTGCCCGATGCATTATATCGAGAATTATTCGAAATCTGGGCTCTCACATAGTATGACTCGCCCTTAAAACCAACTATGTAAATAGACTTGTTACCTCAAGTGATCGTTTTCACAAACTAATGAGCACTAATCTTCTTCATGATTACCTTATTTTTATGGCAAAATTCATTAATTTGTTCCCTTGACTATCTCCCTCAATTCATAAACATATCGTGGAATGGCTGGAGCAGTACAAATTCCATTTACACTCATAATAAAGCGAAAAGATTGAAAGAGAAATGTAGAAGAAACTTTGAAAGCGGAAATTCGTTTTGGTATTTTTCTAAGCTTATGGGAAGGAGTTATCAAACGTTCCACATCAATTGTCAGAGCAACTGACTTCAATCCATGTTTTAATTTTTCTTCATAAGCTGAGTTTTATAAATCAATAATACTTGCATTCATGTAGCTAAATCTTTATCATCAAATATCGGTTTTCACCTGCATCTATATTGAAAGCGATCTGTAACCGTTGTTTTAAACTGCGAATTTGAATAAGATATTATAATGAATTTACAGCCTGTCTGGAATGAAAAATACGAAGTTATCGAGAATAAAGCTAGAAAGTAGGAGCTTCGTTTGTATCTCAGGAGTTAAAAGTCAAGGAACCACAGTTATTAAGGATTCGCATCAATACCATTCCTATATTTTTTCGTGACGCATTACTCTTCCGAAACTTCAGCTATTTGCTACAAATTTTCTGATTTTATGCATTTCATTTTTCTGAGTACATCCATCTCACCATTTATCTTCAGCTCAAATTCAATAATTCGGCCTCAGTATTTTAAAAATATATAGTTAAATACTTTAGATATAGGCTTATGTTTCAAAAGGTCAAATTTCCCTTACAAATCACTTCTATTCCAGGGTAAAGGGTAACTTTAAAATCAATCTACATCTACATAATACCCCGCAAACCGTGGCCTTTTTACTATGCGTTTTTCGGTATTTTTCTACCCAAAAAAACTAAAAATGCACTAAAAAGCATTTAGGGAACATACCAAACCTTACTTGCAGAAATGGGGCCAAAATAATTCCACAAATGATTACGAAATAGAAGTTTCCAAAGCTATATCGCTTAAAAGGAATAGAAAATGAGACGGAGAAACTAGGATCTCCTTGAAGGTAGTATTTCAGGTTAAAAGAAAAACTACAAGCCCTAGGCATCCATTGTTGTTTCAAAGCATGAAAAGAGGCCCCGGCCTTTTGGAATCGAAAGATCGAGGAGATAAGATAAGGAACACATTCCACAATAGCAAACGTTCGGCGAATAACTTTGTAATTTAAGGAGGTGGGATGCACTCCCTTGCTCTACGTGAGAAGATGTGCCGCTGTGACACAACTGCATAAGATAGTTTTGTAGGTCGCTGCACATCCGAAGGTACGTTGCAAGAGTAACTGCGAAAATAGGTCACGCTTCGCAAATATACGCACACCTGGGATTGATTTCCAGTGGCGCCGGCTCCATGGGGCCTGAGGGGGCCCGAGCCCCCTCGAAAATTCGTTACGGGTGTGAGGAAAAATGTGTCAGGCTTGTCGATTTTCCCCGGAGTGCCCAGATATCGAGATTCGAGTTATCAGGGTTCTAATGTTGATCATATGACTGTTCTAAAATGCTTAAAAAACTTAAAACTCACTAGTTATAACAATTCCCGGGGAAAGATCCCCGGTTTGGGCCCCCCAATATTTTTTGTAACTCGGAATCCCTGTTGATTCCTCACTTTCTGAAATATTTGCGAAACTGTATGAAAATTGAAGAAGAATGAAAAAATAAAATATTTTACGCAAAATATTTCATCATTATCAATAAACATCAATAAGTACTGATGACTATGGATAATGATGAAGTACTAAGATAGGTTTGGCGCAGCTCTCCAAACAGTCCTCTCATCGGTTAAATTTTATCTACGACTGCTTATTCGATGAGTAAGTTCTCATACATACCTATCGTTGCTAACCTCTATATCTATAGGCCGATCAAGCCTCCGAAACCGGGGGGAAAAACTCGGTAACTCTGAATTATAATTGGTATTTTTATCGAAGTTCCAAGTTCTTAACTACAGATAAATAGAATACTCATTTATGTAATTAACATTCTAAATTTTTCTTTTGTGACATTAAGTCAAAATTCGCGAAAAAGTGCCAGAAAAAGCACTGAAGTCCATCATCAGCATATAATAGCACGCAATAAATATGCTGCTTCATAGTCTTTCGAGTCCTGACATCAGATTTTTTTCAGGAAAGATATCGGGAAATCCCCGAAACGGTTCTAACGACAATATAACATGGCTGGTCCGCCACGGTCTGCGTGGTACACTGAAAATTATTTTCCGCTACTCATTTAAAATAAAATAATACGATAAACTCAATTACTTGTACAGTGCATTGTGCAGTGTTTAAATTTCAAATTATCTCAAATTGTGAATATGAAAGAAATGGAAATAGAATGATGGGCTTTCCCTGCGATCAATGCTTGAGCACACGCATGTTCAAATATTTTATCTTTTTATGAGACTGATAATTCTTAATGCAATGCGTTCCACGGAATGGTCTGTGAAGCAAAACTCATAAAAAAGTGTCCAAAGTAAGACTCAGCTAAATATATTGGTGTATAGGGGGGCAAATAAACCTGGAATATTTCGATTAACATCAACTGATTTGGGCGTTACTTGGTGGAACGATGAAATGTGCATGCTGAAACAAAACCCAGAACTATTCCACAAACTTTTTATTATTAGCTGTCAACTAGTTTCGACGTTTATACCGTCATTACCAACACTAACTTGTCTTGACTTGTCTTGTTAGTCTTGATAATGACGGTGAAAACTTCGAAACTAGTTGAAAGCTAATTAATAGTAGCGGGCGTCACTTGGTGGAAATCCACAATTGCAGGAATAGAAGGATCAACAACTTTGCTATTTCCACACGGTAATTTATTGACACCGACCATGGTTTCAATACAGAGTAACATTATCAAGGTCCTGATATATATCAAGATAATGTTACTCTGTAACGAAACCATATTCGGTGTCAATAAATTACTATGTGGAAATAGCAAAGTTGTTGATCCTTCTATTCCTGCGTAGTTGACAGCTAATGATAAAAAGTTTGAGGAATAGTACTGGGTTTTGTTTCACCTGGAATATTTCCATTACTTCTTTTTTTATATCAAGAAATTTCCTTTTTCCATCTTCAAAAAGGCACCACTATGTAAATCAGAAGCCGAGGTAGTAAGAAAAAACACTTCCTTAATTTATCGCTCAAATTACAATAGATTGGTTGATTGAAAAAAATATAAGTAATCTACCGTTTCAGGTAGGTTTACGCGAAGTGTTTTGCAAATAACCCGGACCTATATTCCCTGCCATTATTGACAACCCTTTCAAACGCACAACAGAACCTACGTCCTTTCATTCCACTCATAAACACTTTTCTCTTTCCCCATCTTCCACACTTACCAATCCTTCACTAACACGGTATTTGCATCCATTATCCACTCACGATTCGCTTTGTCTAGACTCTTTCTTCTCTGTTTCTCCAAAATAAGTTTCCTCCCCTCGTCAACCATGTCAAACACCACGGCGTTTCAATACCTCTCCACACCTCCACATCACCTTCTCAATTCTCATCCACACTCACATATTGAAGGCCTCGAACCTTTTCTCTTAATTGAATTAAGAAAATGTATTTCCACACACTGAAAAAAGTTCGAAGGAGCTGAAGCTTTCTCTCCTGTATATGATCTTCCATCTCATTGTGCAATTTCATCCGATGGGGAAGCATATCCGATCATCGTGACGCGATTAGATGATAGGAGGGGGAGGAGTGGGAAAGGATGTTTGAGTCTGCTGGCGCTTGAGTAGTAAGAAGACGGGGTGGAATAGAATATCGTTGGGGAGGGGGAGGTTACGAGACGGAGGGTGGTGTGAGGGGGGGCTGAAAAGACGCCGAGAGAAGAGAGGACAGCCAATCATCTTTCGCGACGGCAGCGTCGGTGAAATTGGTTCTCGCATATGTGACATGGATGGCGATAGCCTTACACCACACAACGCCAACACCCGCCACTACCCTTCGTCCTTTTGAAATTCATCGGGAATTCTCGGCGCAACGTCCGCCTGTCTCCAACCCAACTCTCCCTCTCTCCACCACCATGTACCACCCCCTCTTCAGCCCCCCCCCTAAGGCAAGCGACGGCTTCCTCTCTTATACGATACTGGGGACACCTATGATATTGGAATTTGTATATCACGGGACTACATGAAGATTGGGTCACGTAGACGCGATCGCATCGATATTGCGACATTGTATTATCGTTATAGATCGTCTGATAAATATTGCATACCATATCTTCACTTTTTTTCTAGGCTGTAGGTCGAAGCAATAGTTTAGATCTTATCCCATATTCAAGTTGGCGAAAATAGTGTCTTTAGGTCCTATTTGAGTCTCTTTTGGCTAAATACGGAATTCCCTATAAAAGGTGCCCCTCCTAAAAAATGTTTTGATTAATGATCGCTTTGGAGCTCATACAAAAATATTCTACAGGAACGTCTTAATACAAATGTAAAGAAGGTTTTACGATTCTAAGAATGTAAAAGGTGAATCTCTTTGCATGACTTTCACCAGCTAAAACAATTTTTTTATGCATGATTGTTTACCCTTCTAGGATTTGTTATCAAAATATCGATTTCCGAAAATGTTGCTAGCACTACACTTCCCTTTCTCTCGGTGATTCTATATACAATCTGACTCTTAAACTACACGGCAAATGAAATGCATTTTAAAGTTATTCTTCGCCCTTAACAGTTTTATTATTTAGGGAGAATGAGCTCGTTTGTAACCTTTATCAATCATTTTCTTCATGAAGGAAAAATTGTTGAGTGTAAATATACAACCAATTAGAGGAGGAGTCTCGGAGAATCAGAATGAACCTGGAAATAAATGAAATAGGAGAAGGGAAGGATACAGGGGCAGCTGCCTACCCCCTCCCCCCCAAGAAGCAAAAATCGCTTAAGTCTTTAAGGAAAATCAGGACGAAAGTTTTTATCAAATTTTTCTTGAAATCCACGAAAAATGATATTAGTATTAGAAATATGACAAAAATATATTTTTCTAGCAAACAATTTTAAAAACTAAAAAAACGCTGTTATAGTTTTCTAAAAATGCTAGTTTTATTCATCTTTTCCATACTTAAATGATACAATCGAACAACGATGGCTTGGCTCCCCCTAGTTGTGATCTTGGATACACCCTTGGAAGGATATAGAAAGATTTGCCAAGTTTCTTCGGCTGTCATTGTTGAAGCGTGTAGAAAATGTAGTATTATGACAGAATACCCAAGATAATACCTAAGAGGAAGATGGGAGGGGTCAAAGGAAGAGGTACACCACGAAATAGATGGCTAAAAAATGTGAAGGAAGAATTGAAGGCTTTAGGAGTGACAAGATGGAGGGGGAAAGCAAGAAAAAAGAATTAAATGGAGGGATATAATAGAATCTCACACCGGGATGTAGAGCTGCTGACAATGAAGATAAATAATCACCATTAAAGACACAAAGACAAATCAAAATAGCATATTCCTCTGCGGATAAGCATAAGGAGGATTCATCATTGCACCAGGAGGCCATTCAGCTTTGGTCCCGTTGTGAAGACCCCTCTTCACGCAAGGACCAATACTGGAGAATATTTTTTTCAGACCGGTCACTTGAGATAAAAGAGTGCTTGACATTTGCGCCTGAGACACAGGTTCACCCTGGCTCTAATAAGGATGTGGAACGAGTCAAATCAGATTTAAATTAGAGGCGCGAACGTCCTACCCTCTCGGACAGACGTGTCAAGAGGATCTCGTTATACCCTTAACTCGCTTCAAACTGAGCACAACACAGAGACAATATCACCGAAGCATCCTATACCCATTTTAGTTAGTGAATTTTATGCATATTGTTAAGCCTAAGGTTTGTGTAAAATCGAGAGCCCCCCCCCAAAAAAGAAGAAAAACTTACTTAGAAAAGCTTACCCAAAAAGAAGAAAATTACCATTTTTTAACATGGCTGTAACTCGCATCTTCGGTTTCTTAAACATCAAATAGTTATCGTAAAACCAAAATATTTTCTTATCGCGTATATGTAGACATAAAATGCCACGAAGTGTCCTTACTTTAAAGCTCTCAGTTTAGTCTTTCATTGAGTTAGACCCACACCCCCCAAACACATAATCTTTTCACGCAATCGGCCGAAATTGAATGCAATAGTAATCTTTACTGCTACATTCGATTATTAAATTTATAACAGCCTCGTCTAAGAGAAATTTTCACTACAATAATAATTTCGCCCTGTAACCTTGGATGAGAGACTAGAGAAATTACTATAAGTACGTTATTGCAATTGGTAAATCAAAACTTCCACTTGGAGCAACTGTGAATGAACAGTGTAACCTATAGGGCGTTTCTGAAATAACCATTTGGTGCTATAAATTATTCAGCATATTATATTAGTTATTATTTTATATTTACCACGTCCAACTGAGCTAACATGGTTGAATTCCTGTACTCAATTTGTATTAGGATGTGCAAGCAATGCTAAGGACCAAAAAGTTTTCTAAATTCATTATTTTTGCGGCGCTAGGTATAAAACAAAAAACTTCTCGGGAGATTAAACAAAATCTGCAATCGACGAGTCAGGTTTCTCGACAATATACTTTTATGGCGATCCAAAAAGATTCTGGAACCATAGAATCAATTTCCTAGCTCTACGTTCTCGGAGATATCCTGTGGGAGAGATTCCCTCCGTATAACAGAAGAAACTCCCTTAGGAGCACCGAAGAAAAAAATTACGGGGCCATTTTCAATCCCAGGTCTCCCATTTAGGAGGAAAACTTTTCTTCTGGACTTCTTGAGACAAGGAGAGGTGTGTGTAGGGCGCCAGGCAGACGATCTACGAAAGGGGTGAGAGGGAAGGACTTAATGGCCCCACGAGGCTGGACCTCACAGTCCTGAGGGAAGAGGCGTCACTCACATCCGTCAATATCCTGCGAAAGGGCGGGCGTTCTGCTTCCCTTCCTACACTCGCACCGCCGACGTCTCATCTTTGGCAGCCGAGGCAACCGCTATTGTCGCCCGGGAAACACGTTCGTGCTGCCCCTGCCGTATTGGGTCTCGTGGGAATGAGTGTGTTCTATGGAACGGTACGCCAAATTACTGCTTCTCAACGGAGAGTGATGGAAGGGAATTCTACGTCTCATAAACCTTGTTTTGCAACAAATAAACTTGCAGTTATCATAGAACTGAAAACGTAGTAGAGAATCTACTAATGAAATCTTCCTCGGGTTTGGCTTCATAAGGCCAACTATATAAACTTCTTTTTATATAAACTTATAATATAAACTTCTTTTCTGATAGCAATTAATATGAAAGTGAATAAATACAGCTTAAATTGTAATGCAACGTTGAATTCCAAAATAGAAGTAACATACATTAAACATTGGCCTTTTATAACACCAAACAGCCACCCTAAATTTTATAAACAAATTTTATCGCCCCAGTGAATTTAATTTTCCTCCTAAATAAAATAAAGAAAAATTAATGGCATTATCTTAAAAATTTGCAAATAATAGGCTACACCTGGGGTCGACGACCTTCCGAGATGGAAGAGCTAAAATGTATGCAATTATATTAAGCCGCGCATCTAAAGGTCGACAGTGCTTTTATTTTACTACCGGCGATGTATTTATATAGGAACACTTTATCCTCTCTCCTTCCTACATCCATACTTTTTATCCTGCCTGTAATATATTTTTTAGTTTTGGCAACAAAATTATATCATTATTATTTTTCGCGTATGGAACTGGGAGGCCGCAATTTGATATCGAAAGAGCCACATGCGAAGCGCGAGCAGTAGGTTGCCGACCCCTGGAATACACCATTGAAAATCTACGAGATTCACCACGGTATTACATTTTATAGGAGTCAGAGAAGCTTCGGTTGAGAAGGGTGATGAAGAACTCACGGGGCATGACCTGAAAGAAAAATAAAAAGTTGGGCAACACAGCTATGCGAAAATTATCCATTTTATAAGCATGTAGTTATATCTCAATAAATATGATCAAATAACCGATTTTAATTTTTCGTGGTGAATACTACTAAAGAATATTTCGCGGGTTCTCAGCCAGGTTAATGCTTTTATATAAGCCGACGTTTCGGGAGACGACTTGTCTCCCATCCTCAAGGCCGTGTTACTTTATGGAAGTCCAATTTCACAATATGATCAAAGTTCTCCATCTCACATACGAGTTTCATTCACGGTACCGTCAAATGGGCCGACTTGGCCAAACTTTTCATGATTTCTAGGAAACAAACAAACTTATCTAACTTTGAAATTAATAAAAAATGTATATAAAGTGGTTAAAATTATTAACAGATCATGTACCTTCAATATATGGCTTTTTTTAAACCTCTCATGTACTAAAACAACCTGGATTATTTTCCAAAATTTGGGCCAAAGTTACCTTAAATTGGGGTAACTTTGACCCAATATAATAAAAACATACAAATCTAGTTTTAAACCATGAGTTGGAGCAAAGATACCCCACGCAAAATATCTTTTAGTACACTGTTTTCAGCTAACCCTTGATTTTACCCAGTGAATTCAATTTATTCGGGTCCCTTTATAGCCCTTGATTTCGAAGTGAAGCCAGTGATGATACGTGTCGACTGATAAATAACTAAATCGATAACTCAATGCAAATATTAACACACAGAACTTATCGTATTGTAGCGATAGAATTAATTATCTTATCACTACTTACAATTTTGATTACTTTCTTAATTCTTTCTCTTTATCTTTTTAAGTACAAAAATTATATAAACTTCCGTGTTTTCTCTCTTTCGTCACCAAACATAAACAGTAACCCATTATTGGGTTTTTCCATGACAACTTTTATGCGGAGTTATTGAGGGTTTTTTTCTTACATTTATAACATACACGTCAAACTATAAATCTCTTTTACGTTTCTGGGCCTTTTAAGTTACGTGGAAAGTATAAAACCGTTTCAGGCTTGATTCTGTGGCAGTTCGATACATTCATGATAAAAGAACACAAATGATAATTTCCACACTTTAATTCAAAAATCAACTATAGACCATGGTTTCGATAGTTGAGTTTAGAATTAAGGTGTGGAAATTGCCATTGGTGTTTTTATCATGATATTACCTGGTAAGGGCCAAAGTTACCCCAGTCTACTTACACGGCGGCTGAACCACGCCCAAAATGTGGGTTAAGGTAACGGCCACCCTACGGAAGCGCCCTTCCACGGTTTCCTCCACTGAGGAAGGTCTCCGGGAATGGATGTTCTCCGGAAAGGGTCCAGCACACGGCGCTTTTGCACCCAATTGCTCGCTCGGACCTCTGGTAATGGCTTCTCTCCATCCATATACAGCGTTCCGGAGGGTGAAAAGACTCCAGATCCTTGGAAGGAAGGGAAGTGGGTATAGCGGACCAACGACGGTCAGCGTTTCCAACCCCTTAATCCAATATCGAGTGCTATGGATTTTTTCTCTCTTCTCTCCTTTTCCTCCACGAAAGAGGTTTCCTCCGCTTCCCACTCTTTCGTAATCCACGAGGGTTTCCTCGTTCGCAAGTTCCTCCGCTCCCATACAATTCGAGGGTTGGTCCGACGGCCGGAGAAAATTATTTAGTCCCCGGTGATATTGGCTACCACCAATCCCCCGAAGCCCACCGGTTGAGGTGCCAAATCATCGATTACGTAAAAGGAACCCGAGAGGGTGGACAATTTTGGGGGACGCACGGTCCAGGGCGCAGAATGGACAGGATCGGTATGTGGTCAGCGAGGTCAACCGGGGTGAAAACGGTCTCGATTGCGGGAACGAAAAAAAAAGACTAATTTTATCGTCCCTCCGCGATTGAAAACGTAAGGGATTGGATAATGGGGTGTGGATTTGAGACTTCCGTTATTGACGGAAACTCTAAAAAAAACTCGAAACTCTATTTCGTTGAGGTCGATCTCAAGCCTGAATTACACCATCATGTTTCACGTACCATCGCAGTGATAACTGCAGCGATCCCTCCAATGATGACGGAGAAATGACCGTTTCACGCAATCGTTTCCCGCGATGGCTCCAGGGACGGGAATCCCATCCCTTTTTCCACCACTCGGTTCGTCCCTTTTTCCGTCGCTGAAACTATAACAACCATTAAACTACCATTCCAACGCTCCCTCTTATGTATAATTTGTAGTAAATTATACTTTATCATCGCTAAGCCCGAACCACACGATCATTTTTTTCGTCGCGAAAGTGATCACTAGAGCGATCACTAGAGTGATCACTCTCAAAATGATCGTCGTCGGCAATTGTTTTTCGCGATCGTGATCGCGATGAGGATTCCCATCGCTAATTTTCATCACTCGTCCGGTCACTTTTTCCGTCGCTAAAACCGTCCCTAGAACCCCCTATCAGCCAATCAGAACGCATGACCGTATGGTGTGATTGCAGCGCAGCGTTTGACAATTGTGGGAACGACATAGATAAACAAACACGCTATATATTTTCGTGATGCGGGTCCGATGACAACGAGCTGTGATATCGGAAATGATGTGAAAAGCGACGGCGGGAGTGACCGTGTGATTCAGAAAAATGATCACTTGAGCGATCGCTTTTCGCGACGGGAAAAGTGATCGCGATAGTGATCACTTTCGCGACGAAAAAAAATGATCAAGTGATTCAGGCTTTTGGGAATGGATAATGAGGTGTGGATTTGAGACTTTCGTTATGGACGGAACCTCAAAAGAACTCCAAACTCCATTATGTTGAGGTCAATCTCAAGCCTGAATCACACGATCATGCTTCACGTACCTTCGGAGTGATAGCTCCAGTGATCCCTCGAATGAAAGCAGAAAAATGACCGTTTCTCACAATCGTTTCCGGTGATTGCAACAGGGATGGTAATCCCATCACTTTTTCCATCACTCGGCTCGTCCCTTTTTCCGTCGCTGAAACCATAGCTGGGACCGTCCTTCAACCAATGAGAACTAACAGCTAACAACAGAAAGCCTCTAACACTGATAGCAGTGGCGTAACTAGGAATAAGGGGGATGGATACAGGCGACATCCCACCCCCTCCCCCTCCGTATGGGACAATTTTGGAAAAATGACATGCCTGCAATTACATTTTTTTCAATTTTGGCACTTAAAATTTGGGCTTCATTAAGAGGTTACATCAAAATTTACTATATGTCAAAACTAGACAAAATTTTTTGAATATTATTTTTATTTCTCTGAGACTTCGGGTCTACCCCCCTCGCCACCCCATAGTTGCGCCACTGATTGTGAGTGATAGTAGCGACAAGCTTGGATTTTAATCGAATGACAATTATAAATACGGAAAGCGACGGAATAAGCGGTCTAAACAGGTGCGTTGGGAATGACCGCGCGATTAAGAAAATGATGGTTCGACCGCTCACTCTTTTGGTCACTGAAAACCTATCGCAAGCGCTATCAATCCGAGGGACGGAAAAAATGATCGTGTGATTCAGGAATTACGACTCACATTGCTTGTCAGCGCCGATAATTTTCTGTACCGGTGAGAACAAAACTCACCACAACCAGCCAGTTTACATTTTAATTAATTGGCGTACGTGTGTCGTTGTCAGTGTAAGTGATTGTTGTGAGGAAAAGGAAAGATTGTGAAACAATTAGTTTACAAAAATTTTTAAAAGTAAGTCTTATCATATTTTTCCTTTTACATTGAGAGCAGCAAAAGATTTATTCATTTTATTTTTTTAAATTGATTTTTCATCACATTTGTAATTCCTGATTCAGATATAGGAATAATAATTGCCTGAAAAGTAAGAACAATTTAATCCATTAAAAACCTGTGATTGGAAGGAGGTAAGACATAGGAAAGGCACATTGTCGTGATGTAATTAAGGCAGTGTAATTTGTAATTGGATAAATGTCTGTAAAAGTTTAAATTTAGCCCTGTAGCCCGGACAAATATTGTGAATGAATGATTAACAGTTGAGACAATAAACTGCGGAATCTATTTAATATGCCAGGATTCGGCCACTTTTTCATGCTTGCGAGCCGCATCATTAAACTTTGCGCCACCGGCAGTGATAACTGGTACACTCCGCGACGCCGACTTTAGACAAAATAAAATTGTGAATATTCCACAACGTATAATAACTTCCAGTTGCAAACTTAGCCATTATTTTATCTCTATCTTGCATATCACAACAATTGGAACTCAATGCTTTGGTCGTCAGTCACCAATTGGCGCCATAGAGACCATCGCAGCGGAAACCGTAGCCCGGTTGCACGACGCAAACATTACCTCAGTCCGCCAGCGATATCGAATAAGGTAGTTTCCTTCACCAAAGAAAACGAAAGGCATTGATTGCGATTCGTTACCCATAATTAGAGTATTCATAATATACAAATTATTTGGTTTTATAATTCCCAGTTAAGACGAATGGCAATGGTCAATTTTAACTGCATTTGAAAAAGTCCAGATTGGCGCCCATGCGATGCCACTAAACGTGACGTCACAGAGACCTAGTTTCTATACGAGTATATTGGAGTTTTACATGCTCTGACATTACCAATACATACATGAGGCACAGAGCTCAGGGAAACATGTCTTAATAATTACCTATTAAAACTGCCTATGGTCGGAAAGTTTCCTTAGTTTGATAGGGTATTAATAATCCTTATTTAAGCCAAGCGCTACCTGCTAGCAGGGTACTCTGCTACCTGTTAGCAGCCTGCATCGCAGCGAAGCAAATACCCTCACCCCAAGATCACCTCACACGGCGACAGCGGGAGCCAGAATGACGTCACGCGAGGTTTTCCCAGCATTCATACCAAGCCGTTGCGTTTTCCCTCGCTTGAAATTTTTCACTTTTCATTTTATCGTGAAAAATAGATATCGGCATTTAAAAGTCTAAAAACGTGCGTAACGTAATACTACTCCAGGTGTAATAATCTTTCGATTTAGGGAATAAAAAAAGGAAAACCCATTACTCGTAATATCACCACAATGCGAGTCTACTACGAAAAATGATGTAATTTTTTTTTAAATTTGATGCATTTCAAGAGCAAAATCCACCAGCAGATAATTACTAAAATCGCAGAATACTTGGCCAGTCAAATGAGAAAATAAAGTGTAACTATCACCGATATTATTTCCTTGTCTGACCTGAAATTTCAATGATTGTTTTTTAAGAAAGTTCCGCTGATAAAATAGCTCAATGCCGTATTGCTGAGCATTTAAAAAAACATTACAAAATATCCTTCGACCCCTCTACCGACTGTCGTTCAATAAATTGTCCTTTCTACGCTATATTTTTCAGATTTCTAATTTATGTTGAATTTTAAGGCGATGCCTATAGCTACGAAGAAAAGCTGGAGATTAAAAATGAAATTTTATTAATTTTGAATTAGAAAAATACCTTTAATATTGCACAAAGCACGACCGTACTACTATGACCGTACTACTTTCAGATTAAATGGCAAACTACTGATATAACTGACGTCGACATATGTCATATAATAGAATTTTTTATCTGGTTTTAATGTTGCTAAAGACGGTTAAGTTCATTGTATTGCATTTTTGTTCAAATTCTTTTTATCATCTTTATACCTTGCGCCTAATATGTTTTTTAAAATAATTCCATTGATGAAAGCAAAAATGTTTTAACCATATTTAGGGAAGTGCAGAACTGCTGTTGTTTTTATTTTGAAACATATAGTTTCGGCGGAATAACTATGACCTATAGAATTTAGCTTCATCATTGAAACAGTTCAACTTTAAAATTAACGTATGCAGAAATACGTGGCGTAGTTGCACAAAAAGTTCTGACCCTAATGTCTGACAGTTTTTAAATAACCTTGCATTATATTATAGTATGTACTTCATTTTTTTCGGATGGCTCCCGGCCTTTGTACAGCTGGAATTGACAAGTAAGTACCAATAATTTATGCTCGAATAGAGATATACATCCATTAGATAAAATATATCAATAAAATATTTTTCCGGGTACACCGACATTTTGCATTTTTATGAAATCAAAATAAGTGTTTGAGAGATTAAATTAATATAGCAAATTATTATTCACACAACCTAGACGGCTTTAAACAGGCTCGTGTCACTAGTCAGAAGAAACCATATTGATAATGTACCGGGAGTGTAGAAAATATTTCCTCTCGATAATGGCAAGGTGTGTTGGAACCGGCCGAGGTTGTACCGAATAAAGTTGTGCGGAATGTCTTTAGGTAACATAGTCTGAAATAAATATCTGTCGATGAATATTTTAACCCTTTACTGCCACCGAGCGAGGGCCGATATATTGGCCCAAATTATTTCACTTTTTTTCGTGATTGTGGCCTTTTCAACGGCTGTATATTATGTAAACCCCCATCTATGGTTATAAGATATAAATATGTCTTAAGAGTTGGGAAAAAATCTAGACGTACTGAATAAAATTAAGTAGCTGAAAAAATTGTTAATCTGAAATGTTGCTAACTCCGGAAAATAGCCTTGGCAGTCTTCGCACATCCCTCCTGAAATGGGCTGGCAGGTAAAGGGTTAATTTAACGATGAGCAATTTCTACAACGTTAGCTCTCCAACAATTGAAGTTATTCCAAAATTTTATTCTATCGTTTTTAAATTGCGAAATCACTTGCGTGTTTTCGGCCCGACAACTCCGAAAGGATTTATTTATTTGAGGCTCCCTTGGATTCAGAACGATAACCCCGTAATAAAAGACCTATCGTGGCATTCATTTGGGGGAGGGGAAAGGGATGAAAACGAATAAGCGCCATAAATCAGTCTTCAAGTCTTTTCCTCGCTCCGTTCCTGGCGGCGACGACATCAACCGTCCCTATGACGACGCCGCGGCAATGTTTTCAAACGCCCATTCAGCCCCGCAAAAGAAAAAGACACAAACCCCAACATCACAGCAAGAGTCCCTTTTCACGCGCTTATTATCGCCTCGCGTTGTCAATAAGACCAAATTAATCAAAAGATAGGAAAAAAAGACGCACGAAAACACGAAGATAAACGGATGATAGGAGGGGGTTTCCCCTCTCGGCTCTTGTGTATATGTACACATGCATCGATCAACAGGCTCGAGTTATCTTAAGTTGATTTATAACCTTTCCGATCGCCTGCTTAACGCCTCTGAACACACTTGATACACCCCTTCAATTCCAACTTCTCTGGAATTCAATTGAAACGCCTTATCCCCCCAAGAATCCCTCAAGTATCTCAAAGTTTTACTCCTACCGAAGAAGATGAAGCATGGGATTATGTACTCCCTAATAGAGACTTTTTCACCGAGCACAGATCCACTTGCATCTTTCATCTATTGGATATAGCTTCGAACAAAAAAATTCTTGCAATTTTCCACGGTTATAAAATTTGTTACGACCAAGGTTTCAATGTTACTACATCATTTTCAAGCTACAGAAAATGTGAAGTGCGTTCAATTGATACATTTTTTAACTTGACAGGAGAAAGTAAAAAATGTATAAATTGAATGCACTTCACGCCATTTTTACCTTGAAGATGGTGCAGTTACATCGAAACCAAGGTTGTAATAAATTTTATGATCGTGGAAAATTGAAAGTATTTATTTCGATATGAAAATTCCATTTTATCACGATTGAAACTTCGGAGTTTATTCTTGGAATGATAAATGAAATGCTTCTTATATGTAAAATAAGTGCATTTGATTGAATACTCTATATCAAATATCATTACTCTATTCTTTGTTAACTATTTCATTATTTCTGTGGCACCTCTGGTTTGATTTTTTATCAATATTATTAACCCTCTTCACCAACTCTTTAAAAGCCTCCTTTTAATCCAAAATATAATCGATAAATACGCCATTCGTCAACCTCGTCGCACGGATTTCTTTGAGAATTTTCTTCGGCAAATTCATCACTCCAAAAGCGGAAAACTCCGTTAAACACGGAACTTTTCTTCACGAATCTTTTCCATCCGCCTCACAACTGATCTTTGACTTATCCCTTACATTCATACATTGACTTATCCCTTACCTACCGGGTACCTACAAATCCACAAAATCTCCTTCTGTTGATGTAACATCATCAATTACATCATGCACGACCGCTTTCAGATGACTTTCTCCCTCAATCCATCTTACTTCTCCCCTACCTACCTAGATTATAAAAATATCGTGTGAGGCGGTCATTTTAGTAATGTAATACGTGATATCTGAGTTTGTTTATTGAGTGTTTTATTTGTTTCTTTGTTCAACTTAACCCTTTGTTTATCAGTCCAATGTAGAAGGTCTCCTTGATTGCTTTTGGATTTGAGGCAAATAAATAAAACAATATTTCTCCTCTGCACTCCCTTAAAGACTCGGTATCAGTGTTTCATTCTCGCAACAAGGTACTTATTATTTTTCCTACTTGGGCGGCAGCACGGTAAAGCGCTTGTCAAAAGTTCAAAAGGTCTTGGGTTCAAATCCTGGGTGAACACTCTGACATAAATCGTTGAAGTGGGAGATAATTATTATAGTATTCTACCGATTAAGGTAGGTTTTCTCTTTTCTCTTTAAATCTATCTAAAAATCCTCGGCTGCTGATGATGATGATAAGTCTCTGCAAGGAATTCGCATGTTGACGACCTCGAGGACCTTGCCGACCTCGCTGCCGTGACCGAAACCCGCCCTTTGCGGACGGGTCCCGGTCGATGAGATTCCGATGCTCATTTGGTTGTACTCCATGTTTTCAGGGAAGAGATAGTTGGTAAGGTTTCCCATTTCCATTCCAACCGTGTTTTTCACGTGACATCATCACGTGGTTTACTTTTCGTCTGGCTCCTACCCTTCGACCTATCCAACAATGGGTCGAACAATTTAGAATTAATCCCGCCAGTGCAGCTCTTGGGGTCATAGGAACGCCTTTCCACCGCGACAAGGTAGTAGCCCAAGGGATAGCAGAGGGAAAGCAACTGGCACTTCTGCCCTAAATGTACATTATTCACACAACTGTGGCAAGTCCGAGATGAGCTCTACCCCCACCTATCCAAGCCAATCTTAAGAAAGAACCACTGAATGATGATTGGTAAGTGATAGTATTACCAGGGTGTTTATCTTCTTCCACTAATATTTTTATGCAGGGCACTGCGTCCATTTTTCTCCCTACCATTGTTTTTCCTTTAAGTTCAACACGGTTCGGTCATCTTTGATTCTACGTCCTATAAAGGCTCAGCAGCCTTTTTCTATCATTACTTTTTGCCAATTCAGCTAATAGCAAACAATGCAACGATTGCTCAGCTTTTGATGACTGAAGAACAAAATGGTTGTCATGAAAGTTCAATGAGGAGATTGACGGGAATTTTAATCCAAATATGAGCCAAGGGTGGTGATGTATAGGTTTAAAGGAGAACCTAAAAAACGAATTGGTAAAAAGGGGATGTTTAAAAAAATACATGAAAAAGTTGAAATTTTGAAATGCTTAAAAGTAGCTAAGATTCGCATAATCAAGATGAATACATTTTTTTATATGTAAACCTATTAAATTCTCTCAATTTAGCATTAAATTATAAAAATGAAACATTAATTGATTACCATATAGCAACAGTAACTCCCCTGACCACACGGAATATAAACGTATAAACAGCTGATACCACGCTCATTAGTTTATAGTTAGAGATATTAATCACTAAGGCCAAAGTGAGGCGAGCAGTGGAAATGGATATAAACATACCCTGAATGGAAATAAACACAAACATTAAAGTGGAGCGTTTTGAATATGAAATCATAGAAAAAATGAACAAGGAACAGAGTAAGACGCTAGAAAATGAGATAAAACATAAACTAATAAAATAAAAATTGTTATATTTTTTGGGTGTTAAAACATTATATTGCTTTCATAACTGATTATCAAGAGATGTTATTAGGTTAAACCTTACCGAAGAAATCTTTTCAATGTTTAAAATAAATAGGGCTACCAATGGCTAAAAAATAAAACTATTTTCGAACGCTACAGGACAGAATTGTGGCAGATTGCCGTCAAAAACAAACTCCCAGAATTTGAACGGCTGAAAATATGTATTAGCCTAAGTACTACCCTTAGGGACCAAACTATTACTTTTCCCATTTGTCAAGAGCCTATCAAGCGGTCGGCTCTCCTAATTCCTATTTTCATTCCAGATTTTTCTTGCGATTAAAAATGTTTAATTATTCAGTAGCATGCGACCCGAATACTTAATTCCCAATAGAAAAATTAAACCCCTCGAAAATTATCATGAGTAGGAAGCAATGTCAGGATCCGCCCATAAGCCATTCCCACCCTCTTTAATCCGACAACCCCTTGTGAAGTAAACGCCCCTGTTTTGGCTCCACCCGAAATATTTTATTCTCTCAAAATTCAGACCCACGTCGTGATAAAAAATGAAAAAAAAAATACTTGACAGGGCGATGGGCTATGTTAGATAAAACAGACGGCTGCGAGGGAGTGGTGTATCAAGACGGAAATATCACAGTGCCAAAGCAAAATAAAGGGAGAGGAACGAGGGTTTCAAAAATAAAAGAACAATGAAATAATGAAAATTACCTCGGGGCGCCGATAATTGGTTCCTTCTGATTCGAACCCGATACCAGCAGCGGACAGCCCCTGCTTTCCCCTGTAATCCCTTTCCATCCCGGAGGGGAAGTGCAGCGGCGTTATCTCCGATCCGACAAATAGGGCGGCGCAGTTCTTTACGTCCTTCTGGGCCCCCTCGGCAACTAACGATTCCAATGCTGTTTCTTTAACACAGCATGCACTGACTTCATCTCCTCAACTCATTGAAGTTATCATCTTAAAGTTGTGATGTTATCAAAACTCTCTACATAAAGATACATATATGTATGTGTGTGTTAACTATGGTCTGTGTTAAAACATATTTTTGTGTTATTAGTATTGAATATTTTACATTTTTTTGTCTAAATATCTACTACTTGTTAGCCCAGCAATAATCTCCATAATGCCATATTTTTGTCAAAATGTCTTTTACTACGAGTAGAACATTTCCTGTATTTTCTATTTTTTGATCTCATAGGTTTTACCTAGAGCATAATAAAAATATTCATTCATTCAATACACTTGGTAAGATATTCAAAGGCTAGTGATATTCTCGTGACTTTAAAATAGATCAAACACTATTTATTACTGGTACTACTTCAATTAATGCTCCTTTAATATAACTGTCTCTCGCACATTTGTAGAATTACCGCAGTCGCTCAAGGAATTTCCAAAATGGCTGTTGATATCTCTCCAAAACTTGCAATTTGATACCCTTAGTTGTACATATACAAATATGATATAATATAATACTTAGTAAGTCCCTCATTCCTGACTTTGAATGAAGTAAACCCCTGAGGTTACTGCGATAACTAGAAACAGGATACTCAATGTCCTGAAAACCGGGAAAAAATTGGTGATAAAGCTTAGAAAAGAAAAAATATTCACGGTACTAAGCACTTGTCCGTAAACAATTAAGCTCACCACTCCATTTAACAATGAAAAAATGATAAAATAGCGATGATAATAATAATAATAAGTACCAATAAATGTATAATAAATAAGTAAAATAAATAAGTATCAAGAATTGGCAATAGAAATAAAAAGAATATGGAATATGGAAGTGGTTTATATAGCTCCAATTGTCATCTCAGCTACCGGTATCATCCCAAAACATATACAAAATAGTTTCAAAATACTCAACCTCCATCCAAATATATACATTAAAATTTCAAAAGGCTGTAATAATTTCAACCTGTCATATCACGAGAAAATTTCTCAACGCAATTCAATAGTAAAGAGTTACCTTGTTGAGAACCCGTGCTCTTTACACGAAAACAGCTCAATGAAAACTGAAGAATATTAAAAAAAAAGAAATAAAAATAATAATTTTTTATACAATTTGCATAAAATGGCCCCGGGACCTCTTTACAATATTTGGTAAAGTTTTCTGCTAGGGAATTTTAACTATGAAGGGACGATACATTGTGAAGTATGGAGTTCTTGCTTCCAAATTTTATTCTGCTAGGGAATTATGGCTATGAAGGGACGATACATTCCGAAGTATGGAGTTCTTGCTTCCAAATTTTTTCTGCCAAGATCGGGAAGCATATCATAGAGTCAAATGCGAAGCCATGAGAAATAAAACTACTTGTATATTCAATAAAGAAAATTTTTAAATTTCAATCATTTGTCAGGCAATGAGAATCGGCCGTCTGCATTACTTCTCCTAGACGCATACCAGGAATGGAGGCATTTTGCAAAAAGTGAGTTTTATGAGGAACCTAAATCACCTAGAAATCTACATTTTTTTATGTGGAAACAACCGCGAAATTATTATTAGCGCTCCAGCCGCCTAACAAGTTGATACCGAATTTCAATACAATTAGGCTGCATTCATTTTCTAATTCCTTCGTCAAAGTCTACTTTTCCTAAGTAATACAATTCGTACATTATCTAAGCACGTACGTACACTAGGGCGGATCGGAAAAATCGATTTTTTTTTCAAATCCATCTGGCCCATTGAAAAAAAGTTGTGGGACCGATCAAAAATAAGGCCTGAAAAATTTGAGACCTCTAGGTGAACCCCTGACCCTCGCTCAAATGAGATTTAGGGGGGGAGGGTCCAATTTCGAAAAATATAATATTTTATGGTCATTCCCTATAGATTTTGCCGAGTTACTGCCCTTCAGGGCGAAAATTTCGTGCATTTTGACGTATCTGCCACCGTTTAGCCACAAAATTCCTTATTTGAGTCCGCGTCCGCGAAGAAAATATTCCAACGCCCACGCAGCGTCGCGGATACAAGAGCGGCAGGCCAATCCCGTCCCCTCCCCGCTCGCTTCTCCCCCTCCCACGCCTCGAGTACAGCAAAATTCATCCTGCGTGTGCTGCTAGGAGGGAGTTCATCCTTGATAATATAAATCGGAAGATGGTGGAAGGTAAAATATGATGAGTAGTGAGACGACTTGTTTCTTATTTGGCGCCTCGTCGGCGTTAAACAAATCGATGTTACCATTTTTTAGAGAAGTGATGAAATATTTATACATGCCTCAGCCCAAATGCACCAAAATTCACACCCAGTGCGTCTTTCTTCGTAAGTCTAACTAATATTTGATGTTTCAGCATCGTCTGTGGAGGAACAATCACGAAAGAATTACTCAATTATCTGCTTTCCAGTCTGTATTTCTTATGTAAGTTCATTCCTCATCTTTCGCTACAGTCAACAAAATTTTGGTGAATTCCTTCACGAATCTCTCGTCCGGATGTATAATAAAAGGAATATTTAACTTCAAATTTGAACGTTCACCAATAGATTTTTGAATTTCCACAGCGCTAAGGTCTGATATAACCAGATGTCTCTCTCCAATACATAATCAGCGCGTAGTCCTTTACGTTGATATTCAAATCCAGCATTTAAAATAATCTCAGATTGGTCGCCAAATGCATCCTTCCAACAACGCAAATTAGGTCCCTATATTGCCCTCCCAATGTTTATGTCGAAAATTCTTAGTCGAAAAAAGCCAACTTAGTGCAATTAGCAAATAGACCACCGCAAAGATGAAATATGATTTTATGCTTTCCTGGCGAATGATGTGCATAAACTCTTCTCGGGATTCAAAAAAATTTATCCCCGATGATGAGCCCCGAGCTCGAAACTTTGCCCTTTGTGGAAAAATTAACACGGTGGGAATCCCGAGAAGAGTTTACCTACACTTCAAGGGATATTGGAATTATGCTTGTAGCAGAGGGATGATACCTCCTTTTTAGGCGGTATTTAATTAGTACCATCGCATTCAAATCCTTTTTAATTCTGTGTATCTAATTTTCACTCGGAAAGGAATCGAGAATCGCAGATTTTATAACTATTGCTAATACTCCGACGGGAGAGGCAAACCCCCAAAGGTGGGACCCTGTTTCTTCAACTAACACCACACATTCCCTTTTAAACTTGGATTGAAAAGTCCTCTTACCTTTTTTCATCAGACAAAAGTATTTGTCAAAATTACACATTTATTTCATAAAAATGGAGCCCTTTGATACCTCTCTTTTCGTATTCACAGTAATTAGCATCTTTTTCTGTCTACGTAAGTAATTCTGGTACACTGGCTTTGATGTATCTTACGAAGTTGTGACTTTTGCGTCAGCTAAAGTTGCGGGAATTATCATTGCTGTTGCTTGTTTCTTGCATATACCTCTACCACAGTTCGCAGACGCATTTTCCCCGAAAAAGTTCCAATGTGAGTTTATAGCCCTTAATATTTATTTTATGATGAAAGCAGAGATACAAATAGGCTGATTTCTCGTCAGTTTAATTTTCTTCGGATGAATTGGTGAAGAAAATTTTTGATGCTATTTTTCCATACAAGAATTGACAATGTTGACTCAATGCTCTCCTATGATTACCTTTTTTCCTCAGTTGTCGAGTTTCTTTAGAATTCAATCCAGCAGCCATCATCTTTCGTTTCGTCCGCTTGTCTCTCAAAATGCATCTTCATTGGGGGGAACTTAATGCTCCTTCTTTCACACACACACAAAAATATCGCATAATTTCAAATGTTCCTTTAAAAGTGTTTGAGTTTTGTACTTCAATAAAACCCTACTTTTGGCAAATTCCCATTTTCCGTAAGTTTTAGTACTTCCTGTGGTACCGCTAAATCCATTTAGTCACACATTATGGATGAGAAGCGCGTCACTATAGGTCGCACGCCTTTATAGCCACTCAAGAGGCCTTTTCATAGACCGTAGGCTCCATTCCTACGTTCTTGGATCTATAAATATTTCATCACTTCTCTAAAAGTTGGTAACATCGATTTGTTTAACGCCGACGAGGCGCCAAATAAGAAACAAGTCGTCTCACTACTTATCATATTTTACCTTCCACCATCTTCCGATTTATATTATCAAGGATGAACTCCCTCCTAGCAGCACACGCAGGATGAATTTTGCTGTACTCGAGGCGTGGGAGGGGGAGAAGCGAGCGGGGAGGGGACGGGATTGGCCTGCCGCTCTTGTATCCGCGACGCTGCGTGGGCGTTGGAATATTTTCTTCGCGGACGCGGACTCAAATAAGGAATTTTGTGGCTAAACGGTGGCAGATACGTCAAAATGCACGAAATTTTCGCCCTGAAGGGCAGTAACTCGGCAAAATCTATAGGGAATGACCATAAAATATTATATTTTTCGAAATTGGACCCTCCCCCCCTAAATCTCATTTGAGCGAGGGTCAGGGGTTCACCTAGAGGTCTCAAATTTTTCAGGCCTTATTTTTGATCGGTCCCACAACTTTTTTTCAATGGGCCAGATGGATTTGAAAAAAATCGATTTTTCCGATCCGCCCTAACGTACACATCATTTCATTTGTGCATTAGCAAGTATAACCACTTTCTAATGCACAAATGAAGTCCAGAAACTTCTTAAGAACTGGGAAGTTAATATTAAGGTCAGATGAAAGTCCTCAGGTTATTTCATAATTTTTTACAGATTATGGCACCCTCCAATTACCGAAAAAAATTTAAGAATATGTCACTGAAGGATTAACTCGTTCCATCCTTCGCGATGGATATTTTTAACAGAAATCTATGGCTATGCAGAAAGACGGATAAAATCTCATTTTCAAATGAATATATACTTTAGTTAGAATATTTTGGAATTTTGTACGACCCCATAGTATACCACTCCTTTTCTCCCAATTTTCTGGAACTTTTCGTGTATCTAGACATAAGCTTACAATAGGCCTACCTCGAAATTCTCCTGCCATGGCATGCAAATGTATGATGATCGACTTACCTGAAAAATAGAAAAGACAATGAGCCAACAGCAGAAGTAAGTGAAATCAAAAAAGCATTCAAAATAATAATAATAAATATCTTATAATTACATTACCTCGCGTTAATTCTGGAGCATCTGAGAATTTTATAGAATCGAAAAATCCCTTCGACCTCTATCCTTTAATGCTGATGACGGAAAACGCTTTCCAACAGATGACCTTGGTTCCCAATCAATTTTCAGGGAAACAAAAAGGGCAACTGGTGTCGATATAACACTTACATACATACATAATTTATTTGTTTCCCACTTCCCCGTAAACAGCACATTGCGGCCTTTATAACGGGTTTTCAATATTAACAAAGCACAACACAAACATCCAAGCCCTGGTTAGGGATCACCTACCCAGGCGGGATCCGAGCCCACGACCTACGAATTGGCAGGCGAGGACTTTATCCCACCGCCACCGAGGCCGGCATTGTTACACAAACATACATAATTGTAGGATGATTGATACTTTTTGATTTTTTAAGAGCCTGTTTCCCTTCAGAAATTCCTTTGAGACGTTCTCCATTTAAAATTTACAGGAATAGACAAGCCCTCGGGTCGTTTTAAAAACTATAAACCACTCCTCCAATTCGAGTGTATCCGCCCACTCTGAAACGGGGATGGATAACAACAGATAATTTTCCACACCATACTGATCAAATTATCAAAAGAGATGCTCCTTCCATTGATGAAAAGAAACAGACACTGTTCCTTCCGAACAATTAACAATCCTATTCTTGGACCTTCCTCGGCGAGGTCCTCATCGCGTAGAGCATTCTACGATCGGGATACATTTTCCTCGAACAAGAGAGAGAACGCCTACGGCAGTCACGATTAACGGACTAGAAGAGGGGTCTCCCCAAAAGTGATCGTTAATCAGGTCTGGAAGCATTTTAAGTCCCAAAGAGAATGCATGCATCGTAGCTGGAACAAAAGAAACATAAATAAAATCATCGAAAGAAATAAATCGCCGGGTTAGGATATGGGCCAAAATTTCCCCAATTTTCTATTCTAATCGTCTCGATTGGAGACCAAATCATACAAGCCGCCGCCTAAGGCAAAGACTAGCAGCCACACGTGTTCCTCAAAACGTCATTCGGCCAACGAAACTGTTAGAAATTAATCATTTTAACACTATAAAATGAAACTGCTTATAATGAGAAATACTACCACATCTGTGGCACATTCATTGATTACTGATAAAATAAACTCATTAATACGCCTTCCAAATTCATTAGCTCATGAAAACATCGGAAAAAATACAGATAATTCAGTCAGACAAAGCACTATTTTGAATATGCAAGCATGTAGGGTTATCGACCCATGATCGATAATTAATTTCAATATGAGTTTTAATAGTTTAATGATAAAATTTAATAAAGTCTTCGCACCATTAATAACTTTAATTAAAATTAATTCCCATGGATTCCACAGTTTCCCGAATTGTATTGATGATACTTAATTAGCCAATCATCTCAACACCCAAATACTTACTTGATATTTACATGTAATGAATCAATAAAATGTGTTCATGCATGGTTAGTAAAAGAAATGAAAAAAGGAGCCTCAATGCTTGCCAATTTCAGGCCGCTATTAATTCAATTCGACGACCACTGCTTGCACGAAAATCGTAATTTGCGACTTAACTTTTCTTTCCTGTGCTATTTTTATCAAGTAGGAAAGCTAGCAATGGTACTTTTTAGCCCAGCATCGCTTTTACTGATTTTTAATCTAAATTTTAAAAACATTTCTTCGCAGATATTATCGCACAATGGTATTTATAAATCTCATCATTATTCCAAAACAAGTGATACCCCTTAAACTGCCGCACGACATGTATCGATATTCCTTGAGTTTTCAGCGTTGATCTCGCTCTACATATTTCCAAAAATTAAGCTGCAGGCTATACGCAGGAACTTTTACCATAACTAATAGCTAAAATAAACATTCGATACAAAGATATGAGTTTAGAAAGGCAAAATTTGTGACAATGGGAAGATTCTGGTATGAATTTAGGTCCTTTGATTACCGCGGAAAGTAAGCTATATGAAATCCCTCCTATTATTCTCTTTCGGGTGATGTTGTCCATATTTTCTAACGTCACCAGGACGCGAATTCGAGTAGGTTCCGCTCAGACTCACTTGCGATTATAATGCTAACATGGCGATGCTGGCAAATCGTGATTTTGAAAATAAAATTAATTAAATTTTATCAAACTTCCAGATGGAGTCGTAGCGAGGGGGGGGGCTCCGTACCCCCCACACTCCTCCCCCTCCCCCCCACGACAAGTAAAAAATACAACTACCTTTCTTCATAAAAGATTTTTTTTTAATATTGAAAGATTATGAATTTACAAAAGATATCTGTGAAGAATGATTTATTTTATATAATGAAAAGTATTAAAATTAGTTTAAAATGCTCTACTTAGTCACCTGTTTTTCAAAAATTTTCCTCCCGGTTTTGAACGCCCCCTCTACCCCCCCCTCCCCCCCCGCCCGCGAGCAAAATTCCTGGCTGCCCCACTGCCTCCAGTGTATATTTTTTTAGGAAATAGTAAAATTACTTTTGTCATCTTTGTTGAAACTGTAAGCACTAAAATGCATTTCCTCCTAGCACCGAAGCTTCTTTCTGGCTCCGAGGCTTCTTCCGGTCTACCCCTTGCATGCACCATTGCAGCCACTGTACATATTTCAGCGAATACAGTCCACATATTCTAATTGATCTATCGGATCCTTACTTGTCTTCGGAGATTGACACTAGGCTCAGATCAAGAAACCTTAAAGTGTAATTAGACACATTTAAAAATGAGTTAGCGAAGTGTTGCCGACATTTTTCGGGGAATATAATAATAATATAGGTAATATAATTTTATTCCACTCCTATTTAAATACATTACATCGAGAAAAAAAAACCTGTAATAATTGTGGAATATATAGGTACCCCTTTGTGGAAAAGTTTTGGGGCTACCATCATACACTATTTAGAACATGACTGGTGCTAACATACATAAAAAATACATTTATTTCGTTTAATTGAGTGATCTGTTTTCTTGACAATTGCATTCGATTGTGAATTTACAGTAATTTGCACATGGATAACTTTTCTTAACACACACACTTTCATAACACACAAACTCTCATAAAGCGTAAGAATTACATACAATATACCTTTATTTGAAAACGTTTATAACACCTTTCTTAGCAGAAACTCTACTTCCTTATACTGCATAAGCCATTTTTAACTGCGGATACAAAACCCCATCTCTTCTCCTTCTTTGCCACATTTTTTGGCAGCATAGTATATAATTTTGGCCCCAAATATTGATATGACTGTCTATATATTTCAGTCGTCGGCCTGGGTATATCAAAGTTTCTCCAAAATCTGATGTCATAAGTGTGAGGTCTGGCCTTTTCACCGCTACAGATATAGAAAACTCTAAGGTCTTTATAAATGAATAGATGCCTTAGTGGGAGGATATCTAATTTTTTGAAAAGACGAAATGAGTGGCTTTTCCTATACGATCGCGTTATAACCCTGATACCCTTTTTGCGCCACTATCAATGGTTTAATGTTGATAAAATATGCTCCACCCCAGCAGATATGACACATTTATTAAGTTAAACCATAATATCGATCCGCATACAAAGAGATCAGGGCATCATTTCCATAACACAACAGCAAATGTCATGGCAATTCGTCATCGCTCCTAAGTGGATGCCCTCCCAACCGCTTGCCTCCCGCATAACACCCTTCCCGTGCTCGCCGCCCAGTGTCTGATACCTTCAAAGGAGCGACCGAAGAAGCATCGCAAGCGACCACGCCCACCCCCATTGTCTGCTCAAAAACTCAACCCTTTCCAATTCAACGCCAATAAGTCTGCCGCAGCATCACCTCCAGCCCTTTTCAATCCTTAACGACGACCAAATCCCCTTTGCTCTTTTTAAGACTCTCGCACCCCCGTCCACCCCTCGCTTGTTTGATGCCGACGACAAAAGCCGAGGGAGCTTTATTGTTTAGGCCCAAGTGGATGGAGTAGGAAGAGGAGAAAGGGAGGACTGGGTCCAATGTCGGATGGTGGAGAGGGATGATTGGACAAATGGATTTCCGATACGGCGGACGCAAAGGAGGAAATGAAGGAGAAAGAGAGATAAAAGTGGAGACAAAAGTTATGAGAAGGGTAACAGGAAAAAGAAGAGATGATAATATTTTTATGAGCAGAATAATAATTGGCTTTTTAATTTGCTCGATTAATCCAATAGAAAATGTTTGGAGAAAAAGGGTAGGCTAAAGGATTTTCCTATTTTTTTAGAAAATAGCGCTTTCCATACCCACCGAATTCGAAAATTTCTACACACCAATACATATTTTATATTGTATACGACTGCGAGACGAAACTGGTATGAAGTTACTTACTTTCAAGCTAATCAGTCACCAAAAACGACGAGGCATGGCTTTCGATGATACACGAAAACAGACATCTACGGGTTATTAGACAAAAGTAAATGTGAAAAGATTTTTAGGAAAAGCCACGTAAAACATAGTATAAGTCCTTACAAGAATGACGTTTGTCATTTTTCTGGAAAATTTTCGAAAGGAATATGATGTTAGGAGAGCAGTGAAAATATAACGAATTCAAATATATATATTTGCGGAGAAATACCAATATTTCTCTCACTCTTAAAATATATCTAAAAATGTTTTAAATAAATACAGAATAAAAGAATTAGGTACAGGTGATCCGCACCATTGGAGTACATCGATCACACACACCACCTAATTGACCTTTGATTCCACCCAATTTTTTTTCCAGATAGGCTCACAATTTCCCACAATATTTCTCTTTTTTCCCGTTTGGGTGTCAGTCCTTGAAATTTCCCTGAGTGTCGGTAAAGGTAAAATTCCTCTAAAATTTGCAAGTTGTGAGGACCGCATCCAATCTTTACGGAGACTACATTCGCGTAGCGGGTATCCTGACTCGTAACTAAACCCGTCAAGGTGACATTCGCTTGGAATTATTTCATTTTATTACTTGTTAATAATTGCCACACACAGGACCGTAGGTAATAGGATGGTTTCCCTACTAAATCGAAAGATTATTACCCCTGGAGTACGTAATTCATGCTTTTAGATTTTTAAATGATGATATCTATTTTTCGCGATTAAATGAAAAGTAAAAATTTTCAAGCGCGCGAAAACGCAACGGCTAAGTATGAATACCGGGAAATCTCCGTGTGACGTCGTTCTGGTTCCCGCTGCCGCAAGTGAGGTGCCCTTGGGGCGAGGCTTTCAGCGCTGATATGACGCAGGATGCTAGCAGGTAGCTGAGTGTCCTACTAGCTGGTAGCGCTTGGCTTAAATAAGGATTATTAATACCTTATCAAACGAAGAAAACTTTCCGACCTTAGCCAGTTTTAATAGGTGATTATTAAGACATGTTTCCCTGAGCTCAGTGCCTCATGCATGCATTGGTAATCTCAGAAGATGTAAAACTCCTATCTATTCGTATAGAAACTAGGTCCCTGTGACGTCACGTGGAGTGGCATCGCATGGGCGCCAATCTGGTCTTTTTCAAATGAGGATAAAATTGACCATTGCCATTCGTCTAAACCGGTATTCCTAAAACCAAATAATTTGCATATTATGAATACACTAATGGTGGGTAACTAATCGCAATCAATGCCTTTCGTTTTCTTTGATGAAGGAATCTACCCTATTGGCAGGAACGCAATGCATGCATGAGAAACAAACACATCTAACACGACAAAAGGAATAACTTATTCGGGAAGAAAGAAATTAAAGGTGACGAATTAAGAGATAATTTTTAAGCATGCTATCCCCATGGGCAATACAATGTGCTTAAATTTCAGGTTTGGATCTCAGCTTCAGACCTCCTTACTTTTTTTTAATGCAGTATTAGGTCATCGGATCTGGAAGCCCCCGCTGAATAATCTAAGTAAGGCCGCATGTCGAAAGAGACTGCGTAAGATTTTCATTTGCGAGTCACAATGGTGCGTCATTCAGTGCAATCCGCTTTCCAGAGAGTAAAAGCCGACTTGGTAAAGCAACGGTCGGAGATTATGAACACTGCCCAGAACGCGGTCTAAGGCCTTCATACTCGTAAAAATTCACGACGAGACCTTATCAACGGACGGATTATGATTTCGGCCCCGGAGTAGATTGGTTCGGCGTCGGTACGAGAAGGAAATAATGGACCGGACCTCAGTCGCATTCGGTGGGCGTGGCCAGCTTAACCTTTGCCCCGCGTAAAATCGAACGATGGTCGATAATGAATTATTATTTAAAAGCGACGACTAAAATGGCTTGTTGCGCGTAAACGTGACGCCATTGGTGCCAGAAAGAGAAAACCGCCGGTTAAAATTAATCAAATCATCGATACGGCGTTTGTAGCCAATTTTTCATCCGAAAATTTATGGACATTCCATGAAAAAAAACAAACCAGGGTACTTTTTTATGAAAGTAAATATGGGAGAAAGACGAATTGATTAGAATGGTAGGGTAGCTTTCGAAAGATTAATTAATTAATCAATAATAAATGATTAAATGAGGACGGAGAGCCATTTTGAAACTTTAGTCTTCGAAACGTATATTTATGCGTTCATTTCATACTTTGAGTACCGTGAAACGGGGTGAAAAGAAACATTGGGGTGAATAGAAACGAAACTTCTTTTTTTTAATGTATAATCTATTTCCTACATAACTATGGGTAAATAGCGGCAACTATTATTTTTTTTAGGTTGGTACACTTTTGGCTGAAAGTGAAATAATGGTTTGTTTGGTTGGCAGCACTGGTTCTTGTTTGTTTGTCATGTTGAATTTTACCACGTGATTCTTGTTTTTTTTTATCCACTTTGAACTTTCCAGGTAAGTCAGAATACGCAGTGTTCTTAAAAGTAAATAGCTGTAAAAAACATAGTTTAATTATTCATATAAAAGATTCAGGCTTATTTTAAGCTTTAACTTTAACAATATTATTTCCAAAAATTATACATATTTTTTAGGTTAGGTTTTCAGAATTTATGGGGTGAATAGAAACAAATCATTTTTAGTGTTTTATTCACCCCGCAAGAAAATTTTTTCAAAGATGACCGGTCTGATCTCACAATTTATTTATCATAATTAAACCTAGTAAATACGGTAATTGTCTACCTATTCAATTTGTTTACTTACAGTTATGTAACTTGTTTTGTTTATGTACTGAATTAATATTTATTATTTAGAAATAAATTTGTATTTATCCATTACAAATTAAAAATACCATATTTAACTGTTTCCATTCACCCCCGATTCATTTCAATAGAAAAAAACATGAAATTGAAGTACTGTTTCTATTCACCCCCATTTGCGGGGTGAATAGAAACACCATGCTTTAATTTTTTTGTTTAAAATAAAATTTTAAAAATTAAAAACTATAAACAAATAGGTCTAACAGAGACCTGTGTTTGGGCAAAAAATTGTTTATATGGAACAACTACAAATATGCAAAATTTCAAACCAAAGTTGAAAATTGTTTCTATTCACCCCGTTTTACCGGTACTAATTAAAGTCTGCCACCACTTTTAATTAGTATTTTTGGGGGTAGAAGGGATTATCTTGGCTTAAAAATATAGGAGGGGCAAATGAAGCTCAAAGACTCGGGGGGAGGAGGATATTCGGCTGGTAGGTTTGGCCCGACAATCGCCGCCCCCAAACAATTGAAAGTGGGCGTGGAAAGACGTTACACGAAAGAAAATCGGCGAGAAAAGTTTATCGTTGAATAACCGGTCAGCAAATGCTTTCCCACAGTATCTGATCATCGAGCCCATGCTGTAGAACCAATTCCGCAATCCTTAGTCACACCTCCTCGGCGATAGAAAAACGTGCCGCAAATATGAAGCATATGAAACAAAGGTTTACGAATGCAATTTTTATAGTTTTAGAGATAAGTGCAGATAATGGTTCGTATGGTACGCAATATTACTGTGGAAAAGGAATGTAAGTGAATCAGTGATAAGTATGTAGGTATAGATTCGGTGCTCCTGTTATCCCTTTGCACAACAATATTGTGTACCTAAACAGGCATTGTCTTCACTTACTTCCAAAATTGTAGAAAATTGGATTTGTACCCATTGGCTGCTACGTTCTCATAGCGGTTCTCATATGCTTCATGTTTGCGGCTGATTTTTACATCAACGAGGAGGTATGATTAAGGCTAGCGCAATTGATAGGATAAATAAAATTGAATATTGAGGGCTTTATAAACGTATATTTTTTGAATTTGGTGTTTCTTGTTTTTTTACTTTGGTCTTCGTATAATATTGTGTAAAAATGGATGTTGTGGGCAATGTAAATGTAGCCATGTGTTGTTTTTTGCTGATCTGGTGCTATGCACATGGGGATATGTATTGTGTAAAAAATGGTATTTTGAGGGCTTTTAAAATTTTTTTGTACTTAGTATTTTGTTTTGTATTTTTGTTTGTGTATATTTTTGTTTGTGATGTAACCTTTCAACCAAGCTGGTACTTTGCATTTTATATTTTTGTCTTAATGTTTTGTTTTGAGACAAGTCATTTGTTTTTTTTTGTCCTGACTTTATGTTACCACCCGACTTCATGGTCGACTTGTAACAATTTATGCATCATCATCATCACTGGTCAACAATCCTAGGATTGGTTTGACGCAGCTCTCCACGCAGTTCTCCTATCAGCTAGTCTCTTCACACGTACGTATTTCTTCTCTTTCACATCTCTCTTTACTTGTTCCATATATTTTGTTCGAGGTCTTCCTTTTCCATTCTTGCCTTCCACCTGTCCTTCGACGATTGTCTTCATCAGGCCATCATGTCTCAAGATGTGGCCTATAAGGTTGTTCCGTCTTCTTATTAAGGTTTTCATGAGGCTTCTCTTCTCTCCTACCTTTCTTAGGACTTCCTCGTTACTAACTCGGTCGATCCATTTCATTTTCATCATTCTTCTGTAGCACCACATTTCAAAGGCCTCTATCCTTGCTTTCTCCGCTGCGGTCATTGTCCATGCCTCACTTCCGTATAGGAGCATACTCCAGATGTAGGTTCTTATAAATTGTTTCTTTACATCCATATTTAAGTTTCCCGCTGTAAGCAGGTCTCTCTTTTGGTGGAATGCTCTCTTCGCCTGGGCTATTCTGCTGATAATTTTCTATCTGCCTAATTTTCGTCGTGCAACGAACGTTCAATAGATGGCAGCTCGCTCTTTCAGTGCATTGCACGCATAGGAATTTTAGGGGAAAATGCATTTCCTGTTCCCATGTGTGAAACGAATACCATATTTTTATTAATCCTTGCTGCCCAGTTGCTGTAGTAATTCCAGTAACGACTTCCTAACCCAAGTTATTTCACGCCTTTTGCCACCCAGGTGGACGTATCCAACAGCACAGCAATGCATTTTTCGAAGCTCACATAAAGGAATTATTACCAAACTATTACGATTGGTTAAGGGATTAAGAATAATTGATCAATAATTATGGTATAAGTTAACGCAACAGAAGTTACTATAATCTTTGTTCATATACTCGAACGCACAGCAGTGCCAGCTGCGATTTACATACTTGACACTTAAGTAAAGGATTTCCCCTACAAATATCAGAATTATGATCAACAATTATCGCTGCGTGAATGTTTTCCTTGAATATTACAAGTACTGTTTTTTCGCTCAATTGCATTTAATAATGTTATTTAGTATGATTATTTGTAAGACTTGATTTCCCAATTGTTTAAGCTTTGATCAATTCATAGGTATTTTCAAAATATCAACCTAGTTAGCGGGTAGTGTACGGTGACTTAGGTATGGAAGTCGTTGCTAAAAATGCTATGGTAACAAGGAAAGAATAAAAAAGGTGGTATTCGTTTCGTCCATGTAAACTCAAAATAAATTGGATAAACACGTATTTTTCCATTGCGTATCAGTTCCCTATGCGTACCATGCGTTTATCATGCGACAGTCCTGCGATTGTCCTTGCTGCCATCTATGGGACGATCGTTAAGGACAATAGGATGGTCAAGTTTTAACATTGTGGGTACTGGAAGTTTCACCTCCATAGCCATGCCATAAGACACAGCAACTTAGTGTATATGATGCAGGGAAAATTTAAACCCTCTGCCCGCGAAGGAAAACCTAGAGATAAGTAGTTGGGGCAGATGGAGAAGGACACAAGAAGAACGAACAACAATAAACTGAAGGAACTGGCTTGGATAAGGGAGAAATGGTGGTTTGCAGCATATCAATCAACGAAGTTTTCTATGAGAAGACGATGAAATTTCCAAACGCAACTCGGCAGGGTTAAATATTAAGCGATCAAATTGATTCTTTTCGGAAGTGCTTTGACAAAGGACTCTACATAAAATTTTCAACCAGCGAACCATTGCTGCAGTACTGAAAATGATTGAAAAATAATAAGGTCCACTGCCTAAAACTACATTCCTACCGATTTTTATTACTGCGAAATGACATTCATGCACCCTTCATGTTGTTCTTCACAATTTTTTTTCGATCTGATTAGTAATCAATTTTTTTCATTCCAAGATTCGTCATTCATATGGCTATGATGACAACCTACATAGAAACATATGAAATAAGTTATTGAACTTCAATTTTATTCCCAAAACAAATAGTAAGAGACATATAAAAAGCTGTTTGTAGTTATTTCCTGAACTATTTGCGCATGGTCAAGACTGAGACAGTTGAAAAAAAATCATGGCTCTCATATTTTGAACCCTCGAGGTCACAGTTCAACAAAGGGGAAATATTCCTCACGCGTGGTGCATCAAACACCTGCGATAATAGTGCCAAATAACTCACATTTTAATATTTCACAAAACTTTATTATGTGGGTTTCCGTGGGTTTCAACTACTAGACAGTCACTATCAAGGTCATTATCATGGCTATCTATAATAAAACATTTTTTCCAAACACAGATACTATAACTGGCGCGCCTAAAGTCATTTGATACGAATGCTGGTTCGTAGGGGCTTACACGATTTTGAGCATCAGTCAAGTGTCGGTCTGGCGATGTGTTAACCTGCTCCGTGAACGGGCCAAGTTTACGCAACAGACTTGTACCTAAAAACATTTTTTTACTGTTTATAACACAAATAACCTACAACTGAATGCGTATAATTTTTATTTAATCAACTGCTTTATAAAGCCACAATGCCCAAAATTTCTTAAGCTAAAACGTAAGAAAATTCATTGAAAAAAAATCCGCGTTAACGTGCTCTTATCCACCCTATGTAGTTTCAATAAAGAAAATGTCTTTCTGACAAACAATTTTGATACTCATTTACGTAGTTTTATTGAATTTGTATCCTTATTTTATAATAATGAATTAAACATGATTAAAAACGATACAGCCGCTCTTGATTTATAAATGGTGTAACTAGACTGTAAGTTCATTGATTTTTAGGCGGTACGAAGTTCGCCGGGTCAGCTAGTACATATAATAAATTATATTGCAATGAGCTTAATTTGTTTCAACAAAGAAATGAGAATTGTAAGGCTCTAGTATGTGAACTATGACGACTAAATTTGATGTGTTATATTCTAAAAAAACTGGGATTGTATTTGGTTTATATACTTTCTATCAATTGTATTTTCCTTTAATTATGTTGTTGGGAAAACAATAAAAACCAATAAATAAATAAAAAAATAAGACTACGATGTAAAAAATTTCTAAACTAAATCATAAAAATTAGAAAATTAGCCAAAAAAATCCACGTATACGTACCCTGGTTTATCCTGTGTGAATTGAATAAAGAAAATGTCTCTCTAACAAGCCGTTTAATACTTATTTTTGTAGTTTTATTGCATTTTTTCTTATTTTATTATAATAAGTCAAATCCAGGGTCGGAATAATAAAGTTTTGAGGAACATTACGACGTGAGTTATTTCGCACCATAAATATGTGTTTCCATCAAGCGAAGCCTGAACACTTGATATACATCTGAGACTAGTGATGGGGTCGTGGGATTGGATACGTTTGGGAAAATGGTATATTTAAGAAGGCGAAAAATGGGCGGTACCGGAGCCCTCGATCAACTGTGGTAACAGGATACCGAATGTAATGCCAGCGGGGTTTGAGGGGATGACGACGTGGATACAACGAAAATGACTTCATTCCGTGCACTCACGTTTGCCTCTGAGCGGGAATCGATTTCGCGTTCATAAACTTTCTTCGGCCTGTAGGCAGACAATCAATGCGTGCGAACA
Source organism: Ischnura elegans (assembly GCF_921293095.1). Classification (NCBI taxonomy): domain Eukaryota; kingdom Metazoa; phylum Arthropoda; class Insecta; order Odonata; family Coenagrionidae; genus Ischnura; species Ischnura elegans. Next base: position 99,261,958 of record NC_060252.1, on the reverse strand, counting down.
CCGAATCGAGACGACCACCCCTCGAAGTCGAAGAGGAGATATTAGCCGGGGATAAATACTCCTGCCTCCCAGACCTGGGCGTACGATAGTCGTAAATCCGACGCAGATTTTTTAAGGTGTTTTCCAAAAGGTATGCCGTAGTGGAAAGCTCCACCATTACACCGCATTCCTATTGTTAAGATTAAGGACGTCTTTATCACGATTTAAAAGCTTATGGTCCATGTCTTTAAAGGCCGTTTTACACGGTACACGGAATTGCGCAATCTGACGTACGTGCGAAGGCGCAATCAAAATTGCGTCGTGTAAAGCGGTGAATTGCTAGAACACATGCGAGAATGCGTGGATGCGAGACGGAAAAATAGCCCCTGTTCTAATTTCGTTCATGCATTCGCGCTATTCCACGCCATTTTAGAAATAAATGCAGCTCTAACCTGCGCAATTCCGTGCCCCGTGTAAAACGGCCTTAAGAATTGGAGCGATGTATGGCCTAAAAAAATTATTTTCGAAGTTGCAAATATGGGTGAAATTTTGAGCGTAATTTTATAAGTGAACAAACCAGAGGAAAAACCAGTTCGATCGCAAAAATTTTTCAGCATAGGATCATGCAGAGAGGGATAGAATACTGAAGGTAAAACTAACAATGAACTAACGATAGTTACTCTGAACGCAATTGGGACTCAGTCTTGCACAAATTAGTCTCAACTATCGGAGTATCGAGGTTTATATGAGGTTAGTATTCGAATGCACAGTTTATTATTATTATTAAAGTATTTTGCCAATTAAGTAGTATTTAAGATGTATCAAAGCAACCTCTTCTCCCCATCATGGACTTCCCTCTTCAATTCACAATTACGCCTACTCCCTACTACCGCACGGGAAATTAAAAAAACTTTTTGAGCCACCCTTGTGTTCACTGACCCCGACCGCCCAAAGAAATCGCAATAAATTCCCCGTATTCCCAACGAAGTATCTCCCCTTCATCCGTTCAATTCAGTTGATGGATTCAGCATTTCCGAAGTTATTTTAGCTCAATATTAAATCAAAAAAGTATATTCAACTGAGAAATTTTTATGAGCCACATGAAGAAGTAACACAGACCCAATACGAGTTTCAATAAATAATAACCATCACCAAGTATAAAGGACTGCAAAGGTACTCCTTTGCATCTAAATAATAGGTGAAGTTGTCGCCTGTAAGAAGTTGAGATTGTTTACAAGGTTTAACGATGCAGCTCCTTCACATCCAGAAAGGCATCACGCCCAAGTTGGACGATTTATCTTTTTTTTTCTTTAAGTTGTTGCTAGGTGCAAGACTCAACGTCTCCAACTAAAAGGAAACATATCTTACTAATAACACCGAGCGGACATATTTCCTTTTAGTGGGAAGCGTTGAGTCTTGCACCTAGCAACATCTTAAAGAAAAAAAATGAAAAATCGTAAAAGTTGGACATAATGGCTTTCTGGAGTTAGCGATTCATACTTAAGGAGTAGCTCTTCTGTCTTTGTCATTTGACGGTTGGCGTTAAATACATTTAAACCCAAATTGCTCACAGCGCTCCTACACTATGAGAGTAGTAAAAGTTTATCTAATGTGTTTTGAATTTGAATACGACAAAGTTAAAGTAGAACGTGAAAAAAGGAAGCCAAGTAACCATTAAGGTTGGAGGTAAGAAAGTAATCATCACTAGAATGGTCTAGGCTAGGGGTTTCCAATTTACTAGGTCCAAGTTCGGAATCGCCCCGCGGTGCGGATAGCATATTTGCCGATGACTGAAGTATTCGATTCCAACGTCTTCTGAAGTATCCGGTGGTGTATTTCTTATTTACGAATAGTTGAAGGCGACTATGACATGTAGCACAGCGCTGCAATGCTCTTATAGCGGCGTCTCACAGAGTTAAACGAGCGAGAATCGCGCGCTACTTGAAACGAGTGCGCGGGCCGGATGAAAGCCCTCCGCAGGCCGGATCCGGCCCGCGAGCCGTATTTTGGAGACACCTGGTCTAGGCGATTGAAGTTTTAGTGAATTTGTATGCTTGCAACGTACATTTTCACTGACGATGAGAATATACCAACCTCAATCCGTACTGTTGATAATATGAGCCATTGTTGCACAAGAGACCGGGTTCTCCGGACATTCACTGGATCAGTGGTTTAACCTGAAGGTTGGTCTCGATAATAGTGTTGTTTCCGATTATTTGTTTATTGCCTAAATAGATAGATTATTACCCCTGGAGTACACATTTCACGCTTTTAGATTTTTAAATGACGATATCTATTTTTCGCGATTAAATGAAGAGTGAAAATTTTCAAGCGCGCGAAAACGCGACGGCTAAGATTTAATGCTGAGAAAAGCCCATGTGACGTCATCCTGGTTCCCGCTGCCGCCGAGTAAAGTGACCTTGGGGCGAGGATATGTGCGCAGCTGCGATGCAGGCTGATACCAGGTAGCCGAGTACCCCGCTAGTAGGTAGCGCTTGGCTTAAATAAGGATTGTTATTACCCTATCAAACGAAGGAAACTTTCCAACCATAGGCAGTTTTAGTAGGTGATTATTAAGAGATGCTTCTCTGAACTCTGTGCCTCATGCATGCTTTGGTAATCTCAGACGATGTAAAACTCCTATTAACTCGTAAAGAAAGTAGGTCCCTGTGTCGTCACGTGGAGTGGGCGCCAATCTGGCCTTTTTTGAAATGAGGTAAAAATTGACCATTAACATTCGTCTAAACTGAGTATTTCTAAACCAAATAATTTGTATATTATGAATACACTAATGGTGGGTAACGAATCGCAATCAATGCCTTTCGTTTTCTTTGATGAAGGAAACTACCCTATCGAGTGAAGAGCTCACGCCGTACCAAGCCACGGGCTTTTTAATGTTTCACACTTAGGGTAGGGGGGAAAATTTATTTCCCTATACCACCACACACTTCGAGGATTTTGTTTGATGGTGTCCGACTGCTTCACCCGGGATTTGAACCCGGTATCCTTCAGTCAACAGACAAACTCTCTATCCTCTTCTCTACGGCGCCATTAGTATTCAAAAATTGAAAATCACTTTAAAATGGTCCTTTTTTCTGGCATCAGAAAACACAGCTGACATTCAAATACAATTTAGTTTTCGGTTGAATAATGAACGTTCGGTTGAAAACGCGTTAAGTTAAAATAAATACAGTCTAGCCGATAATTCCATTGATATACTTTTAATTGGTCATGAATTAACGAGTTAGAGGGGACTATTTAGAGGAGATGATCATAAATCAAAAAACTCTGTTCCTTAAAAGTCATTCACTCACACGATACGACATATAAGGTCGCAATCTCTATCATTACTCCACAATACAAATTATAGAGCGAAAATTAAATTAACCAAATTCATAATAAAATTGTGACCATACCCGTGCCCCCGCGTTGCTATAAACCAGTGTCTCCCATTTGCATACAGGAAAAACTTGAATAACCCAGACACGAGATTTTATGCTAGCAGCCACGTCATCAACGCCAAGTTTCACGCACCAGGACGAACAATGCCCTATCTCATGAATTACGTTCCCATCCATCAAAATGCATTTCTGTAAAAAAAATTAATTAAAGATGCCAACAGCAACGGCACAATAGGGAATAAGCAATTCCAAGCCGGCGATCCGGAGTTGGGAGTTTAACTGTTACAATCTCAAAAGCGGGCGTCTATTTTTTTCCTCCTTGAAAAGTTCTTTTGCGTAAATGAATCCAACAATATTCTTCAACGGTGGTTGAAAAGAAAAACAAAACTCTAATTATGCCATTTTCAAAAAAATAATAATATGATTGTCTGATCGTGCTTCATCGCCTGAAAGTCACAAAAAATAGGCTTTCTATATCATATTTTCAAGAAAGAACATTTGAAAATCAGCATTTTTACTCCGGCTGTCATGGAAGCGCTTCCCAAAGTACAGGAAAAATGTTGATATTTGCTAGATATATCACCATTAATATTACTTTTAAGTTAGTTTTAACTTTTTTTCACTTATTTTTTTGTTTTTAGTTAGTTAGAATTCTCACCAAAAATGACTAAAAGTAAATTAAAACACAGCATTATAATGCATACAATCATTATAATTCTATCATTACCTTTCTAGATGCCATACGTATGCCAGTAGAATGATATAGAATGATTGGAAAGTGGAGGACGTGGAGGGTAGAATTCGTAAGTAGAATGAAAGGAAATAGACATTTTCTAAATCGGAGAAAGAAGACCGATTTTGAAGGGGAGTCAGGCCTAGCACAACATTTAAAAAATGAAATTTGAACCAAAAATTACCCAATTAAAACGCTCCTTAATGGATCATAACAACATCAGCCAAGAATCGAGGTACACTTACTCCTAAAAATTTTAATTTTGCCACCGAAGAGCTCAAAAAAATAATTAATATTAGTGTATTTGTTGTATTCTACAGATTTATTTTCTACTCCTTAACTTTGGTCTAACATAGGACGGATTTTTATTCATTTATTTCAATACTCACGCTACCATCAGGTGATAGCCTACTTGCGGTAATATGTGTTATATAAAAAAATAATAATCGTTCGTTTTTTCAGGCGTGACTTCATGGAATCTACTTAACACGATGAAATTTTAAAAACTTTGTAATATCGCATGAATCGCATCACTCTGCGAGATATGCCTCGACCTCACGTCCTAATAGATATAATAATAATATAAATACACCAACGGATGAAGTTCGCCATGAAAAATATCTGACTTAGCCGGGATTCGAACCCTGATCTCCCGATAGCCGGTTTGACTTGTTAACCAGTTCCACCACCAAGCCATTTTCCCAGAGCGAACTTCGGGATAGATATTACCGAACAAGATGTTGACGTCACAAGTCCACACTGTGGTACATGTGGCGAGGGTCGTGCTTGCTACGAAGTTTGCTCTGAGAAAATGGCTTGGTAGTGGAACTGGTTAACACGCCTTTCCGGCAATGGGGAGATCCGGGTTCGAATCCCGGCCTAGTGAAATATTTTTTCATGGCGAACTTCATCCGTTGGTGTATTTATATTATTATTATATCTATTAGGACGTGAGGTCGAAGCGTAGCTCGCACAGTGTTAAATTCATGTGATATTACAAAGTTTTTAAAATTTCATCGTGTTAAGTCGATTCCATGAAGTCACGCCGGAAACAACGAACGATATTTATTTTTTTGTTTAACACATATTACCGCAAGTAGGCTATCACCTGTTGTTAACGTGAGTATTAAAATAAATTAATAAAAATCCAACCTATGTTAGACCAAATTAAGGAGCAGAAAATAAATCTGTAGGATACAACAAATACACTAATATTAATTATTTTCTTAAGCTCTTCTGTGGCAAAAGTAAAAAATTTAGAAGTGAGTGTACCTCGGTTCTTCCATTTGTATATTTAACATGCACCCGTGCGCGTGATTGCGTACAAAGTCACTTGTTCTTGAAGTGCTCCCTAATAATAATATAATAATAGTCATAATATTAGGTTTCTTATAATAGGTTATAATAATTATAATAGTAATTACTGTTGTAACGCAAAAACCTATATCAATGGTAAACTTCAACTACTGGGTTAATAACGTGTATCCGTCACACCGCTTATCATCCTCGAAAGAATATTTTTGTTCACTACTTCGACTCGGGAGACGTCTCTCTCGCTAACTACCTTAATACGCGCGGAATCCCGCATTCCAATTTAGCATTCCAGCCACGCAAAGGGATGAGAGTCAAAGATGAGGGAGGAGGTAGTGTGAGAATTTCAAAGGCTGGAATGGGCGTAGAGAGAGCTTGGGGAATAGAAGCTCCTCGCATTATCCAAAGAAGGATCTCATTGCTGAGGCCGGGAGAGCGCAAGTGGCGACGACAAATCTGCGGACAGGACGAGAAATAAATCATCATAATATTATTCATGAGCTAATTAGCATGTCTCGAGGCGGTCGCGACCTTACCCCGTCTCCTCATCCTTCGCTTAGGAATGAGTTAAGTAACAGGATTTGCCGCCCTTAACTCGGCGCGGCATTATTCCGTCCAACACGCTTCCATTCCGTTTAGTTCGGATCCTTTTGAGAACTTCGAGGATGTGCCACTGCGACTATTCGATTCAAAACAAATGGATTGTTCCGATCTGTGACACATACTGCTTGATATGAGGCTGCTTTAAAAATTGCGTTCCGTTGACAAAAAAATACAAAATTGGCTGCAATTGACGCAGATGGGTCGATAATTCCATTCAACAATCAATACTTCTAGACAGGGTATTTCAAGGGTAATTTGAAATACATCAGGAAGTGGTAGGAAATATAATATCAAGCATATTTTGTCCCATGAACATGGGGTCTCAATTTCTTAGTTACTGCGCTATGGCGACGCAAACACTAAATTCACTAACTTTTGATTTACTTTGTGGTATTCCAGTATATGTTTTCCTGGATATCACACAATTACTTATACCACTTATTTTTTACAGAGCGCGACCCGGGTTTCAATGAATTATCATCATCTTAATTTGCGCCTGAAGATGATGATAATTCATTGAAACCCGGGTCGCGCTCTGTAAAAAATAAGTGGTATAAGTAATTGTGTGATATCTAGGAAGACGCAAACACTTTTTAGATGCATGCTTCAGTTACTATGAAAACTGTTTCTCCTGGGCATCTACTTTCGAAATTTTATTTCTTTTCAACTTTTCGACCTTTTCTACATTTCAATTAATACCTTGGATTTTTAAGGAAAATAAATAATTAATTTTGTACTAAAATGTGCGATTACAGCTTTCTGAAACAATCATTCTCAAGATGGGTGAGAATGCGCAATTCGTAGTCGTATTTTGATACTTGATCAAATCTATCGTTGAACTAAGTTCAATAATTACTTGTTTCAGATAGTTTACAACGCACATTTTCGACCGACCTTAATTATTTTCCTTAAAAATCCAGAGTATTAAATAAAATTTCTAAATGGATGTATACCCAAGAAAAACCTTATTCATGGTAACGTGCACCCAAAAGAATGATGTCAGTAACTAAGGAGTTACGACCCAATCTTTAAGGACAGGAAATGCGTAAAATTGTCTTCCGCACAACCTCTTAAATTATTACAGATACATCCTGAAACACTCATAATCAGTACATTAATTCGCGGTGAAAGCTTGCTGCGCTTGACATAAATCCATTAATTTGAGGTAATCTCCGAAGTTACCGATCGCATCGGAACGGAAGTTCTGACGTTCGAAAGTGAAGAGATGGGCACGTGGGAGCGGCGTATTAAAATTTCGTTGATTGATGGCTGCAAAATGAGAGCGAAAAAAGGCGATGTCCATTCGTTCATTACGGGGAAAGGGTTGCTCAACACATTTTCTTACGCGGCTGTGTTTTTTTCTAACGCTTAATACAATAAGGGAAATTCGGAGTAATAACTATTCTCCGAACCCTTCAGAAAGTGTAGTAAGTACAAAAATCGTAGTTCGTAAGTAAGTACGCTGAAAAACTATTCAAGCGTAAATTTACGCTTCACAAGTTTTTCAACAACCTATACTGTCCCGTCTTTCTTTCAAATTACGCGTGATTGCCGACAAAATATGCCAGCATTATTTACCCATAATACGATTTCATTTACTTGTAAACGATAATGGTCAATAATAAATGATTTATGGCACAATAATTTATGAATAGTTAATTGCTAATAATAATAACCATTGGACCCTTTTTTCATGCGCAAGTATGCTTAAATTTTGCAGAAATTTCTGTTTCGGTTTATTGGGTATTATAAGAGGTGCGGTTAAATCGGGCAGATTAAAATTATATATCTCCTGTTTTGTCTGCGATTTATAACGAACCGTTTTTAAACAACAGAAACACTGAGCTAAGTGTCCCAAGGCCCCAAATTTGCCCTGATTAAAATGGTGCGTAGTCGACATAAACATCAGTAGTAATTTTGGTTCCTACTGGCATCAGCTATCCAAGGTTAAAATTTCGTGACACGATTTTTCTCCACCCTATATATAAAAATTATGCATGAGATAATTTCGAGGCGAAATTTTCAAATTTGAGATACAATAAAATTTCATCAGGGTTAACTTTAAAGCAGGATAGTTTCAGGGTAATAAAATAAGTTGGAAACGTTTGATGCGTCACCTTAAAATACCATAAAAATTATTGCGAATTTGATCCGGTTATTCTCCACGTAGCCGACAAAGGAAGAAAACTTGATGCCCTAGAACAAATAGAAATAAACATAAGGAAGAAGAGTAATTAGCCCCTCCTCAACGAACTACTACAACAGCTCACCCCTCCTATCCATTGACTTCCATTAACCTTCGTCCTCCCCTTCCCATCCCTTCTTTCCACCAGGACGCGGCATGCCCGCCCCTCCCCCTTCCTCCTCGACGGCCGACACCATGAGGCATCCAGGGGTAGGTGACCGGACCGAGTGAACGAAAGAGTTGGAACCCAGCGGAGTAGGGGAATCAGGGGCCTTCCCACCAACCCCTTTGGAGTGAAGATATTAAGGCCAATTAGTTGTATATTCGTCATATTTCCTCACTGACTCCATCCTCGGTTTTTCCAAGCACCTGTGATTGTACACCCTTCCCTTCCTTTCTTCCCCTTCCTCCGCCTTCCCGTCTTAACATCCCCATCCTGCCTTTCCTATTTAAGACGTTGCACACTCGATATATTGTACCTGATGATGCTGTAAAGCGAAACCGGTAGTACTAATAAATTTAAAATTGTGGAAATTGCTCCTGCTTCTTCATTATGTCACGTTTCCACTCTATCTCGCCTGAAACCCTAGATTATATACTTAAAATACCGATTGAGCGGAAGGGATGCCTCACGCAAATCCGCTCGTATGCAAAAAGAAACTGTCTTTCCTGGCATTTAAAAAAGAGTCGTCCGTTAAAGAGGAGCATTAAGCTTCTGCATAAGATATAAATAGAGAGAGAGAGTCAGAGACGAACGCATATCTTTTAAGTCTTTCGCTCGCAAACTGGCTGCCTCTCCTCTTGTTTTGCACATCCTTGCCCCATCCTCCCAAGTCCTGCCTTCCAAGTAGCGATTTGCTCCCCCGAGGCATTTACCACAGAAGATGTGCGGGTCGCATCGGGAGGAAGGCTTATTTGTCATGCCTCTTTTTAAGTCATGGGCGCGCGAGCGAGCCTCCGCCGACTGGGAATAAATTGAGCGCCTTGGAAAGGTTTAAGAAGAGGAACACCCTACCCGCACGAGATTGCAAATTCCGTATTCTCGCGGCGCGTGCTTGGATCATGAGCGAGATATTCCATTCCCCCACTACGGTGGGATTAAGGACCTACATCCTCCTTCGCCTCGTATTTAATCTTCCACGATTTGCAAAAAAGAAAGCACCTGATCAATATTCGCCTGTTCCCAAAGAGAACACAGTACAAGAGATGCCCATGCCCCCAACGTTGACGGCGTGTTACCGTACAAAAGCAACAAACCCCTCCCTTATACCCCCTATAGTCTATTCACTTTATGTTTGCGGGTGAGCTATCGTAAGATCCCGGTCACTCTCGGATGGCTTCCCTGATAGGGGAGGGGTCGTACCAAGAGAGACAGGAGGAGCGAAAATAACGTTGCCAAATGTACACAGCCGCCCTAATTTGTTACTGAAAACGTGTGAGACATGGGTGGCCACAGGTATTTTGGCCCCGGCGCCGAGACAATATACCTACTCATTTGGAAGGCATTGTGGACAATCCTTTTACAGAAGCCCATGACATTTTCAGCTACCGCGCAGAATGAGGCACCGTTGGTGGAAGGCATACTTAGTCGCATACAAGGAGAACGCGTGAGGTTTGGCAGCACTGCTCCACAAGCAGATTAATGGTGTTCACTCGGCGGAGGTCGGAGAGCGACTGAGGCCACGCCTACTGTTTGCTGATTGTCAAAGGCAAAGTCACATGCCGAGAAAGTTTCCCTCCCCTCACCTCCACTTGCTTTGGCCACACCAGCTCACCCGCAGGGATAAAATGAACAGAGTATAGTAGTAGTTGTAGTTGGTGATCATCAAATACTATTCAGCGACTCTGTTAGCACTCTTGGACTAACCCTCACAAAAAATTTGTCTTGGAACCAACATGTCAATGACATCTGTAATAAAGTCAATATTACACTGTATCAACCAAAACTTCATAAGCACTTACTTCCTATATCCACCCGAAAAATGTTCATTTGTACCCTGGTATTCCCTTCCTTTGATTATTGTAGTCCTGTTTATAATGACATGCCTAAAGAGCTGGATAAAAAGTTACAAAGCCTACTTAATTCATGTGTAAGATGTGAATTCAATTTAAGAAAGGATATTCATGTATCACAGTACAGAATCAGCCTTGGTTGGCTAAATATTTGTAACGGAAGAAAATATGTACTCGGTACTCTTCTTTTTAAGATTTTCAGAGAATCCCTAATTATCTCCGGGAAATCTTTTTGAACAGATCAGTAACCACTCACATGTCATCTCGAAAAAAAGACTATTTATTTTATCCTACTCCAAGAACAACTACCTACCAGAAATCATTTCTAGTAACGGCAACTAAATTTTGGAATTCTCTCCCTGAGGATCTAAAACAGAAGGGCAACCACGCATTTAAATATAAATTATACATGGCTTAACTCAATGGATAGCGAAATAAACCCCTACATAAAATACAGCCAACACATTCTGTGTGCTGTTAAATTTCAATCCTTGTTTACGTGTCATTTCTTTATCACTTGTGTATCAAACACCTTTATTGTTAATACTTGATATTTTCATGAGCATTGTGCTTTTAATGAGCCAATTAGTGTAAATTGTGTTTTTCTCCAAGGGTATACCCAGAGAATGAATAAATATATATTCTATTCTATTCTAGTACCTTCTTCCCGTCTCGCCCGCATTTTTATTTAAATCCTCTTATTTTTTACTCCTCACATAATTTATTTACATCAAACACTCCCGAAAACCGAACAATGAGGCCTTTGCACCAAGGGTTTCATCAGCAACTTCCGTAAACATGAAAAATAAATTGCCTTTCCTAGGGAAGATTTTGAGTAGTTCATATTTCCTCCTCTGAATAAATTATTTATGATGCTGGATTCGAATTAGATGCTTAAAAAATCGTGGTAAAACATTGCAACGATGCAAAAAGAGACAAATATTGTTATTTTTTGGTCATTTTTCTAATGACTCTGCAGCTATCGACTTATTAAAAATAACTTATCGGGTCAATACTAAAGTAAAAAATCATACAATCCCGGAATGCAAGTTTAAATTTACGCGATTTCCACATCAATGCCCCCCTCCACCGAATATGATATGATACATTACCTTCAACCGGTTTCCGTGGAAGGGCTAATGCAAAGTTGAGTCCAAGAAGATGGAAAATATCGTTACTATTGGTTTCTTGACCGCGGATCCGGGAAACAAGGTTGTAAAACTATGGACGGATTTTGGCACCCGCGTTCGGAGAAGCAGCACTGTATTTTCTTTCAAATCTGGGTTCTGGTCGTGAAGTTGACTGCTGAATGTTTGCAGCGAGATGAAAACCACGCGGAATATATAAATAATTGCGAGAAGCAGAGTATGAATGGTCCATATGAACTCAGATAATATTTTACATTACTCACCATATTATTACTATAGTATTCTACCGATTAAGGTAGGTTTCCATTAAGCATTCAAGAAGTGATTCTGGGAGTCTCCCTTTCCTTCCAGCTCTGCCTTTTTTTAATTCACTATAAGGCCTACTCCCTTTCAATCTATCAAAAATCCTATTCTTTTCCTTCCCCTCCCTCGTTACCTAAAAAATTCTACCCTCTAACACCATTTTCAACATCCCCTCCCCGCTAACTACTCGCTCCATCCATACCTTATGTCTCCTCCGTATCTCATCTAAAAGCTGCCTCTCCTCGCCAACCATATCCAGCATTTCGTCGTTCCTTTTCCTCTCCGTCCATTTCACCCTCTCCATTCTTCTCCATACCCACATCTCGAATGCCTCCAGTCTTCTCTCGTCGTCTTTCCTCAATGTCCATGTTTCCACACCGTTGAGCGCTACACTCCAGATAAAACTCTTCACTAACCTTTTCTCTAAACTCTTACATAACGATCCTCTCAGAAGCTTCTTCCTGTTCATGAACGCCTCCTTTGCTACTGCAATTCTCTTCCTGATGTCCATACTACTGTATCCGTTTTCCTCTAAATAGTTGAACTGCTCAACCTGCTCAAGTTTGTCACCACCCACCTTTATCTTGAGTCTCACATTCCTCGCTGGTGATGCTTTACAAAACCGCATAACCTTAGTTTTCTCGTGATTTATCCTCATCCCATACTCCTCGTAACGCTCGTATAACGCATCCACTAGAGCCTGAAGCCCCCTCGCTGAATGGCTAATCAACGCCTGATCATCCGCGAAATACTATATAGGATCGTTTAAAAGAGGTAACGGTTTCCATAAACATAAATTTATGTACTTTGGAAGACAAATTACACAAGTAAAAATGGCTACTTCAGATATCCAGTGTAGTGAACATTAAATCAAATTTTGGGTAATTTCATAAGAAACAAATGGATAATTAAAACATCATCTTTCTCTGCAGGATTTTCAACAATTAATCTAATAGAGCCCACATACAATGTAAAATCCGAAAAAATCATTGAAGTGTATTACATTTTAATTTCCTTTTGAAATCACATATTTCAAAAAACCCAATACACCTCATCCAAAAGAAATTCAGTAAAATGAAGAAATCACTATTCAGAATACATATCATCCCTCGACGTCTTATTTCATAAGGAATAGCCATCCAAATTGCCCTTTGATCCAAAAACTTCACGTCGCGTTCATAAGCCGTGGATCAATCACAAAAGCAACACCGATTAAATTGTGCATAACTTTTCAAATATTATTTTTTCCAGGAGACAGGATAAGATGATATAAAGCTCAGCACCTGCGGGGCACAACTTTTCTTCCGCACCGAGGATGTTCCAATTTCGATAAGCCAGGAATGTTTGAACTCCCAAAAAGAGGATGATGATCCACGCTCCAGAACAGTCTCGGTTTATTATTTTTTCCTCCTTTGGCCAGGATTCCATGATGAATAAGTGTGGATAAAAATTTAAAAAATACTACCGCCATTGCGAAATAGGATAACGGCATTTAAAGAGGAGATATACGGTAAATGAAGCACTATTATTAAAAAAGATAACACTTTGAAGCATTCTTACAAGCTACCTGTTAAAGTTAGTCCCTAAGAGTTCAATGGAAAACCGCCATTTTACACATACTTCCTTCAAAAAATTCTATTTTCAGTGCTGCTTTTCACTTTTAACTACATTCAATGGCTAACGTTTCAACGAATAATTACTAAAATATTGACGATCGTCCGTTTAAAATCCTGGTCGTTGATTATTCAAGTAAGTTAGGGTACTATTTCAATGAATGCTTCCTTTTCACAATGATATACTTCCGCAGGGTGAGGCCTGAAACAATTTAGTTATTTACAGGTTAAGCCATGGGTAAGTAAGTGGAGATTTGGCGTTTAAATCTTCATAAATACGAAATACCGCAGCAACGTGTTGCCTTGAAGAGTAATTTAAATAACTTGTAAATGAATTCTGTAACGAAATAAAAAAAATATTTCATCACATAAAATATGATTTTCTTAAATAAAACAATCAGATTTACGTTTGATATACCTGGGCAGGTGTGCCGACTTACAAAAATTTAGGGGGGCCCAAACCGGGGACCTTGTCCCGGGAAATTTTATAAGTGGTGAGTGTTAAGCTTTTTAAGCATTTTAGAAAAGTCATATGATAAACATTAGAACCCTGATAACTCGAATCTCGATATCTGGACACTCCGGGGAAAATCGACAAACCTGACACATTTTTTTCTCACATCCATAACGAATTTTTAGGGGACTCGGGCCCCCTCAGGCCCCATGGAGTCGGTGCCACTGTACCCGGGGCCTTATGAATCAGCAGGTTCAAATATTTCCCCATTCTTTAACACCGCGGTAGATAACAGGGGATTACGGACACAGAAGGTCTTTGGCTACTGATGCGTTGCTTCGTAGAACGCCAATGGTGTCGTTTCGCGTGAAATTTTGGAAAATTTTACGTCGCCATCTAACCCAGGTAACGGCTTAAAGGCGACGAACACAGTTTAGCATCGTTTACAGAGTACATCATTCCACGTAGACGACGGAGAATTATCTAATGTATTCTATCAAGGCGATGCAGCCTCTAGTGAATATCATTCAGGTTGATCCAGAATAATTCGATTTCCAAAGAGTATTTTCGATTACAATAGAGGTTATATTGTCTAGAAGGATCAAATATCAAGCAACCGTTCATCGAAAATAATATGGCATGATCTGACCTTACGGCTAAAATTTAAGGTTGAAACAATTGGCCGTTTATATCAGGGTTGTCAAACTCATTCACCTTGGCGGGCCACATTAGCCAACTCATACAGCTGGAGGGCCGAATTCGTATTTCAGGACCAATAAAAGGATAATTATATCAAATACTACCGCGACTATATTATAATTACTATTATTTTAAAAGGCAACTGGAAGAGAAGAAAGTGTTTATTTACTTTAATTGACACATCTTTGCCTGTACAAGTGCATCAATGTTTGCCACAAAGGACTGAGCGGTGGCTATCTTCATTGTTGAGTTGAGATGTTCATCAGTAAGTCGAGACCTGAGTCTAGACTTGTTCAAGTTCATGGCAGAAAAAAGTTGTTCATAGACATAGGTGCTGCCAAAAATTGACATGATCTTTGAGGCCAAATGCTTAATTTGGGGATATTTAGGCCCAAAGTACTGATAAAATGTACTAAGATCTAAACTTGAAAACTTATCCTTCGACACAGATCTTTTTGCACGAAAGAAACATTTATTGACTTCAATTCCTTTGCCTCTAGGGGATTACTATTCACGAAGAGGAATAATTTAAGTAGTCGTGCCTCGACAAGTATTGGCCTGAAACTACCGCTAGATTAGGAGGCCAAGATGGTGAAATATAGTCAATTTGTGAAAGAAAGTATTTTCGGAGTAGAAGAAATGCGAGCGGGTAATATGGATGAAGTGCCAGTAAGTTTTGATCTTCCAACTGCAAGAGATGTAAATCTTAAAGGAGCAAAGAAAGTGTCGATTAGGATGGAAGAAGAATCATGGCCGCGAGCCGCGTGTTTGACACCCCTGGTTTATATGATAGGTAAATGGCCATGACGCATAACTTAACGAATATATCTCGTACACATATTTGGAGGAGGTTCCCGGCAGCTAAGGCCATTTGAGTCGTTAGAAAGGGTAGGAGAGAAAGAAAGGAGTCCAGAGTCTAAATTAAACTAATCTTAACAAGAGACATCAATGGGACCACGTTTTAATGTACAATCCGACATAACGAATAATTTACTGAGTTTTAAATGTTTTCCCTGCAATTTTTAAGCAAGGATTTTGGTTCCTATGAAATATCTCCGCTTCCACTGGGGTGTGAACCTGGTCCCATGGTGCAGGAAACCAAATCCATTCCACCCACATCAACCCCGTTCCCGGTCGCTAAACCCTTTATAGCCCAATGTTGCTTCTAAGCAACATCAAAAATGTTTGAACTTTAAGCTCTAATTAGGAGTTATCTAAACTTCCTATTATTTTGTAGTGCAAATTTTAATGATGAAATATTTAGCTGCCGGGATAATTATCATTGAATGTAAAATTTTCAAGTTTTGAGAATGAAAAATCCTGAAATTTGATGCCTTCCAGAATCAGCTCTGGGTTGGAAAGGGTCAATAAGCAATGGGGATTTGGCCGAGTTTACGACTATGAAACTTGAAATGAATGGCATACATCAGAATAAGAATGTATGGAATGAGGAAGAGTGGATTATTACACATTAACCTTCTAGATGGGGTAACGTACACCTTAAAATTAATAAGCCTCTATCTACATAATTGGGGAACTTGTGACCTCAGAAAGAAAATAGCATAGCCATTAAATTTATAAAAATAAAAGATGAACAGTTTATAAATTATACATATCGTAACAACGTGTTCCAATATTTACGGTATAATTAAAAACAGGGAATCGGCAGGATAATAGGGTGGTTTCCTATTATTTTTTTAATGCCCAAATCGAAAGATTATTACTCCTGGATTACGTATTTCACGCTTTTAGATTTTTACATGACGATATCTATTTTTCGCGATTAAATGAATAGTGAAAAATTTCAAGCGCGCGAAAACGCGTGGCGTAAGTAGGAATGATGGGAAAAAGGCCGTGCGACGCATTTCTGGTTCCCCCTCCCGCCTTGTGAGGTGCCCTTGATCGAGGCTCTGAGCGCTGATAGGACGCAGGATGCTAGCGGGTAGCTGAGTACCTTGCTGGCTATTAGCGCTTGGCTTAAAAAAAGTTTATTAATTCCTTACGAAACGAAGAAAACTTTCCGACTTTAGCCAGTTTTAATAGGTGATTATTAAGACATGTTTCCCTGAGCTCTGTGCCTCATGCATGCATTGGTAACCTCAGACGATGTATAACTCCTATCCTCTCGTGTTGAAACTAGGTCCCTGTGACGTCACGTGGAGTGGCATCGCATGGGCGCCAATCTGGCCTTTTTCAAATGAGGATAAAATTTGACCCTTGCCATTCGTCTAAACCGGTATTTCAAAAACCAAATAATTTGTGTATTATGAATACACTTATGGTGGGTAATGAATCGCAATCAATGCCTTTCGTTTTCTTTGATGAAGGAAACTACCCTATTATGGCAGCTTGAAGACGCTTTATCAATTACTATTCTTCTACGCAGAAGCATGCATAGCAGTTTCAGGATGCAAGATATTTAGAATCGATTACACGCTCAGAATTTTAAAAACTCAATACCGGTAATACATAATAATTATAAAATTATTATAACTTATTGAATTACAAATTTGCCACTTTTAAAGTACCCAGAATAATATCCCACGCCTCTGAATCCGTAATATTGTATAAATTTTGAGGAAAAAAAACGAAACGTTTAATTAAAGGCGTGGCTTAACAGGATAGAATTAAGGATGAGTTTCTATCAGACGGCTTCGTGAAGATTGAAACAGGAACCGTTTAAGACCCACACGTCACCGGCGACCATCAATTTAAGAACCTTCTCAAAGGATCTGAACTGTTACGAGGAGGAAAAAAAACCGCCGTACTCTTATTGTCATATCCCTCGATGAATGATGCATCGACCGTCCACGCAAAGGTAGGACTTAATGCATTCAGATTTCAACGTTACTTCACAAATTATATTCCGACTAAGGACGTTTTTTTATGATGTATGAGGTTTAATAATACGCACTGGCTGGAGTTCTCTTCGCATTAATTTGAATGGAGATCCGTTCCCAAAATAATTTGGCGGAGCCCTCGACTCCTGAGGTGGAACTGATTTATTGACTCTCAATGAGGAATAAAAAGATTTATTCAAATTTTCTATCACCATTTTTTTGAGTGATGGGAATGGAAAGCTTGGAGCATCACGTATCACCAGTATTACGACATTCTCCTTTTTTCCTCAGAGATTAAAGTACCAATCAAGGGGACTGCATAGAGGAGACCCAATTCCATTCCATAGAAGTGCGATTTCTGTTGCCACTTCGGTCGCATTTTGATCGATTTCCAAAAAATGTCCTCAAAATTTATATTTCTAGAAATATGAATATAATTTTTGGCAACTTTTTAAAATATCTTTAATGAAACTATAATTACATTTTAGCCTAAATTTTCACTTAGCTGTACAAGTACACTTCACTTTGCTAGTTACTATTTTGTTGATATCAACGTAATGAAGCAAACGGTAACCAAACTCCTGTTGTTCATGTCAATAACTTTAAAACAGGAATATTTTGTGATAAGAATCTCTCTCATTTTGTCGACAAAAAATACTATTTTCAATCATATTATGTCCTTCATGCCACTGCAAAATAATTAGACTAACTTTTAGCAAGGTACGCTCAGAATTAGGCGAGATTGAAGAATTAAACCGCAGACATAAATTTATAAAACAGGAATATCTATAAATATGCTACAAAAGCCCTTTATTGCATGAAAAAAATTACTTCACTCATAATTCCTTCTATAAGCTCGCTGTTTAGCCACAATGGTTGGAAAAAATATTTATTACTATCTACCGCCACATCAACATAAAATCCGCTCTTTTTATTTTTTATTTTTTACGACCCCTTATGCCGTATATCACGTACCTCATGGGGCTTACACTGTCCGAAATTGGATGCATGCCATTTCCGGTCGAATATATTATCCCGGCAATTTTTATACCAGCTTTGTGAAACTTTACCTCAATATCCACAATGAATTGGACGTAGGTATGGGAATGGTAATTTCACATCCTTATATTGCACATTTCGTCATATCTAATATTATGCACTGAATTTCTCTAGGGGAAATGATAACGCGGAATAGATTACCTTCAGCCTAAACCTGTTACACTATACTCGGACTATTCACTCCAGCATTTTGAACGCTGCTAAAGCAGAGCAATTTCATAGATGACACCCTGCACTAGCAAAAAGAAAAATTTGATCAGAGTTCTTCAACCCTGTTTTGAAAATCATTTTGATGTGACGCGTCTTCCATAGATTGCAGCCGACTGTAGCTCCATATAATCTAACGATTTGATCGTTGGATTATTCTTCCTCATAGGATAATCCTCCAAAGTTGTTAGAATAGTAATGGCTGATGTCTGGTTTCGCTGATGGTAGGACCCGCCCGCCTTTGTGACGGTGCGGGATTCATCGTCCCTTCCCTTCCTTCCCTTCCCTTAAGTTGGCTCTGTATTTAAGTTGGTAGTGTAGGTGTCACCAGCTTCATTTAAGTACACCTCCACTTAAGTCATCTTAGAACCCAACTTAAATTGCGTAGGCAACTGTTTCCGCAAGGTTGAAGCTCTTCATGTGTTGTAAATGGCACATAATACCCATCTCACATAATCCCGTTGATTATGTTCTAAGTTGTGCTGTATTGTATGATGTGGTTATTGAGCGTTCTATTTCGTTAGTTAATTTCTAGTGTTGGGGATATTAATTCGACGAATTTATTTTGTAGTGTTTCTCATCTTATTGTTGGTTTTATTTCCGTGAAAACTAATTGCTATGCCTGTTGCTCACGGTGAAACTCGATTTATAAAACTTAGAAACGTTTTAAGGAATTTTAAGACTGACAATGAGACGACGGCAGAGGATCCGGTAAAACAGTTTATTTTCCATGGTGTCATAATCGAAAATAACGTAAACGAATGCACTCAGTAACTTTCCACACACTGTTATTGAAACTATTGCATAGGGCTTTAATTTTAGTCCTAGGGATGCCGAGGGAGATAAGATGTGGCGATTTCATTGGACGTGGGAGGAATTAATGGTTGAAATTTAACATCAATGGTTTTAATAAAGCAGTGGAATTTGACTAGCAATAAGTGTTTTTGCTTACGTTATGAATATGTCATTCCACGAAACCACGCTTAGTAATTCTAAATTCCTCTGGCTCCATCACCTCTCGCCATATAGCGTTCCCTCAGGAACTGAAATCGGTCTTTCCTTTTAACCTTCTGAATCCAAAATGGTTAATTCACGGAGTTTGGAAGTTTATTTCAAATAACAGTCGCTTTGGATCAAAGAATCACTAATTGCTCTCCTAGACCTTCATCTGTCAACATAACTGTTTCCCGATATAGACAATCACGGTGCTGAAGTCGACTTAAAGCTCAAGTGTAGCTACCGCACCACATTTAAGATTATATTTAAGTGAAGTCACTTAAGTTAAGTGTGTAGTGTAGACAAGGCATATAATGGTTTCGCTAGTAGTGGGCGCTGGTCGCTTCCATAGCGGCGAGGGTATTCCCTATCCCACCATTCCTCTTGTATCCCTACCCTAGAGGCGTCGGCGGGCTCCTTATCGCGGCGGTGCCTCTATCCTTTCTTTCCTTCCCTTCCACTCCCCTCCCCGGGTGCGCGGGCGTATCAGCTAAATTACTGGGTCCCGGCCCCGGTGTATTGTAACGCTCAGAGGACCCCTCTTGGGTCCTGATACTATTGCAGCTCCATACTGGTTTAAATAAGTTTTATTTCTTCAATTAGGGCACCAATAGGTAATTTACTCAAAAGATATCTTGGCGAGGGTTCGTAATTTATAATATTCCAAATCAATAAGTTTTCACGCACCTATTATCAGATTTCCACCGAAGTATTTAACATTCTACATTATTTATGGTGCTTTAATAAAAGCCTTTAGGTACTGATGAATTCTAGTTCTTGAACAAAGCAATTTTCACAACTTTCCAATGAGTGACTTCGTACAGCATTTTGTCAACTGAAATATGTTTTTCGCCGTTTACTTCCGTGAGAAGCAGATTTGATCAATTTAGGCAGAGTAAACAGAACATCGAATCGGCGATCGGAACTTAACCGCAGGCGATTATTGGGATAAAATCGGATTATTTTGATTTTTTCGTTAGATAAATCAATTCATAAGCGATGGGCCAATAAATCATCCCCCTCTATGAAGGCTTTTCCTTCCGCCCTTTCATCTCACCATTGAAAAGATTTTTAGCCATGGAATGGATGCGAATTCGTTTTTATTTCGTTTCCATATCAATAAGAGGAAAAAAACAAAATCCGAGGTGAGAATAGTTTGCGTGTATTACAAGCTACTTTGATTGCATTTCAAAGATTAATGTATTTATGTACTGCTTTAGTGTATTACATCTATGTACTATCCCGCAAACCGCCTCCATAGGTCTGTGGCAGGGGGGATTAGGACACCAGCCGCTTACAAATAAAAAGGAAACGACGAATATATCTCGGGTTCTCAGCCAGGTTAATGCTTTTACATAAGCCGACGTTTCGAGAGACGACTTTTCTCCCATCCTCAGGGCAGTGTTACTTAATGGAAGTCCAATTTCACACTGAACCGGATCGACCGTTTACCGAGGACAACAATGCGGCTCAGGTGTCGTCCGATTGGCTGTAGGTCTTTTGAAATTCTTCACGTTCAACCATTATGTTTTTTATAACCCATATTTCTAATGCTTAAGCATACTGCATTAAACACCAGTATACATTATTACATTTCTAACGGAGCGACACCAACGAGAACCTTCCGTGACAAAATATTGCCTTCAAAGATACCGCTATCTACATTGCGGCAAATAATAATGCCACAGATATGCGCCATTGATGCATATATTCACAAACAATCCTCTCTCGTTATGGGATGAACTTACATGCCTACCTTTAATCAAGGCTGTGGACCAAAAACCACTGTCCACATCGCTATTCGCAACAACCATTATAATGTGTTCAGCGGTGCAGCGAGGGGGGGTTTTTGGGGGATAAACCGCTCCAGAGTTCAGAGAAATTTTTAAGTTTAATCCATTTTACTTAAGCGGATTGATATCACTAAAAGAATAGTGTAAGAATTAATAAAATATCCCTCAAAAAGCCGTAAAGCTCACCACTTTGAATCATTTATTTTAAAATTCCGCAATTTATTGATATCGCACCTAGCGCTTATCCTGGAGGGTATTCCGTACCCCAACACACCCCGCTGTTAGTTGCACCTAAACCCCTCCAGCCCTAATTCCTAGCTGCGCCCCTGAATGTGTTTGCATAAATGGCTTACCTATAACTATCACGCATGTAACGAAATTCCATTTAAAACGAGGCAAGTTCCCGCTCTCTTGGACTTTCCTATGATCGCCATTGTTAATTTCCCCGTATATAACGAGTTCGGATGGTATCCCCACTGTTACGAAATATTCTACAGTTCCTTAGGGAATTGTTTCCTCTTTTATTAAGAAATGGAGGCTAACTTCGCTATATAACCGCTTCCTTTCATTATTATCAGCTGTTCTTTCATGAGGCCATCCCCTCATAGTTCAACCATAGGGTAGTTTCCTACATCAAACAAAACGAAAGGCATTAATTGCGATTCGTTACCCACCATTAGTGAAATCATAATGTACAAATTATTTGGTTTTAGAAGTACGGGTTTAGACGAATGGCAATGGTCAATTTCATCCTCATTTGAAAAATGCCAGATTGGCGCCTATGAGATGCCACTCCACGTGACGTCACAGGGACCTAGTTTCTATATGAGTAGATAGGAGTTTTACGTCGTCTGAGATTAACAATGCATGTATAAGGCACAGAGCTTAGGAAAACATCTCTTAATAATCACCTATTAAAACTGGCTAAGGTCGGAAAGTTTCCTTCGATTGATAAGGTATTAATAATCCTTATTTAAGCCAAGCGCTACCAGCTAGGAGTTTACTCTGCTACCTGCAAGCATCCTGCGTCGTATCAGCGCTGAAAGCCTCGCCCCAAGGTCACCTCACTTGCGGCAGCGGGAACCAGAACGACGTCACACGGAGATTTCCCATCATTCCTAATTAGCCGTCGCGTTTTCGCGCGCTTGAAATGTTTCACTTTTCATTTAATCGCGAAAAAAGATATCGTCATTTAAAAATCTAAAAGCGTGAAATACGTACTCCAGGAGTAATAATCTTTTGATTTAGGCAATAGGATAATAGAAGGTAACCACCCTATCTTGAAATCTTTCTCATTAAAGCCGTTTGATGGAAAGGGTGTGACGATGGTTTAATATTACGGATCTGTTGCTTAATAAAGCCAATGTACGGAATGTTATCCAGCAATCACGTGGTGAATACGGCAAAATACTTTATTAAATATTTACAGAAATCCTGTTAATAACAAAATAGAACGACGGTCCCCTGAAATTCGTTTTAAGCGAGATTTACTCTACATATATGCTGTGCCTACATCGGGCTACTATTCCTTTTCTTGAGGCCGTTTTACACGGTACACGGAATCATAGGCGCAAAGTGCGAAGGCGCAATCAGAATTGCGTCGTGTAAAACGGGGAATCGCTAGAACACATGCGAGAATACTTGGATGCGAGACGGCAAAATAGCCCCTGTTTTAATTTCGTTCATGCATTCGCGCAATTCCAAGCCATTTTAGAAACTATTGCTGCTCTAACCTGCGCATTTCCGTGCCCCGTGTAAAACGGCCTTTACTCTCTGCCTGCATTTTCATTCTTTCTCCCTCTCTACCCTTCCATTTATTCTATTCACCTTTCGCTCCTTTCTCCCCATATGGCTGGATTACATACACCTCGGTCCGATCCTTATCCGCTTCCCGCCCTGTCCCCGTACATATCTTACTCGCCATCCCATCTACCCACCGCCATCTCCTTTTTCCCGATCGGGAACTTTGCCAAAGCATTGTCCATTTCGCTTCGCAGGTGCTCGCGGCGGCGTGGTGTCAGCCCACCCGACCTCGGCCCAAAGATCCACCATCCCTTCACTCCCAAACTCCCAGTCTAATAAACTTCCTACTCCCTCTATACCCGATAGTAAACTTTCTACGATATCAGGGAACAGATGACACGATTCAATCGGAACGCTCACTAATTTTTTTTTCAATCTTCGATATTGAAGGAGTTTGAAAAATAAAGATAGCCTATATCTTCCTATTTTTCGTTCCGTCGCCTACTTCTCGAGCTATATCTAACCCTTTAGCAGATAAGTTGTTGACATCAGCGGCTTCCGTCGAGATTGAAACCGAGTCTCAGTTACTTGCAGCCCATGCGCAACATCTTACGTGCTTCGTTGCTGTTCCAACTCTTATAAAAGACCTCCTTCAATGAGTGCTTCTATTAGAGCGAATAAATGAATGTGAATGACGATTATCGGTATTTTTATTTAATTATTCTACCGATTTAAATAAGTCTCCATAGAGTACTTAAAAATTATTCTG
Organism: Ischnura elegans; assembly: GCF_921293095.1. NCBI lineage: Eukaryota > Metazoa > Arthropoda > Insecta > Odonata > Coenagrionidae > Ischnura > Ischnura elegans. Next base: position 99,238,109 of record NC_060252.1, on the reverse strand, counting down.
TCAGCCTCCTCTCCCTTCATGATCTACCCTCTTCAATTAAGAATAAGGCCTACTCTCTATAATGCAATTTAAGCCTCCTTTTCTTTTCCTTCCTCTCTCTCGTTTATCTAGTAATCAATCCTCTAACACTATTTTCAGCATCCCCTCCCCGCGAAGTACTCGCTCCGTCCATACCTTCTATCTCCACTGCATCTTATGCAGAAGCTGCCTCTCCTCACCCACCTTTATTTCTTTACATCCACAATTTTTTTAATAGTTTTTTACATCTATTTATTGGCATTTTGTTTTCCCTTTTATTGATTTTATACTATACTTATTTTGTCACTATGTTTTTAGCTATCTAAAGTTTTACAAAGTTTTATGCAACGTATCATCCCTCTCTTCTAACTCTTTTAATGTTTTAAAATGAATTATTATTTATTTATTTGTGTATTTATATGTTCAAGTATTTATTTATTTAATTACTTATTTATTTATTCACATGTGCCTTCTATTTACATATGGCTAAAACTGGGGCTTTCCGGCGATGGCAACACCATGTTACCCGAAAGGCTTGACTCCTAATCTCCGGATGATCCAGAAATGAAGCCTAAATTGTTGTTGAGAGTCATACATTTTACCGGTCTGCGAGCCACCCCTATGTCATGACATGAAACTCTGTACAGAGAGCCCTGGGTTGGGGGAAGACGGGAGGGGCCACTTGGCCTCACCAAACCTAGGTTAAATAAACTAAAGTTCACCATGTGCAGCACCTCGTCGTTTCTCCTCTTCGTTCACTTCAATTTTAGCGTTTTACTCCACACCTACATCTCGAACGCCTCTAGTCTTTCACGTCCTCCTTCCTCAATGCCTATATTTCTGCCCCGTAAAGCGCTATGCTCCAGGTTGAAAGTTCTATTTACTTTTATCCACTGACACTACGCGTTTCAGCGCTTTCACGTTATTTTAAAAGGAAAAAAAATGAATTTAAAGCTTAAATTATGAGCGAATGGCTGAATAAGGAAGATTTTTTGTCGCCGTAAAAATCTCACCCTTCCACTAATCTATTTCTTTATTGCTTTGCGATTTCGGACGTGACTGAACGATCCCATTCCAGCTCCTTCCTTATACGAAATTTTTTCGCAGACGTCGACATGTGTTCCCATCGAAAATTACTGAGTTAGAGAGTAACGCTTAACGGTGAAGGACGGAAAGGAAGGAGGACGAGATAAGCTAGAGGTGTTCGAGGAGTGAATAGAAAGAAGAGAGGAGAAGGTGAAGAACGACGAAGTGGTAGACATGGTGAGGAGAGGAGAGAAAACTTCCAGGGAAGAAATGATGTAAGCAAGAGGGTTTGGGTGGAGCGAAGACTACGTGGCGAGAGAATGGTAAAAGCCTTGCTCGGGGAAAAATATTGGGGGTGAGGGGGAAGAAGAATTAATTTTTAAATGTTCTTCGAGATCTCCTGTTCTTACAAGGAAAGTAACCATTACAAGTACTATCACTATTATATTTTTATCTAGGAAGTCTTATTCTCTCCAAAAAAATCACCTTTTTCCAATTAAAATACTACTCTGAATTTAGTCCCACGCCTTGTTCAGGAATTTTAGGCACAATATAGATCACTACGAGTACTACTACTATCATTAATGCTACCGAGGAGGTCAATTTCTCTACAAAATAAATCACCTTCATCAAATTAAAATACTACTCTGAATTTATTCCACACATTGGTAAGTAATTTTATGAAGAATATAAAAATTACGAGCACTACCACTATTACTGTTTCCATTGAGGAAATCTGTTTCTCTCCTGAAATCACCTTATTCAAATTGAAACGCCACACTAAATCTAGTCCACACCTGGGAAAGGAATTTCAGGCAGATATTTCAAAGGTGAATTCGCATGCAACACAGCGCGTCGGTGTCAATTTCAACCGTGTGTGGTCTCCCCTTATGTATCCTCATTGGAGAGGCCCGATAGGCGGGCGGCATTTCCCTCGAGCCTTGCCTTCCGCCAAAGTTTATAGGTATCGCTACGCTCGCAAGTGTGGAGAGAGGGTCGATGCCCCGGCGATTCTCATCTTCCCTCGGCTCCTGATATCCCCTTCCGTTTTGGCACTCGCCTCACTTCCCGATTTTTCACGCCCAATCGCAAAAGGCGATCACTATTTAGGCAGTACTTTAAAGGAAAACGGATAAGGTAGTAAGGATATCAGGAAGAGAATTGCACTAGCAAAGGAGGCGTTCATGAACAGGAAGGAGCTTCTGAGAGGATCGTTATGTAAGAGTTTAAAGAAAAGGTTAGTGACGAGTTTGATCTGGTGTGTAGCGCTCTACGGTGCGGAAACGTGGACATTAGGGAGAGAAGACGAGAGAAGATTGGAGGCATTCGAGATGTGGGTATCCGGGGAAGAATGGAGAAGGTGAAATGGACGGAGAGGAAAAGGAACGACGAAGTGCTGGATATGGTTGGCGAGGAGAGGCAGCTTTTAGATGAGGCACGGAGGCGACAGAATGTATGGATGGAGCGAAATCTTAGCGGGGAGGGGATGTTGAAAATGGTGTCAGAGGGTAGAATGTTAGGGAAATGAGGGAGGGGAAGGAAAAGAATACGGTTTTTAGATAGATTGAAAGGGAGTAGGCCTTACAGTAAATTGAAGAAGGTAGCGCTGGAAGGAAAGGGAGGCTCCCAGATCACTTCTTTAGTATTCCATGGAAACCTACCTTAATCGGTAGAATACTGTAATAATAAATCGCATAAGGCTTGCAAGTATTTCACTATCGGCGAAGAGAACGTGACTGCCAAGTTTTCTTGTAGAGAAAGTAATGATCATTCTCTCCCGCTGGCTTGATTATTATTAAAGTGTTCCACCGATTAAGGCGATTTCCATGGAGTACCAGACGAGCGAGGTTTTCCCTTGCCGGCTGGGAAACAAAGTGGGAACTTCGCAAAGTTCGATTGATGCAGAACAGATTCCCAACAAGCGGATCATTTCCTTGCTGTTCGAGGAAATGATCCGCTTGTTGGGAGCTCGTGGCAAAAAACGTGAGATTTGATAAATACATATTAGATCAGTATTCTACCGATTAAGGTAGGTTTCCACGGAGTATTCAAGAAGTATTCAGACAGTCTCCCCTTCTTCACGGACATCCTGCTTCATTTCACTTCCTTTCATTCTATCTAAATGTCCTTTCGCTTCCTTCCTCTCCTTCGTTTACTCAACATTCGATCCTCTAACACTGTTTTAAGCATCCCCTCCCCGCTTATTACTTGCTCTATCCATACCTTTTGTCCCCGCCGTATATCATCTTGAAGCTGCCTCTCCTCATCCACCATGTCCAGCACTTCGTTGTTCCTCCTCCTCCCCCGTCCACTTCACTTTCTCCATTCTTCTCCACATTAACATCTCGAACGCCTGCATCTTCTCCCGTCCTCCAACCTAACTCCCCACGTTTTCACAGCGGACAGTGCTTCACTCAATGTTAGACTCTTCACTAGCCTTTTTTTCAGTTCTTTCACAAATTATTTCCATCAGCTCCCTCCCATTCCTGAACGCCTCCTTTCACTAACGAAATTCTCATCCTGGTTTCCTTACTGCTGTATCCGTACCCCTCTCTTATACTACCCAAATGGTTGACTTTCACTACCTCTTCCAGCTTTTAACTTGTTAATTTTTCTAACGATCATAATTTTGCGACTTGATTGAATTTTTGCGATAATTATGCATAGATTAATCGCAAAAAAGAAACCGAAGGCTCATTTGGATCTAACCTTCTTAGGAATTATGTTGTTTTATTTCTCATAATTGTAACGTATCGACTTTTTGTACCGACACCTTTCTGACCCATTGATATTGAATAAAAAATGAGTTTTTCACCTCTTCTACCCTCAAATCTATTCTCTCCCGATTTGATCCTGAAGCCCCGTCTTCCGAGTAGTGAAGCAGAGAGGAATAATTTTTGGTATCCGACCGCAGGGAAAATAACAAAAAAACCTCAGTTATTGCGTAAACTTCAATTAAGCCTCTGTGAAAATAAAAAGAAATCGAGCGTGCTGGGCCCGCGCCCAGCGGGCTTCCCCCGCTCTTTTCAATGCAGGTCCACAGAGGGATAGGCGCGTATCTAATTTTAAAATGTAGAAAAAAAGGCAGGGTCTTATGTACAAATTTAATTGGAATGTTCATGTACAAATTGAGGTCAGAGGACCACTTTAAACACAACACTGGAAGTAATTACACTACCTCTGTTAAACGCACATGATGACCCATACTTACGTATCAACAGGAGACTTGAATGTGGAATCAGCCGCATTTTGATAAACGTTATTTAAAGAATGCGAGATATTGTTTCAAATGAACAAATGTATCAGTTAGTGCGCCGTTAACGTCAGGAATATTTACCGATTTTTGTTTTTTTGTTTTGTTTTTGTTTTTTTTTTATTATTTAAAAACCAATTTCAGGAAACAATAGCAATATTTAGGAAGTAAGATATGCCGTCGCATGTTATCTGATAAATTCTGTGCATTTTGGTACCTCATTTGTAGTGTTTGGTTGCGTATAAGTTGAGAAAAAGGTATCTATACAGTAGAAATAATATAGAAGATTTTTTTTACTCATGAACTCCTGAATAGTGCTTATTAGGTATAAGTTCCAAATAAGATAAAAAATTCGTGGAAGGCACAGGTTACCTCTAAAAAAACTTGATCCTATCAATAAATATAATTCATTTCCACTGTAACCGAATAATTTTTGATTTTTTTCTTCCTAGCAAACCTGTTCTTTGAATAAGACCCCTCTCAATCAATCCTCTTTGAACCCGCACACATCTCCAACTCACTCCAATATATACGCCCCCATCAGTCGATCTTTCCATTCACAATGCAGCCATGCCTCCCTCCCTCCCTCCGTTTCGTGAGAATAAGATGGCTGGCAGAGATAAGAAGCAGAGGATGGACACAATCCACAGATCCGTTCCCACCCACGCCGCACACACCTACCGCGTGGGAAGAGCTCCACACTACTCGTGAATACAACCACCCATCCCCCTTGAGATGCCGACGCGGATATATTTTATCGTTTGGCTGTTCTTCCCCACCACCTTTCGCCTAGCATCGAGTGCTATTCAATGGTACACACCACGTGTACGATCGAAGAGTCGTTCCGTGTACGATCGAAGAGTGTCATGCCGTAGAAAATGCAACGTTACGGAGACTAAACTGGGCTAAGCTATGGAGATGGAAGTTCAAAATGAGTTTCTATAGGTTCGCTGGTTCACAGCACCTTAAAATGGTTTCACTCGTCTGAGGAGAACTGTCAGTGGAGATATTTTGACGGCCTTGGTGGTGATGGATTTAGATTCTCGTCTTGAAAAATCTAAATTCGCAGGTTCGTGGTCCACCACGATAGTTAATTCAACCGTTCCTCCCCACCACCTGACAGTACTATTCAATGGTACACACCACGTGTACGTTCGCAGAGTCTTCGAAAGACGTCCTGCCGTAGAAAATATAACGGTACGGAGACTAAAATGGGAAAAACTATGGAGATAAGAGCTCAAAATGAGTTTCTATTGGGTTGTTGGTTCACAACAACTTAAAATGGTTAAACTCGCCTCAGGAAAATCGTTCGTGGAGATATTTTGACGGCCTCGGTGGTGATGGATTTAGATTCTCGTCTTCAAAAATCTAATTTCGCAGGTTCGTGGTCCACCAGGATGGTTAATTCAATCGTTCCTCTCCACTACCTGTCGCCTAGCATCGAGTTCTATTCAATGGTACGCACCACGTCTACGATCGAAGAGTCGTCCGGGAAGTCCAGCCGAAGAAAATGTAACGGTACAGAAACTAAACTTGACTTAACTGTGGATATGAATGCTCAAAATGAGATTCTATTGGTTTTTGTTTGTTCACAATACCTAATTAATTCGACTACGGAGAATCATTAGTGGAGATATTTTGATGGACTCGGTGACTAGGGGGTGAAATTCTCGCCTGCGAAAGCCTTAATTCGCCGGTTTATGGTCCACCAAGAAAGTAATTTAACGCCTTGCTAGGCATGGCTGTATACGTACGTACGTGTATTGAATACCAAGCAGAGGCGGACTGAGGTCGTTGTTTAGGGAACGCGGTCCATCACTTTCCGCCCCGCCTGGAAGTTATGCAACACCTACGATTTTATACGCCCGAGGTCTCATTTTATTTCTTCAATTATTTTAGACATTTTTTTTTAACTGGTGAAATACAAAATTTCATTGAAGAGCCACCTTAATGACTGCCACCTTTTCAATATTTCCAGAAATTACGCCCTGATACTTCAATTCAGTGGCGCCGACTCCATGGGGCCTGAGGGGGCCCGAGCCCCCACAAAAATTCGTTATGGGTGTGAGAAAAAAATGTGTCAGGTTTGTCGATTTACCCCGGAGTGTCCAGATATCGAGATTCAGTTTATCAGGGTTCTAATGTTGATCATATGACTCTCCTAAAACGCTTAAAAAACTTAAAACTCACTACTTATAAAATTTCCCGGAGCAAGATCCCCTGTCTGGGTCCCCCCAATACTTATTGTAAGTTGGCATCCCTGCTTCACTTTTAAGCTAGGTTTTACATTAAGGCTGCGACACTAGGATGGTATGATTGAGACACAAACGACAAGCCAATGTTTTTCTTTGATAAATGACTGTCAGTTTTCCGTGCCACGGGTTTGAATACCCATCATGAAAAAGAAAGTTGACCACAGCAACATCCTAACAAACCTAGCGTAAACTTTAGCCTCTAGAAGGGTTTTAAACGGTCGATTCGCCGCGAAAATAAGCCAGGTTAAGCAGAAGAGATGTACACTATCTATATGCTTTTGAAACCATTTATTTCTAGTTTAGAACAAGGTGGATACTAATCAAGATTTTTATCCTCGGTCCTGGCTTGTTGAATACAATACATCGATATTTGAATTTTTCACTGCTTGGCTAACAATAAGTGAAACGTCGCTATTGCAACTAGTCCAGCGATTCCTGACCGATGACAGCATCATACAAAATATGATTTATCGCTTATATAGCTTGTAAGCATATAATTAACCAGAAAATACGAAGTAGGTTCGAAGATTTTCGCGGCGTTGATCAGATGATCTCTGCATTCTCTTCGGGTTTTCACCGCATCCGTTGGGTTTTGACCTTCAACCTTCGACCTGAACACGCTGACTGCAATGTCAGCGAAACTGTTTTCGCCAAAACCCAACGGACGCGGTGAAAACCCGAAGAGAATGGAGAGGTCAGAAAATATGAAATTCAGACCAAAAGGAACGGTAGAATTGTCCCGGAACTGAAGAGGTTATTAAAGCTTTCGGATCCTTCTGTGGTCTCTTCGTATCGTTACGTGGCAGCACGCTGGCGTTAGGATCGATGCCACTTTACTTTCTCACCATTTCTCCCACCATATTTCCCTCTCGCTGGGCGTTAAGTCATTCAATCCGTCAATGGAACCGTGAGGGTGGGAGGCGTGGGGGGCGGGAGAATCCGACAGGTGCTGTTATCTTCATCTCCAATGGCGAACTGCCCTCCTCCCGAGCTGCCTCTACCACGAGCGATTGAAATACGATTGGGAAGAGACGGTGAAGTTCCTGCTTACAACTAAGCACGCCAGCGAGTGAGAGACGCTGCTCTGACAACGTTAGAGTACTCGCATAGTGAGGAGGTCGAAGAGGAGGTGGATATAGAGGTAGAGATGGAGATTGAGGTGGAGGTAAAGGTAGTATCGCATAGTAAAGAGGTTTACGCACGCAGCTCTCCCATAGCCTCGACCACGAGCCAGTCTTTTACCGTGTGGCATCAAGTATAATGGTTATTTGCTTAGTTGTAACATTTTTACAATGTTAAGCGATAGTAGTGGTGATGGTGACGACATATCATCAGTATGTAAGTGGTGACTAACTGGTCGTTAAGTAATCGCGAATTCAGTGCCCATCCCATTAATCAAGCGCGACAACATCTGGGAGAATATCACCATCTGTATTTGCAACTTAAGTATTACCCAGTCAAATTTCAGGAAAACAAGGATATCACATGAAATGGGCCTTGAACGCATCAATCACGGAGAAGCCTCCCGATATACCTCGCGACACACCGCCCGAAAGACAAACCCGTTTGTCTTTGAAAGCGGTCCCGCGCAGCCTCCTAGTGAGCCGCGAGGTACACCTCTACCTCGACCTGCTCACTATGCGCGTGCCCGTAACATACAATGCATTCGTGTTACCTCGAGGTATCGCGACCTCCAACTCTATCTCCACCTCCACCTCTTACCTCCTCACTATGCAAGTAACCTTTGACGGAGCTCGGGAGAAACTGAATGAGGTGTTATCGACTTACAGTACAAAATTTACCTAGGATTATGAGCAAGAAAGCATATTTAAATGCTAATCCTAACCAAGTATTACTTTTACTATTACTTTGAATGTCTGAACATAATATTTCTGTATTTAAAACATAGTGAAATAAATGTTCTACTTCAAGAAAACAATAAATGATAAGAAATAACGTACAAATTTTCAGCTTGTAACTTACGTACTCAACCTGCTGAATACAATGCTCTGCTATACTGTGCTAGATCCTCATGTCGATACTTCAGTGAAATTTGAAGGGAAATAATTTAAAACGTGACTACCAAGAATACTTTTATCATTTAGCAATTTTAAGTATGCATTGTATAAGGTATGACTCTTAAATGCGCAACTGGTTTCAGCTCGCTATTGCATACTCCATGTCAAAAATAAAAAAAATGAGACGAGGGACGTCATAGCAACGGAGAGAAACTCTAAAAATGGCTCTGGTAGAATGGAGGAATACAACTAATATAGCCATAGATAATCCATAATGCATGGCCAATACGTAATTCTCAATGCTCTTAGGTGGATTTCTACCAAACCTAATATTCAAAATAATATATTTTCAGCTGAGATTTTCGAGAAATTGCTTTTTAATATTCCCAAATATCTTTAGGTCACTATGTCGGTGCTTTAAAAAAAAAAAAATTATTTGAAAATAAAATGTGGACAATTTATCACATACGTTTTTGAGTAGTTAGGAAATTATTGATGTTATAGTAAAAATACAATGGCTGAATAGATCCGGCAGATTCAAAACTACTGAAAACAAGAATACCACAAAAAAAGTATTTTTGGAGCAATATCAACGAAATGTTGAAGGAGCATATTTGTTTTGAATCTATTTTCCGCGATGCTATCTTCTCAATCTAGGCCTTCAAATTACGTCTCAGATTCGTATTCTACCAAAGATGGCTCTTTTACACGGAACATTTTTCGAATCATCCCCGGCTCCCAGGCTATTCCGCCGCCCTGATTTAACTTCCCTCGTCAGAATACCAAAATCTATTTTCCCTCTCATTTCAACTGCATTTTTCCTATTCTCTTCCTTCTTAGCCCCGCCTAGTACCTAACATTCTTTTCTCAGACAAATGTTTCAGAATCCCCTTCAGCAAAGTATCACTCATCTCAATATCACTGTACCTAGCCCCAGGCCCGTACTACCCCTTCTTAGGGCGGATAGCGCCTACTCTCTTACTCAATATCCTACTCTCTTACTTCTCATCTCCGCCTAGTACCTAACATTCTTTTCTCAGACAAAATTTTCAGAATCCCCTTCAGCAAAGTACCACTCATCTCAATATCACTGTAACTAGCCCCAGTCCCGTACTACCCCTTCTTAGGGCGGATAGCGCCTACTCTCTTACTCAATATCCTACTCTCTTACTTCTCATCTCCGCCACTATGCAGGGGGGACTGCCGGAGTTATTCAGAATGAATTATATTAATTTCAATTATCATATGGTATGACATGGTATTTGGAGGAAGCGACCGACAGCTGAGGTCATTAGCGCCATGAGGGAAGGGTAAGGAAGGAAGGGTGGAGAGAAACCCGGCGTCGGCATTGGCCTGCTTTTAACGAAAGGCACCAAGGAGACCACGGCTTAAAATCCCATCCGACGGACAGTGTTGCGCTTGAAATGTCCTCCATATAACTTTCAAGCAGGGATCGGGCAGCCTCTCAAAACTCTCTGCCGCTGCCGGGATTTGAACCCGGGCCCACCGGGTGGGAAGCCAACACTCTAGCCACCACATCAACCCGATCCCTCTTTTCAATTATCGTTTAGCTTACTCAAGACGATGTTAATTATGCCGTTAAATGAGATGCCTTTGATTGTATGGTTTGGTAATTGGAGGAGGCGACCGACAGCTGAGGTCCTTTGCGCCATGAGCGAAGATTATGGAAGGAAGGGTGGAGAGAAACCACGCGTCGGCATTAACCTGCTCTTAACTAAAGGCGCCAAGGGGACCACGGCTTTAACGTCTCATCCGACGGGCGGAGTGTTGCGCTTGAAATGTCCTCCACACAACATTCAAGCAGTGATCGGGCAGCCTCTGAAAATTCTCTCCCACCGCCGGGATTTGAACACGGGACCACCGGGTGGGAAGCCAACACTCTAGCCACCACACCAATCCGATCCGCATGAAAAGCCTTTGAAATCGATAACTTAAATGCTCAATGTGTAGGTATTCTGACTGTAAAATTTGTCAGTTTCGGAACAGGAGGGCGGCAGAGATTTCCAGGATGGAAGGCTCACCAGGATATGCCCCGGCGGCACAGCACGGGCCTGCCTTGCCACTTAGTCCCCTCGTTGTCACCTCTAGAAATCTCCCCCGTTCCCCTCCTACTCTTATAGTCATAGGTTCCCCTCTTATGTTTTAACACCCAATACTTTTTTAAATCCTCCCTCATTGGCTCCTTTATCTTCAACCCTCCCCATTCTCTTTCCTATTAATGTGTTGATTGTCCTCCCGCCCCCTCCATTTTCAGCCTCGTGGTGTAAGTGCATTTGGTTCTTCCTTTAGCACGCTGAAGAGGGCTACTTTGTAGCCGAAATACGTATACGTGTGTTTCCTCGTCCCCTTGCTGTTCCTTGGCGACGCTCTCTTGGAGCAATATTTTTTCTCCCGGAAAATTGAAGCAATCTGTAGGTGAGTGAATGTGTGTATGACTGCTTATTGAGTGCGTGTGTTTCCACAAATCACTGGCTATCCCTAATAGGCCCATCCTGTGAAATTCCCGGTTTTTTTGTGGAGCGAGAATCCTCATTGGAGGTCTCTACAGGCCCCACAAAGGATCTTGTTGTGTATGTTTGTTGTGAGTGAATGTGTGTGTGTGTTTTGGGCTTCCCGGTTGAGAGGCTGGTGTCTGGTCCCTGCGGTGAATTTCTCCCCCTTCCCGCACACCAACGCAGTGACAATTTTGACTTACAAGGTGGGCGAGCCGTGGGAGAACTATACGGCCAATTGAGTATTTCCTTTCCACACTCTAGAAATGACATTGAATCACTCACCAAGCCTAGCACTATCTCGTCCTTTTCACTCAGCGTCCACTTCACTTTCTTCATTGTCACTCTATAACCACATCTAGATCGCCTTCAGTCTTTTCTCGCCGTCATTTCCACTTTTCTTCAGGTTAAAGCCATACACTCCTGTTGAGACTCTCCTCAAGCGTTTTCTTTTCATCCTCAAACAATGATCGTATCAACATTCCATTCCATTAACAAACACTTCTTTTGATTACAATATTCTCCTCCGCATTCACATTTCACTAGTCTCTCCTTGTTCCACTTCGTAAATACCCACGTTCCCGCACCGTAGCGCAGTATGTGCACTCTAGATCTGACTGTTCATTAGCCTTTTCTTTGTACGCTTACATAACAATTCCTCATCGGCTCTTTACTATCAATAAATGCTCCTTTATATTACGCAAATTTCTCTTAGTACTCCCTCCATCCAAAGCTTCTGTATCTTCAATAGTTTGTCGAGAAGTTCTATCTCCTTACCCACCATGTTTAGCGTTTCGTCATCCTTAGTTTCCTCAGTCCAAAGCTGTACATTCCAGATGATTCTCTTTACAAGCCGTTTCTTTACAACTTCAGGCACTATCAACAGCTTTATTCCGTTCACTTTAAATGCTTCCTTTGATCACGCAATAGGGTAGTTTCCTTCCTCAAAGAAAACGAAATGCAATGATTGCGATTCGTTACCCACCATTACTGTATTCATAATATACAAATTGTTTGGTTTCAGAGATATCAGTTTCGAGGAATGATAAAGGTCACTTTTTAACCTCATTTGAAAAAGGCCAGATTGGCACCCATGCGATGCCACTATACGTGACGTCACAGGGACCTAGTTTCTATACGAGTAGATAGGAGTTTTACATCGTCTGAGATTACCAATGCATGCATGAGGCACTGAGCTCAGGGAAACATGTCTTAATAATCACCTATTAAACCTCCCTATGGTCGGAAAGTTTCCTTCGTTTGATAAGGTATTAATAATCCTTATTTAAGGCAAGCGCAGCCTGCTATCAGGGTACTCTGCTACATACTAGCATCCTGTATCGTATCAGCGCTCAAAGTCTCGCCCCAAAATCACCTCACATGGCGACAGAGGGAACCAGAATGACGTCTCACGGGGTTTTCCCAGCATTCATACTTAGACGTCGCGTTTTCGCGCGCTTGAAAATTTTTACATATCATTAAATCGCGAAAAATAGATATCGTCATTTAAAAATCTAAAATTGTGAAATACGTACTCCAGGAGTAATAATATTTCGATTTAGGCAATAAAAAAATAATATAAAACCCCCCTGTTGCTGAGTGTGTAGTACACGATAGGCTAGCTTATCATCCTCCAAGACATCGCTTGGGCGTAGCCGGAAAAATAAATTATCGGCAGCGATTCATTCATAAGGCTAACGTTCTCGGCTGACCAAAAACGGTCCTCTATGTTGTGAAGTCCTGACAAAACCGCGGATGATGAATTTGAGTCCCTCACGTCAGACGCAGATTGCGGGAAACACCCACGTCACGGCCTCGACACGGTACGAGGGGTGGCCCTTCCCACCGCGCCGTTATAAGGCCGACGTAGAGGTAATCGGCAGGCCTAAATTTGGCATCGGGCTCCCCCTATAATGAACTGGGAAAGGAGTCTTCATCGAGAAATAAATCACCGCGGGGCTAAACATCTGCGTTTTTTAGCCAAAAGGGCGGGCATTATAATTTTTCTCCCAAAGCCCACCTGTCATCCGAGGTCTTGATTGAAAAACTCGCATAGCAGAGATACCTAACCCTTTCCAAATAAGTACAGCTTTTGTCCTTTCGTTTGCCATCAAATTGGTGTCATTTCACGGTGAAGTTTGGCTAATCGAATTGGGTCCATGAGACGAAATGGAATCCCATCGGAGGCGTTTAGTTTAGCGCAGGAACTCATTAGCGTACACCAACGACGATGAATCAACTCGAGTGTAGATACCTGCGTGAAGCCTAGAGTGCATAGAGGGTGGGCAGAAAAAAGGTTTTTTTTTCCTGATCAAATTTTTCCTATGAGGGAAAGTTGCGAAATGATATAAGGAACTCGCACACAAAATTTATTTCAAATCGGATGATATTAACCACTGCCGCCCGAGCTCTAAAGTTTAAAATTTTGCGAAAAATCACGTTGATTTCAGAATCAAACGGCTGTGAAGACGAATTTTAAGAAAATATGGGATAATGGATAATATTAAAGAGTGGATACATGTTTATAGTTTATAAAAAGGAAATTTGAAGTTTATTTGACAAAATCTATGATTCAAACAATGTCTATGAATTAACAAAAAAATTATAGTATAGACCATCCGCACAACACAACTCATTTTTGCCTTCGTTACTAAAATTCCATTTTAGGTGCCATAATCGCAGGTAAAATAATATATATTTCGATTGAATTTAAGTTTTTAGCAAATAAGTCATCATACTTATGGTAGTAAATAATCCCACAAAAAATATAAAGAAGGTAAATTATTTTAAATTAACATCAATAATAATGACGAATAACGTACCTGCGGAGCTATTTTCAACAAGAAATTCAGCCTTGGCTGTGAAAGAACAGAACCTGAACACCAAGCATTTCACTAAGTAGCTCTCTGCTAGTTTCGTGAAGAAACTACCCAGAACTCACCACGAGGAAATGGATACCATCGAGTTCCACCCGTGTCCCTCCAGCCAACCTTTCGAAAGGCACGATTGTGTGAGAACATCAATTACTGTGACAAAATTATATTGTGATTCTTTTTCGAATTTCGGCTGAATTTCTCTGTCTCTTGTACACGATAATGCCCATCCATGCCTGCGTTCTGTACTTCACGCGGATTTTAATGCCTATGTTATCATTTGTACCATCCTTTCAACTGCTTGTGTGTGGCAGGGAAAAGAAGGTACTTCTAATACTGCTCCTTCCGTAACATGGTCTTCCAAGTCTTTGCTTATCATTCCAGATTGGTGATTGATTTACCTCAACTGCTTCCCAGTCAACCAAGTCGATATAATTTTGAGTATCGAAGTTTAGCTTTGGAATTTCGAATTTCCTCAGTTCCTCCCGCTGAGTTTCTCTCGATTTCAATGTCTTTGTGATGGCCATTGCACGAATTTGTCTGCGTTCATCGGCTAACATTGCAAGTAGATTATTCTTAGGGTGAGCAAAATTACATTTCCCTGAATTATAGAGTAGAGGCGTAATTTGATGTCTCGTGGGTGTGTGATTTGTGTGCGAGATCCTTATATAATTTCGCAACTTTCCCGCACAGGGCAAATTTGAACAGGGAAAACAAACCTTTTTTCGGCCCACCCTGGTGCATAGTGCTCGCTTTTGAAAGGCCTCATATCCCACTAACAGCATCTTATGATATTATCCACTTCTATTGAAACCTTTGCGGTCCAACTTTGATGCTTACTCGACAGGCCTAGACCCAACGACTAGTTTAGCTCGACATCACTAGGTGCTGTGATTATAGAAAGGCTCAAGGGATTATACAATACATCAAGAGATATCACACATCGAAAGTTTCCCAAGAATAAACTATTTGACATGGATAATATTAAAACCAGTGGATTTTTACTTTAAACAATAAAATAAGAACATTTAGAGGGCAACAATAAAAGCTGTCATCTATTTATTTTTTCCTAAAAATGATTTTGAAAAAAAATATTTCTTTAATAAAAAAATTGGACCGGAAAGGGTTTAACTCCTTAATAACATCGGAATATACCTATGCATGGTTAAAACAGAACACGCTCTTAGGTAAGCCAATTACACAACAGCCTCGCGTACCGTGATAAGTTACCTCTCTCGGTGCGCAAACGTGTTGAAAGAAGAGTAAAATCCGATGCTTTCCCGGTGAATATATTCGAAAAAGGCTATTTGGGCTTCCAGCCGGGTGGTCACCCTCCATTTGCCTACTACCACCCGGCTGAAAGCTCGGATAGCCTTTTTCGAACATTCAGAAGAACTGCAGCTTGACTAAAGAGGCAGCACATCAACTGATTCGGTGAATGCGTTTGAACTAAATACTTAATAAGTTTTACTCGCCCTTTCTAAGGATGATTAATGGCACAAAACAATACTAGCGATACAACAGGACTTGGCAAGAATTATTAGGAGGGAATTAAGATTAGAATTAATAATAAACATGGCAATTATAATGGCCGTTTGCAGCCAATGAGTCATGAACCCTTTATGGGTCGACCGACTCTTCCACGCAGTTAAACTCCTAATGTCGAAAATAAACTTCTCCTAGCTGAAAAATGCTACTAAAGGGTTAATGAATATCTGGAGGATGCATTGTAAGGTAATTTCCTAGATGGCAACTGGAATGCCTATTTTTCCATGCTTCTGTTAGTATTTATTAACCCTCTGGACTCTCTTTTAATGTTGTACATATCGTAGTTGAATGTTTATCTTGGGCATTCCCAAGAATCTTATTCTGGTAATTTCAATATTCATGTATGTATGTAATTGTTTGTAAATTTTATATTTGACTTTAGCCTTGTAGATGTGTGTACTGCCAATGGTGAAATAAATTTATTTCGTTAATTAAAAAAAAAATAAACCCATCCCTGATGAGTGAGGGATCGGGTTGGGGTGGTGACAAGAGTGTTGGCTTCCCACCTAGATGATCTGAGTTCCAATCCCGTAGGTGGCAGAGGTTTTCCAGAGACTTAACGTTAGGTGGTTGTCATTTCATGTAAAGCACTCCGCCCGTCGGATGGGACATATATCCGTGATACCCATGGCGCTTTTCGTCAAGAGTAGGCTAATGGCGGCGCCGGGTTTCTCTCCACTGTACATCCCCTGATGGCGCAAAGGCTCTAAGTCGCCTCATTCAAATACCATTCTGGTGGTTCTAGGAAGTAGCAATGAAAATAACTTGATTGTAGTTGGCCGCACAGGACATTATTCATTGGGGGTGGGAAGAGGTCAACTTCAGGTTAGATTTAGTCATTTCAAGGAAGACCACTAAACATTATAAAATAAAATAAATTACTTGCCTGATGATAGCATAAGATGCTGAAACCTGGGTCGTGCTATTTAAAATAAAGTGTGGAATGGAACCAAGTAATTTATTTTATTTTATGATGAAGCAATTTCACAAAGTAACGCCTGAGACCTTGTGTTATACCACTAAATATTCTTTATTAAAGATAAGCGTTAAACTTTTAAAAATAAGGCAGATAGTACTGGCACATGGATAGGAACTATTACCATAGCCCTGAGCTAAAATTGGTAAACAGCTTAAACACTTAAATTGTCCTCTTAGCGTGTGTTGGAGGGTGGATATCCCTGAGTCCCATCATGTAACCGCCCCTCATGGGTTGTCACAAAGAACAAGACGAACTTTTTTAAAAGGTCGCTGTTTAAGGAAGATTTGAGAACCACTTTCATTAAGGTATTAGGAGCCTCTCAAGAATCGCAGGTTATTAGCCTTGATTTCTGTGTGACCACATGTTAAGTTCACAAGTATCAAACAAAATGCAGTGGGTACTAAGTGAGGTTTCTTTCCTTATTGAGACATTCCGGCAATAGGGTGGTTTCCCATTATTTTTTTGCCTAAATCCAAAGATTATTACTCCTGGAGTACGTATTCCACGCTTTTACATTTTTAAATGACGATATCTATTTTTAGCGATTAAATGAAAAGCAAAAATTTTCAAGCGCGCGAAAACGCGACGGCTAAGTAGGAATGCTGAGAAAAGCCCGTGTGACGTTATTCTGGTTCCCACTTTCGTCATGTGAGGTGACCTTGGGGCGAGAGTATGTGCGCTGCTACGATACAGGCTGCTAGCAGGTAGCGCTTGGCTTAAATAAGCATTATTATTACCCTATCAAACGAAGGAAACTTTCCGAACTTAGGTAATTTTAATGGGTGATTATTAAGAGATTTTTCCCTGAGCTCTGTGCCTAATGCATGCATTGGTAATCTCAGACGATGTAAAACTCCTATCTACTCGTATAGAAACTAGGTCCCTGTGACGTCACGTGGAGTGGAATCGCATGGGCGCCAATCTGGCCTTTTTCAAATGAGGTTAAAGTTGACCAATGCCATTCGTATAAACCGGTATTTCTAAAACCAAATAATTTGTATATTATGAATACACTAATGGTGGGTAAGGAATCGCAATCAATGCATTTCGTTTTCTTTGATGAATGAAACTACCCTATTGAAGCAGCTTACTTAAATTATTCCGTGGTCCACAATTAGGCGGCAAGTTTTTTTGCTGTATCATCAATGTTTAAACTGGCGAAATGTCGTAATTTCTCCTCATTCGATTGCATCAAATATTATATCTTTGCGGGAGAACCAAATCGTGAATGAATTAATGCGGGTTTCAAGCATCATTCCCTGCGACATCTTTACACGTCAAGAGAAATTATGCGTGGTAGAGAGAGAGTTGAGTGAGTCTGCCCCTATTACGACGACTAATACAAATGTCCTCCCATTCTCGCAGTACATTACACCTCCTAATTCATCCACCGTACTTCTGATGAAGATGCCTTTCATCTCCAACGCAGCCTACGTAGTAGAGCCAGTGACCCGCTTTAGCCGACTACGGAAAATTTTTAATGGTGGCGTAGAACTCATAAGTCCAAAATCTCAAGAACACACTATCCCGTACTTTATTTAAATATTCATACTGCCCCTGAAGCCGCCCCTGAGAATTAGGCGTATAGCAGGGGGTGTTAGGACGCCAGTCGTTAACGAATAAAAATTAGTGAGGGATAAACGAATTTTCATACCAATAGGGTGGTTTCCTATTATTTTTTTATTGCCTAAATCGAAAGATTATTACTCCTGGAGTACGTATTTCACGATTTTAAATTTTTTAATGACGATATCTATTTTTCGCGATTAAATGAAATGTGAAAATTTTCAAGCGCGCGAAAACGCGACGGCTAAGTATGAATGCTAGGAAAACCCCATGTGACGTCGTTCGGATTCCCGCTGTCGCAGGGTGAAGTGACCTTGGGGCGAGGCTCTGAGCGCTGATATGACGCAGGCTGCTAGCAGGTAGCAGATTACCCTGCTATCAGGTATCAGGCGCTTGGCTTAAATAAGGATTATTAGTACCTTATCAAACGAAGGAAACTTTCCGACCAAAGGCAGTTTTAATTGGTGATTATTAAGACATGTTTCCCTGAGCTCTGCGCTTCATGCATGCATTGGTAATCACAGACGATGTAAAACTCCTCCCTATGACGTCACATGGAGTGGCATCGCATGGGCGCCAATCTGGCCTCTTTCAAATGCGGTTAAAATTGACCATTGCCATTCGTCTAAACTGGGATTTGTAAAACCAAATAATTTGTATATTATTAATACACTAATGGTGGTAACGAATCGCAATCAATGCCTATCGTTTTCTTTGATGAAGGAAACTGCCCTATTATCCGTTAGGCAAAATATCTCTCTTACTTTCTCGTTTCTGTCAGATGTGCACACATACTGTAATTCCAATAGGATGTTCTCCTTGTCGCTCTGAAAGATATCTTATCTCGATTGCTCAAGCCATCTGAGCCTAGCGCGCAGCCTTAGAGTCTCTGGCTGCTCCCAGCCTAATTTTCTTAGTCCTTGTGTAACGTTTTCTATACGCCCGAAGCAGTTTTTGACGAATCGCGCAGCTTTCCTTTATATCTTATTAAGTTCACGGATTAAGTCTTTCTATGCTGCATCCCATACTCTCGCTGCACATTCACAGTGTGAACGGATCTATCCTCCAAAATAAATTGCCAAACTTAATTCCTCTTTCAATGACTATATCCATTAGCAATGACTTAAAACATCCCTCGATATTTAGGTTCAGAGAGTTATTTTTCTTGCAACTCTGTGAATCGTTAGAAAAAACATCGATAAAAAATGACGAGTACGATTGCTTTTTGAGTAATTGGAGAATGAATACTGTAAAATTGATCAATTTTCATCAGCTACTACGTGAAAAGGGTGCAACGATCGGCTTGTTAATACTGACTACAAAAGCTAAATGAATGCGAAAATTATGTATAGTTGTAATAGAACATCCGTAAAACAGAAATATCTGAGAAACCCTTTCAACAGACGTTGATGATGGAATTCAATTCATCTCCCGAAGTGGAAAAACAGCCATTATCCGGCGCAAAGTCCAAGAATAATTAATTCACCTATTCATGATAAAATATACATTTCAGAAAAACTGAGTCTTCATCACGTACATTCAAACTTTTTCGGTCTTCATTCGCGCTGCCCAAGGATTTAGAGAATCTTTTTGTTTTCCTTGCAAATTTCTACGCTAATAGTGAATTAATAATGCCATTAAAGCCAATTGACACGGCAGGTATTAACTACTACGCTTGGCTTATAAAGCTAAACAAATTAATATTGCTCGAAAAATGCAATGGACGTAATCTTCCTTTGAGTTGAATAGTTGTGATAAAAGGAGAGAGAGTTAGTCGAGTGGTTATGGCATCTAGTTGCTGATTTCGGGGTTCTAGCTTCAATTCCTTGGCGAAGCCTTATGACACCCCCATACGAAAACCCTCTGAGTGTGAGGTGATCCAGGGAATGGAACTGCCCCCCCTTCCCTGAATGAGTGAAATCAACATCCTTGTACTTAGTTCGAGATGATCTCTACCCTCACCTATCCAAACTGACCTTTGGATTGAATCGCTGAGTAAGTAAGTCGTGATAAATATCTCTTTAAAGCTAAAAGCAAACACACACATAGGTCTCTAACGATCATAGATTCAAAATTAATTTCAAGAAGCAGAAAACGAATATTTTGAAAAAAAATCCTTCATGCATAGAGAAATGAAGAAGTGGAACAACCCACCTGAAGATATTTTTAAGGTCTTCCCCGCCAATACTAAAATTTTCAAGAGTAATTATTAATTGTTCCTTGGTTGATGTCATTTTCATATAATAGGGAGCGTTAGAAATTTTTAGTTGAAAAGAGTTGGTTATTTGGTTCAAACATCATTTGTTCGTGGCATGGTATTCCAATTACTGTTTTTGTTTTATACTTAGGGTATATTTTCTGCCCCTTTACCTTGTTGTTAGAATGGCAGACTTTTCATTCTTTTTTTTAAGTATCGTGTTATACCACCAATCAATAGCCTACTTGGAGCAAAATTTGTTAATAAACAAATAATTAACAGCGAGTATTCTTCCTAGAGGCCTGTGGACATAAAGCGGCCATCCATCTAGAAGCCCGAAAGGGATTCATTTATTTACAATACTACAGGAAAATAATTGAAATTCTTTCCATGGTACATGAACGTTCGGTCGTTCAGAATCCTTCTGTTATCCCAGGATTCGAAAACTCATCCCGCTCGTAACTCGAGCACAGAGGCAGATATCGACCGGTTACGAGTCACACCCGGGGTTTGTCAGTGAGGGTGAAAAGTAATCGTAAAGCTCGCGGAGTGACATATGGTACTGTTGACCCCACCCAAGGGCATGAACCGCGTCGGCACGAGGAACTCTGGGAAATCGGGAAACGTCATGATCGAAGTTGGATGGAAATTAGCGGAGGGACCGGGGGTGAGGGGGGGGAATGAATTGGAGGCTGCGTGGAGCAGGGAAATTGTTCTCCGGCTGTTATGAATGGTGGGCGATAAAATGGAAGAGAGAGAGAGAGATTGGAGGGGAGGAATTAATACGATCCGAAGGAATTATTCATGGCGAGGAGTTTATTTGGAAAGGAATGGAGGCGGGGAAGGGAGGAGAGAGATTAAGGCCAACAGGGGGTGTAAGGCAGGGGTGTCAAACACGCGGCCCGCGGCACCATGACTTCTACAATCGCAATCGACACTTCCTTTGCTCCTTTAAGATTTACTGCTCTTGCAGTTGCAAAATCAAAACTTACTGGCACTTCATCCATATTACCCGCTTGCATTTCTTCTACTCCGAAAATACTTTCTTTCACAAAGTGTCTACATTTCACCATCTTGGCCTCCTAATCTAGCGGTAGTTTCCGGCCAATACTTGTCGAGGCACGACTACTTAAATTATTCCTCTTCGTGACTTGGAATCCCCTAGAGGTAAAGGATTTGAAGTCATTCATTTGTTTCTCTCGTGCAAATAGTTCTGTGTCGAAGGATAGGTTTTCAAGCTTAGATTTTATTACATTTTATCAGTATGTTGGGCCTAAATATCCCCAAATTAAGCATTTGGCCTCGAAGATCATGTCAATGTTTGGCAGCACCTATGTCTGTGAACAACTTGTTTCTGCCATGAACTTGAACAAGTCTAGACTCAGGTACCGACTTACTGATGAACATCTCAACTCAACAATGAAGATAGCCACTGCTCAGTCCTTTGTACCAAACATTGATGCACTTGTACAGGCAAAGAGGTGTCAAGTATCTGGGAGTATTAGTACCAGGAACTAAAGTAATTAAACACGTTCTTCTCTTTCAGTTGCCTTTTTAAATAATAGTAATTATAATATAGTTGAGGTAGTATATTATATAATTCTCCTGATTTTGGTCCTGAAATACAAATACGGCCCTCGAGCTGTATGAGTTGGCTAATGTGACCCGCCAAGGTGAATGAGTTTGACAACCCTGGGGTAAGGGGTATAAGGACCGATTTGCAATAGATATTGGGCAGAGGATGGTGGCGAAATCTGATTGTGAGTATCGCCGACGCGATGCCTCTCGGGTTGCTATACGAGAAGCGCTACGGGACCAGGGAGGGTTTACTTGACATTGTTCGGAATTATTCCGATCGGTTTTCATTTCGAACAGTCGATTCCGATTGGTTGGAAAACCCGATTGAAAAATGTTTGGTTTGAAAATTTTAATGCCAATGGCGAAGATGCCGACAAGTGAAAATTTTCAAACTCAACAATTTCAGATCGCATTGTCAATCAAATTTCCGATCAACCGCTTTGAATGAAAACCGATCGCAATAATTCCGTGCAGAGCCAAGAATATTCCCTCATCCCCCGAATAGCTGTGGGAACTAGGTGACTCATTGAATTTGAGCTTCCTCGAACTTTAGTTGCGACGTGGGCCGGATATTTAATTGGTAAATAGGACACTTACAAATCCATATTTACACTAGGTCATGTTGAACATAAAAAATTAGGATATTTGCGATGGCCACTAATAATAATTTTTTTGTGTCAAAAAGTCGAAGGCAATTAGATATTCAATTAATGACCTTCCACGGGCAACTCCGAGAGTGGTAAATTTCCTATCCTGTTCAGACTCGAACCCGCGACCTTCGTTTTAAAAGTCACGGATTTTGGCCCTCCGCCACTACGGGAATCATGCTATTATTTGTTTAGTCCTCATGACGCTTTCCACACAGAGCGTTACGCAGGCCATAAATAATGATTAAAAGGACTTTCTCCTACCTCTCTTTTCGAAGCAAAATGACAATCGTTAATGCCATTTATCCGCTAAAAATGTCCATCTCCGGAACACATATTCCTTTATTTCTATCCGATACAAATGAGGATAAATTGATGAAACTTATCCCATTCTATCATAGAAATAATAACTATCGCTAAAGTCATATAGTCACGGATTATAGAATTTGTAATACAACCGGCTACACATGAAATACCTTATGTTACAAATGCATTGGTATTTTCCACAATGAAGGGGCAATCTGCGTATGAGAAGGGGAAATTCAGAGTAGCGCAGGCATGATACCGTTATGAATTTGATATAAGAAGCAATAGAGCTATAGGTATTGGCAGTTGCGCCGGCTCCACGTGGCCTGAGGTGGCCCGAGCCGGGGTGTGAGGAAAAATGTGTCAGGCTTGTCGTTTTTCCCCGTACTGTCCAGATATCGAGATTCGAGTTATCAGGGTTCTAATGTTCATAATATGACTCTTCTAAAATGCTAAAAAAAATTAAAAGTAACTACTTATAAAATTTCCCGGGGCAATATCCCCGGTTTGGGCCCCCCCAATATTTTTTGTAAGTCGGCGTCCTTGGTTATTGGACTGAAAATGTGTGGGAACAATTGCCGCAAAGTCATAACTTTAAAGCTAAATGATACGCCAAAATATCGTGCTGCCCACTCAATATTTAATTTCACAAACTCTACAGCACGTGTTTCAATTGGCAGGAAATCATCATCATACATTCCTTATTTTGTGCATCAATTATCTGATGATGATAGCAAGCCAATCGAAACATATTTAGTAGAGTTAATGAAATGAAAGATCACGTGGACAGTACGGTATCTTTGTGCATCATTTCGTATACTGCTCCTCTGCGGAAAAAGTTGACTTTGAAGCTAAAAATATAAGCTAGTTCCAGCCCTTAACGTTCGATGTCTACCAATCGTTACCATGCTTTTGAGCAATAATGGCGTAAAAATGATTTGATGTCGACAATCTAATTCTATATTCTGATGATTGTCGGTCAATCGACTGCTGGCAGTAATCGGTCAATAATAATTATTGATCTACAGCCATTTTTGAAAGCTTAAGAAGAACGATAGTATTTTAGTAGAAGTATTTTAGTTAGATTCTTGTGAAAACAAGCTCACAACAATTATATATCACGCACTCCCTTCCATCCTGACGAATCCACGCATTTTTTTGCTGTTCCGTGATACAGCCTACGTCTCTTCATCATATTTGTCCGCATTTTTCTTTTCCTAACCCCTTCCAAGTTTACCTAACATACTTTCCTTAACCACGATTAAAAAAAATATTCTAGTAGTATGTGGCGATATATCAATTTAATGCTTGAACTGTTTATATAAATAATATGTTCATTGTTGTTGTTTTGCTTCTCAGTTTCTAGACAAATTAAAATGAAAAGCTCATTACTTGAATCGGTAGGAAGTTCTTTTTGATTCAGAATTCCATAAAATCTACAGTTTGCCAACAGTCACTCTGTCTCCTTCCCATATCTCTCACAAACCTCATCTCTCGCCACTCCAAGCAATTCATTACTCTTTTTCCCACCATCCTCGTCACTATCTCTCGCTTCTAAGAGTGCACAGGAATTTCGTGAGCCTGGAGTCTATATTCTATCTCATTTTTCAGGTTTTTTAAAATCAAGCCTTAAATTACGCAAATAATCTGGATAGTATTTCGAAGTGGGACCACTACAAGCTGCAAATGTCTCTTTCAGCAACACACGCACCGCCTAGGCCGCGAATCCGGAAGCAGTTAATGGAAAACTCCAGTCAGTAAAATTACGAAAATTCGCGACAGTACGTATAAATAACATTCCAAAAATGGCGGCAACAAAAAACTAGCTGAAATAGGCAGGATTTTAGGTGGGTTAAGACGATAAAGTCCTAAAAATGGGGTAAGACGACAAAGTCCGTAAGACGATGGAGTCCTTAAAAGGCGAAACAAGAAAAAAATAACTTGATAATTTTTACTAACAGGAAACATTATTAGTATCTCTCCATATCAACTGTACTAAAAATTCTAGCAGGCATTGATTATGAAATATCCAATTAAAGCTAAACCACCGCAGCAGCTGCGCTTGAGAATGACGTAGAATTCGTCGAAACCGGTGGCCGAGTATTAAAACAAGTGTGGAAAGTACATAGTGCCTTTTATTTTACTAAGTACAACTTCTACATAGTTAAATTACCCACCATCAATTCCACTTTTACCTTTTCCATATCACTTTACGAAAAATGCAATTCTCAATTATTAGACATTACAATCTATGCAGCCTGTCAATAACCAGCGAAGGATCAAAATACGCCATTACTACTTGATGGATTTCTCTTTCAACAAGGGTCAGGAGCGGATCCAGGATTTTTTTCAGGGGGGCACAAGGGTCAGACAGGCTAACGATCTTTTCAAACTTGAGATCAAAAACAAGACACAACAACTACTGTACGAAATATTCCCTTTATTTTAACATGGGAGTTATTAATTTGCAAGAGCACCGAAGGGCAACGAAAAACAGGCAATTCCAGCTGTCTGCCATATCGGAGCACGCCTGGACCCCGGGACATGACATTAAGTTTGACGACGCCAAGATAATAGTGAAAGAAGGCATATATTTTCCCAGACTCATCCGCGAATCCATTGAGATAGCCCGGACGGACAATTTTAACAGAGACGACGGCTACCATCTGGATGCCCATTGGAGGAGGCTCATTAGGCGGACCAATAAGAGAGCGGCGGCCACAACTGGCGGGACTGACCCCCTAAATAAGGAGGACAAAAATCGTGGACCGGCATCATCTTCGACCTGAAGACGCTGGCAGCAGTGCCAGCGAAACTGTTGTCGTCACCAACAAACCGACGCGATTGCACCGGAAACATGGAGAAATTGGAATTTTCAAGGTAAGCTTTACCTTGAAAATGAGATAGAATGTCAAAACCATGGTCGGTAGATGAGTTTTGTACAAAAGTGTGGAAATTACCATTTGTAGATTTTATCATAGACATATCGAACTTCCACCAAGTCGAACCTGAAACGATTTTATAAGGGTAATGACATTTGCGTTCGGACTGATCATGAAACCCGACTTATTCAGAATTAGCCGTGGAATGCTCAGCATGCGAGTTCCTGCTAACCCATAAATACTATTCCTCTTCTACTTTCATGAGAGAATATGGTATGGTGATAACTAAATAATATGGCTCACCTCGATACTTGGGGATAATAGTTTCCAGATCAACTTACCTGAAAAGAGAAAGAAAACGAAAATGAGAAGACGAAAAGAAATATGTAAAAACTTAATAATTTTAATGATAAAAATAATAGTAATTAGAATTCAGAAAAGTAGATTGCTGAAATATCTATTTTTTCAGAGAAACATCTACTCATTGGATCAATGACAAATCAATATAATCAATGAATGTTTACCACACTTCACATAATAATATTCAGTGAATTATTATAAATCGGCTTAGAAGTAGTACAGAAAACAAGAAACCTAGAAGCTATTAAGGAAATTTCTTTTGAGGGTTTAAAGAGCACGCTAATATGCATTAGACCACAAAATACTCAGAGCAAGACATAGGCGCGGAAAACTATAATAAAATATAGTTTTACATATTTCCATTGATGAAAACAATCGTAGAAGGACAGGTAGAAGGGAAGAAGGGCAAAAGACGGCCCCGAATGAGTTAGATAATTCAAATGATAAAGGATGTGTAAGAGAAGGAATAAGTTACTATAAAGAGGCTAGCGCAAGCCATTTGTCAGCCTAATAGTCATTCAAACCAAATCTAAAATAATAAATTTATCACTGAAAAATTTGAATGTCCGACTAATGGAATTCAAACGATGCTTGTTATGAATTTCAAACAGAAAATTAAAGACAGGTTACAATAAAGCATAACTTTCGACGGCTTAATGGCCAAACAGAGAAAACTTCTCAATATATCAATGCCACTTAAATCCCCTCGAGTAGAATAATAATTGATTCAGATGATGAAATGTTTATTCTACACATGACGTATCGATAAGTAGGAGAAGGTACCATAGTGGAATGAATTAATATAGAGCTTTGAATATATTCTTGGCTTCAATCAGTACAGTTCGAAAAGTCGCTGTTAAAATTAGATAACTATTTCTACGAAACCGTCCTGTATAGTAAATGAATGACTCTCTGGCAAATCTAAACTTAAAAAAAACTATATTCTGCATTGATATATTGGAATTCAGTTTTTTTATCTTCCAGCAATTTAAATGAAGATAACGATCACAAATTTACGCAATAATGAGCAATATCATCCATGAAAAGGAAAAATCAGAATAAGGCGTTAAAAATAATTTAACACCAGTTTTTAGAACCGGTTTTTCGCTGTGTTCGTCAATAAGTAACTTATTTTGTATCTAAACTATTAATTATCTCCAAATTATAGCTTATACGATATAATTTCGTAGTAATCTACTGTTTTCTTCGGATAAGCAGGCATCTACATAGGACCAAAACCTACACAAAAGACAAGATTTTAAATGAATTTTCCATGAAATATGGAGTATGAAAAGTGTAAAACGTTTAAGCTACAGTCGGTGGAGACAAAAAAATGACATTTCTTTTTCAAGAAAATGACACCTAATTCGTAGCGTTAAGAAACCTTAACCTCCATTCCGATAGGCTTTCCTTGTCGTAAATTGTAGAGCTTAATAAGTCGGCTTTACGTCTAGTTAAAATTAATTGTAACATAATACAGCTACTTCCTGAACTTGCAAATGGTTGTGAGCTAAAATGAAGCATTATAATTAGTATGTAACAACATTATCACACACTAATTATTCAGGATAACGGTCAGATAAACAAGCAACCATGTATGTCTCATTGAATTCATAAATAGATTCATTCAGTGCTAAATTTCGGACAGAACGGTGTCTCGGCACCTCTCAGAGAACATGGGATGGGGTCAAAATTTTTTTTTTTATATTTGATAAAACACGATTCATCATCATAACTTTTATTACAAGTTTAAAAAAATCGGAAGTTTTATGGGGACCTTATATTTGAAAATCGTGTGTATTAAATGCGTTGGCATGCGTTTTGGTAACTAAAATTTTAGAGATTAAGCGCTGGATGTATTGATACGTCAACTTAAGTTTTCATACTCCGAAAAATTTTAGTTGTACATTGTAAAACCTACCATAAAAGTCCACCCCGCACCACTAAAGTTTCGATGGAGAGAGGAATGAAAATTCCAACAACCGCCATGATTTGAACTCTTGCCAAATGATACTGGAAAAAAAATTCTCTAACCTCAACCAAATCAGACTAAACCTTTTCGATAAATTCAAGAGCAGTGTCTTTTCTAACGAAGTTAACCATATCTTACGCACGCCAACGTACTACGGAAGATCAGATCATATAAATAAAATAAGAGAAATAGATTGTAGAACAGACAGATTCAGAATGTCTTTTTTTCCACGATCAATAAGAGATTATAACGGCAGCGATAGAACTCATAAATAGATCGCATGACTTGTAGTGTAGCCTACTAACCTATGTAAAACTTAATGCATGTTTCTTAATTTTATTATTATTTCTAACAGCAAATGGTAGGATAATTTGTTATTATACGGGACGTTTTTTGGACGGTGTGGTGTGCATGTGGGAGTCCAAATGCATGCTGCATGCTGGTGATTGATCACCCCCTGCCAAACACCCTAGAGGTGGCTCGCAGGATATTATGTAGATGTAGATGAAACCATACAAACCCCTTTTTAAGGCTTTAAAAAACAAACTTGAAGCAAATCCAGTATGGCATTATCGATTAAACCATTTAAAAATAAAAAAATTAAAAATATCCCACGACAGGCCGAAGACCGAGGCGCAAGCATTCGAAAGTGCTCGGGGGGGATGGAAATGACCAGCCTGGATCCGAAAAGGGTGGTGGCGCGCGACGATAAATTGTCCTTTTGCTCGCTTGCTCCGGAACGCCATTTCAAAACACTCCGATCCCTCATCAAACCCCCTCCTTCCCCCCCCCCCCCCACACACTGATACGTCACCGCCAACGCCGTTATGTGGAGAAAAAAAAAGTCTTTCGCCCTTCCCTCATCGCTCCCGAAAAATCCTAAATCCTCATCTAGCCATTGCCGCCGACGTTTGGAGGACATTAGGCCGCTCTGCGTGTCCTCGACGTCCCAATTCCACAAAGCATCTACTCCCCCTCTAACAACTTCACCGACGGCATTCGAAACCAGCTCTCCATGGAGTGACGATGCTCTGTTTTAAACAAGGGCACTGCATAGAGGATGCCCAATTCCACCCCACAGAAGGCTGATTTCTGTTACATTTTAATCGGTTTTCAAAAATGTCCGCGGCGCGGTGAAGAGTGTAATGCGATCCACTTCTTTTCCAATATTTTGCAGTACAACGTTTGTAATTGCAGAGAAAGGCATGGAAAATTAATGAATTTGATAGATCACTACATAATGTATGTAAATTTCGGTTGGTAACCCTAATTATACCTTATTTCTCCGTGAAACTCGGATCAATTTGTCCGTCAGCGACGCGAGTGGCGACTTTTGCAAACCCAATTAAAGGCGCCGTGGTTGACAACACATTTATAGGCCAACTTGTGGATCCTCTTTTGTAATATTCGTGGTTTTAAAAGGCTTACGAAGACTCACGTTCGACCGGTCGTATTTTGCTTTTTTGCCCAGCACCTTGGGGACTACCATAGAGTTTGTAATACTATAGAAGGCTCCACTAGGTTGCAGTAGTGGTCCTAACGTGGACCCGGTCCATGCGCATTTAATCAATTTTCAAAATTTGCCACTAGGCTTGGGTAACGAAGCGGTGTACAATATAAGTCAAGTAACTGCAGCCAAAGAGGTGGTGCGAAAAATAGCTAAGAAGTATTTTGACGATCTGGAGGAAAAAGAGAACGAAGCAATTCAAGAAATACTATCATACAAAAACACCTATAGAGATAAGTTCCGAAGACCAGAGCATATCTTAAATATAAAAACAATAAATAAATAAATGACGACCGCAAGGGCGTTATACTAAGACGTCAAGGATAAAAAGAAGTCAGAATACTTCAGTATCCATAGAAATAAAGACCACACGCCACCAGGCTAGGACGGCGCATTCCATGGCTAAAGCAAGGGCCGGTGAAACCAACGTGAACCATGCTGTGGGTGACAAAAAATACTAAAAAAGGAGTTCATAGCTTTAAATTCGTCGCACTTCCTTTACCAGAGACCTACGGAGATCGCAAAACAAGGAACTCGTGTCCTGCGATATGGGTTGATTTTACAAGCAGCTTCATTATTCAATCTTGCTCTGCAACCAATGATAAGATCTACCACTGCTTTCATCGGAGACGCTACATGCGTGAGTGTCACTCCAGACTTTGCTCCCTGAGGTACCACACACTGAAGCTTGAATCACGCGATGCCACACGATTTTTCGGCTATAAGGTTTCTTTGGGTTTGTCGTTGTGTTTCCATGGTAGGCATATTTTTCCCAGTAAATAGAAGCATTGTGTTTAACTACTGATGATCGCATCCGTTGCGAACAGCAAATTTGCTTGCACGATGGCTATTAGATCATGCTGGGAACAAAAATGCGAAGTTATATAAACAACCACACGACACTATCACTATTCCACCTCGTCTCTTCTTCAGTTTATTTACGCACTGCTGCGTCTACTTAAAATATAGATATCCAGTCCATGGGAGCGATGAGGACTCGTGCCACTCCTATAACTCAGTGATTCAACCCGCCATTCCCTGGACCGCTTCATACACTCAGGATTTTGTTAGGGTGTGTCCCAAGGCTTCACCCAGGTTTTAAACACGGGACCCCTCGATCAGCAGCCTAGCGTTCCTTACCACCCGGCTACCATGCTCCTTTATATAACCTATCCACATAATGCTGACATCCACCCACTCTTCCTGAGTTTCGTGTCTATTTTCATAATACACCAAGGGTTAACAATGTCATGAAAAAAGCATTATGTTTAGCCGGGATCCGAACCCAATTTCTGGTCAGATATGCTACCAGCTATATCACCAAGGCTTCTTCCTCCAATATCAAGTACCTTTGGCAAAAGTTACCTTGAATTGGGATTAATTTGGCCCAATACAATAAAAAATACAAGTCTAGTTCTAAAGCATGAGTTACTCAGCATAAAATATCTCTTTGCACATTTTTTTCAAGTGTTTCCTTGATTTTAACCTGAAAATTTATTTATTCGGGTCCCTTTTCAGACCTTGATTTAGGAGTGAAGCTAGTAATGCTTCCTATCGGCTGATACAAGAACTAATTCGATAGCCCCATGCAAATGTTACAATATAGAACTATGAATCTTTTTTACGCCTCTGGGCCAAAGTTCAAAACTGGGAAAATCAAATGGATCGACCGAGTTAGTAACGAGGAAGTCCTAAGAAGAGTGGGAGAGAAGAGAAGCCTCATGAAAACCTTAACAAGAAGACGGAACAACCTTGTAGGCCACATATTGAGACATGAAGGCCTGATGAAGACAATCGTCGAAGGACAAGTGGAAGGCAAGAACGGAAAAGGAAGACCTCGAAAAAAATAATTGGAACAAGTGAAGAAGGATGTGAAAGAGAAGAAATACGTAGGTGTGAAAAGATTGGCTGATAGGAGAACTGAGTGGAGAGCTGCGTCAAACCAATCCTAGGATTGTTGACCAGTGATGATGATGATGATGGGCCAAAGTTACCTGGGAAGGGCCAAAGTTAAGTTACCCCAGTTGACGGTACTATCGCTTAAAAAAAAAAGAAAATGAAACTGAAGGTGTATTTTTAGCGTGAGAAAGCGAGTTCTTCGTCGACACGAAAATATAGCAATTCACATTTTTTTGGCTTAATCCCGTCTTTATTGCCCTGTTTTCCATCTCATTCTCTCTCTCTGTCCCTCCCTCCGGATACTTCGCTCCCTTCCAGCTGTGAAAACGAATGCGGCCCCGCGGTATTCATTTATTTTTTTCTCCCCTCCACGCCTTCCTCCTCACACTCTCCCCACCCACCTCTCCATAATCCCCCCCCCTTCTTCTCTCGCTTCCTCCTCCTCTTTCGATTAGTCTCATTTCGCACCGGCACAACTCCCAAAGCTTGGAATGCATTCAATTCATTCGCGAAGTCCGCCATCCATTGAAATGTTCAGGGCTCACAGAAAAACGTGTTTCTGCATTCGCATTCATCTTCTTCCATGAAAATAAATCTAAACATTTTTAAACCTAGAAAATATTGAGTAAAATTTTCAAGTTTTAGTTATAGGCTAATATATGCAATGAGCTACTTCATTTATCATACAATGTTGATGGCAGAAGTTTTCAAACAAGTAAAAAAAACAGACACAGCTGGCGGTACTGATACCCATACTTAATGCCTATTAGTATCAGGTATTAATCAGGTACATATCGCGTCGCTCGGGTTATAGAAATAGAATAGGAAATTAAATTTACTATTCCGGGACAAGTTTGTCCCTTAGGAATATATATGGTTATAAATATAATAGAGTCAGACATATTACATATATGGGAAGTGTGGAGAGGAAATAAATAAAAAAATAGGTAACATAGTAATAAATAGAAAGCAGGGAAGTTACATATAGTAAAATAGGTTGTAACTTAGCCTAATTCAAATGTTTGAATGAAATTTCTCAGAATAAGTGCCCAAATGGGGAAGGACGTTTGTGGCATTCTGTTCTTCATCAATAAGCAGAATTAATTCAAGTTGATACCTTGATCGCAGGAGGACTCCATATAGACAGTAGATTATCTTGAAAAAAAAACTTCTTTCCCAATTTTTAAAATTCATGCAAACTCTCTCTCTCTCTCTCTCTCTCTCAGGCCCGTATTATTAGTCGACCCTGTAGGGCCAACCGACCCTGGATACGTCATCAGCCCCTACATAAACCGTTCTCGCCCTCCATACGCCACATCAAGCCCTACATATTGCCGTTTATGGAACTAAACGGGCCCTACTTGATGTCGGGTACCCGGAACAGGCCTACACACTATAAAAACATGGCGGCCAAATATCGTCTGCTGATCACTTCGATTAAAGAATCTACGTTACAATGGATATTAAGGGAGACGAGCTCACACAAACCATTTTAAAATGTACAGTAGCACAGCGGAAAGGTAGTAATACTACCGCATTATAGCCACCAAGTTAAATAAATTATAAAATTGACTGAACTAATAAGAACAATATAGCGGTTACATGCACCTTGTTTCTACGAATATATAATAATATTCTTCACGGTTGGCACTTGGTATACTTTAGGGAAACCAATACTTCGTTTACGTATAACCATAGAAAACGTAGTTTCATGTCACTATTTGCCGCATAATTAACTTAACTACGGAAGGTGAAAGCGAATGACGAACCTTGATGATGCAACGTAAGTTCCCACGTCAATGATCCGTAATTGCTCCGTACTTATTACTATCTTGTACAGACCGCTTTTGAAGTAATTTAAAGACAATAAGGTTCTACTTTTGGCTGGATATGAGAGTATTTGTAGCGATAATTAAGGTACCGACACGACCTGGCGTGCGACCACATATATACCTGTGTGTACGACACCAATTGCTTATTTACTTTGAGCCGTTGCCCTAACAATACGCTCGAAAATTATCGGACGTCTTTTCTTAGTTTCATAGTTAGTTCCCATTACGCCACCAGAGTGGAAAATTGGCGCTGCGCCATCATCTAAGAGAACGACGGAATCACCCCCATCACTTATGTAGGGTCGACTGAGAAACGCATGTAGGGGCCTTTTGTTATGTAGGGACGGATGTGTAGGGTGGACAGAATACGGCCCTAATTCTTGAAGCTATTAAAGAGTTTTTCGATTAAGGGTCATGATTACCTTAAAAGTAAAAAATACGCGATACTTATGACTTTCTATTTTAAACCCCAGTAAATACTAATGAAGAAGATATTAAGGGTGCTGAAAATAAATTCAAACATGGGAAACTACCGAGTGCTTTTTAATTTATTGAAATGAAAATCCTCAAACTTAACTCATTTTAGCTATTGTACTTAGCATAATTATAATATTCGCATTGAGTCACAAATTCCGGGGTATTATATTTACTGAAATTGCATTTCACATTTCTTATATGAAATGTGGTACGATCTAGCGGAAGTTAATAATATTATTTAAATTAGAAATCATGATATTTCCACTGAATTTACTCTCGCAAGACGCGATTCGTTGTTACAACAAGACACTTGAATAAATTGTTGTAGCAAACTAAGCGCGTCACGAAAAGATAAATTCAGCGTAAATATTGTAGTGCCTTATTTAACTAGCATTTCACATTGCTCAAGAAAGAAGGAAGAATATAGGGTAAGGTAAAAAGAGAGAGACAGATTGAGGGAAAGATTTTAGAGCAACGGAAACTTTTTCCAGCTTTGTTCACAAACTCGTATTTCCTTCTGCAAGAAGAGATAAAATGGTCTCAACAATGCGACCGGTCACGGAACTAAAGGTGCCTTCGTTCCCTGATGTGCCTGCGCCGAAAAAACTTCATTGCGGCGATTTTTTAGTGCAAAGAGACGGAGCAGAAAGGAAGGCTATCGTGCTATGCACCCCATTCACACGAGAACCACTCTTTTTTTGCGATACTAACAGGAGCTCAATAAACTTGGGTTCAACCTCGATTCCAGTGAGAATGGAACCAAAAAATTGGAAATGTTTATGGTCAATGGCACCAAACTTTGCCCTACACTTATAGCCATAAATATATATTTTTACAATTAAAATTTTAAAATATACAGGTTCAATAACCTATGAAGGTACAAAGTCTAACTGAAACGTCTACGAGACAAACATTGGTGAACAATGATTTTGATACATTTTCCTGATACACGTTTCCCACTGTGAATGTCAAGTAAAAGGTCTAAAATTCCCAATTTCATACATTGATATTTTCTTAAATTATCTGATAGCCAAATATTTTGAGCATTATCCCTTTTTCTGGAATACGTTTTCATTTTCTCTCCCAATCAGAAAGCCAGTTAATTACAGTACTTAAATTTCAAAATTTACTGACTAAAAATTAGACAGTGCTTATTTACCTCCGTCGTAATTTGATTTTCAGACCAAAATATGGTCAATTTGAAGATCAGGTAAAGGTTTTTGGTGAAAGCAATTGTGATTGCCACTTTCATTGAGATTTTTTCAGGGTTCTCGAATCCAATATTTCTTCTCAATGCATGCAATGCACTATCAACCGATAAAATTCTCGAAGGCTCACGATGGCCGTGAGTTTGATTAAAATGTTTTCATTACAAGAAGGGAAGCAGAGAATCAGCAATCCATGGAAATTAATTTCCTAACATAGCTCGACTTGTTGTTAGAAGATTGAAACCCCTCATGCATGATCATGCGACAGCTACTACTGTTCCATTAAATCTAAAAGCAATTTAATTGAGAAAACATTTCACTAACAGATTCATCTAAATGCATTAGAATGAGACCTGTCTATATATCACATAGAACGAGTGGGAGTGGCTATGAGAATTTTTTCAACCCCATCCTACTCCGTTGATTGCAAATTCCATTCCTGGCGGTTTCATCACGAACGCCGATGTGAATTTTCACCGCTTTTATCGCGAGAAGGAATCGCGGTAGATAGAGAAATAAAAAAATAGTATCCCGCAATTAATGGAGAAGCAGCATCAAACGCGCGAAAGCCTTCACCGCGATGGGCGCTTTAATTTCTTCAGAAGCGTCCAGGTCTGTAATTACTAACCTGCCCTGTTCGCACCGCTCTTGTACAACGGTGAGAATTTCATTATTCGAAGTGCCGTGCGCTTAAACCTTCACAAAGAGAATCGACGATATATATTTATAGGATAACACTCGCGCTTTCAATTCTTTTAGCGATTAGCTAGCTTTCACTAGTTTCGTGAGAAGTGGAGGTGTATAATGTACACCTATTGACGCGCATTCGTTCCTACAATCTCCCAAATGAATACACCATGAATAGTATTTGCGCACGCGAGGTACTTCCTTGAATCTTATCGCTATGGGTATTGGGTAAGTGATCTTAAAAGGTCTTCATGAAAATATTCAAATAACTTTTTGCCTAGTTAACTTTCAATATAACCCATTGTAACCCAATGTTGCTCCCAAGTAACATCAGAAATGTACGCCTTTTCTGCACTATTTAGTTAATGAATTAACTATACATTATTGTATGAAGTCAATTGTAATGACGAAATATTTAGCAGCAACGATAATTATGACTGAGTGCAAAATTTTCAAGTTTTCAAAATGAAAAATCTTGGACTTTGATTTCTCACAGAAGCAGCTCTGGGTCAGAAAGGGTCAACTTTAAATTTGTAAAATTTTCGCATCGTTAACATCGGTGTCTCTCCGTCTTGCCAATTGTTCTCCGATCGTGGCATCAACTTGAACATAAATTTATTTTAAAAAAATTGTAATACTCCTCTGGTGTCGAAATAATTTTCACATCAATGCTGAAATGATCTTCACAGCAGCTCAAATCATTTTGAGCCACGCTAATTTTCTATTTAACGTACCTATACGCGGAGCCATTGGTTCTTCACAGCATGGTATCAACTTGAACTCAACTTGAATGAAAATATGAAAATACTGCTCTCGATGATCTTCACAGCAGAACAACTGAGACAATGGAGACGGTCTTCAAATTTCTTCGAGAGGAAATCATCCATTTTCTTCTCAATATTGATTGTCATGCTTACGAAAACATTCGCCTCGGTAGAATCACTCGTACTAGAATACCGCGGAACAAAATATTACTCTCTCCAGATCTTGTCGCGAGTAATTATCTTTGATGAAGTACTTTCCTCCTCCATAAAGAATACTTCGAACTAGCTATTTCTTTACTCCAAGAAGATTTGATGGAAAAATTTAAAATTACAATTCTTTGAGAATTTTAAACAGAAATTAGGATCGCTAGTTACCAAGAAACGGCAAAAATTAAAAGCAAGAGCCAAACAGCAAACTCCGTGATGCGTGTGCAATGTGCATGCTCATGTCGAAAAACATGAAGGTCGTGAGTCTCTGCACAATTGAAATTTCGTGGACTTTAATAATTAACTCGCTTTTGCTCGCTAGGGGGGGCTCTGTCCCCCCAGACCCCCTGAAAAAGGCCTGCGGCCTGTCACGGTCACTATGGAAGGTTTTATACTTTTTGTCTGCCATTTGTTACTTTAGGATCGTTTACTTTTCAGATGGCTAGATTAGATGTAAGCAATATTTCCACTTTCAAGTATAACGAGCGCATGGTACGTAGGTTACAATATGAAAATAATTTTTTATAGAAGGGAAACGTTTTTATGAGGGTCTAAAAAAATAAAATAAATTTCTACGAGTCTATATTATTCAATTCAAATAAAAAAACGATGAGAGCATGTCCTACTGCAATCACTCAATTCATACTTAATATCATGGTATAACAACTTTACGAAATACAATGGACTACAGTTAATTACATTTTAATTGATAAGACATTGCATAAAGCGAGTAAATACTGCAAAAAGTATAGTTAGAAATACCAGTTTCTGATCAAACTCATCGCAATTATGACTTCTTCTACGGGCGTACGCCTTGAAATTTACCATTTTTGGCGAGTACAGATTATTTTATGCAGTTTCCCAGATGTGGCCATTTATTCTTACCCTCTGGCTACCTTAGTTTTTCTTACCCGGGCGGAAACCCGGGAAAAGTCTATTCATTCTCTTCGCCGGGAAAGTGTAAAATAATATACATATGTATAGCACGTATGTCAGTATCACTGTGCGCTCGTTGCGTGCCTCTAACCGCTCCCCACACGCACGGTCATCTGCCGCCGGCTTTTACCCCTCCTCCCGCACTGATTGTGAGAACAAAACTTGTTTCCCTTCGCTGATGTCGCCAGGACACACACACAGACAACGGGATGGAGTTAGTAGGGCGTGAAATCGACCCCGGGGTGACCACTGACCGGCAGCCGACTTCCAACAAATCCACCTCCCCTTCTCCCTCAGAGTCCACTGTCCGAGCGGCCGTTTGACGAAGAGGAATAAAAAAAAGATGTCGTGGCAAAGGTCATGAAAGCTACCGACTCTTTTTGAAAACAGAGGGATGAAAGGTTATCTCCGATTTGGAGCGTAAAACATCCCTCGAGTGTAGCACTCCTGGAATTAATTACGATCATTCGTCCATAGAAATTTCCAATCAACCTGATAGCGTTTCTTATTTCATGGAAAGAAATTTTAATTGGAAAGGGACAAACGTCCACATTTACGTCAATCCAAATAGTGACGCGACTCTTCCGTTTGGTCAATACTACAATGAATACTCGGAGATAATTGATTAATCTAAAATAACTTCTCCTCAGAAACTTTCACATTTTTCAAAAAACTAGGGATGGACGGATTCAGGATTTTTTCGGATTCGGATTCGGATCGGATCCTTGATTTTCGGAGCCGGATCTTTCAGATCGGATATTTTCGGATCCAAATGCATTTTCAAATTCCTACCATTAAACGAAGTAATTGTTCAAGTTTATTCTGGGTGCGTACAATCGGAGGAATGATTTTTAGATTTTCATATACATTTTAATATTTTTATAAATTAAAAATCATTTTTATAGGCATTCAAGTTGTTGTTTTTTTAAACATCTTTATATGCTCAGCGCCTAAACTGTTACGCTACGGTTTGGAAATGAAAATAGGAAAAATCTTGGGAAAGGACAAGAATCGCATGCGACGGCGCATTAGAAGAGAAAATCGGAACTCTTTCCACCCTAATGGGGCGTTGCATTGACTAGATCTATTATTTAAAATTTCGGATCCACATCCGGTGTCTTTCGCGACTTTGGATCCGATGTATCCGATGAAGAGCAGTATCCGCGGATATTTGGATCCGAGGTACCCGATCCGACCATCCCTACAAAAAACCAATGTAACTTTTATCACCTTACCATTTGTAATTTCAATTTAAATAATAGACGAGACAAAGAGTACAATGCCAAATTTTATGTAGAAAAATACTTACTTAAGCCTCTTTAAGCTTTAGTCTCGGAAAAGAACCGCTGACAATTGTCATAGGGCAATTTCATTTTCCCACGCAACATAATTGACGAGATACGTGATGCAGGTATACGTTAATACCTACCTGAAATTATTCTAAGTAAATCTTAATTACATCTTTCCGTGACCACTGCCACGGCTGGTTTATAAAGTCTCCTTTTTTCTTTACAGATCACGAAAAATGGAGCTCAATCACTCATTAATTTTAGTTCACTGGCTTAACTGACGGTCATTCCCCACTAATCTGCTTTTCTATGAATTTCAACTATTTTTAAGGTAGCGTTACTGTTGTATCGTGTTACAGCAAACGCTAACCAGACCCCATAAAAATGGCTCATAAAATGGTATCCGCAGAATACAGAAAAGGCAAGAACGGTGAAATTTCTTAAGTTTTCCAGGATATCAGACAATTATTTCTACCACTTATTTTATTTTCCTTTTATAAGTAATTGTCTGATATCCAGGAAAACTTATAATAGAACACCACAAAGTAAAGCAAGAGTTAGTGAAAATGTCTTAAGTTTAAAAATTAAATTAATTACATCGACCCATAGTTACATACTTTATGAGCCAAGCGAAGTCCGAGTGAAATGGGATTTTTCTCCATTTCTTCTGAAGATATTTTATTCTCAAACTGGTAAATCATGTAACATGGTTTAGTTGAAAACTCGGCCGTAATCCCGTGCCCCATAGGGACTAACGCGGAGCACGAAAGAGCAGCCGGGAAAGGACAGTTGGGATAGGCTACTTTATCCGCCCCAAAGTTCCCCGGATGCCCTCAAATACTTCCGCGAGATACGTCGAAATCAGAAAGGGGTGAGGAATGAAAACACCATGCAGGTCACTCGGTAAAAGCTCCAGGCAGCCACGTTGCCCCCAGCCGCGAGGTATTTGTGTTCGTACCGAAAAAATGGGAAAAAATACTGCTTTTTAGAAGAGACATAATCCACGAAAGGGTCCAGAAAGGATTTGCTTCACATTCTGATTTTTTTAACAAGTAAATTTTAAAGATAAACTCTGAAAATCAAGCTCTATAAGGTTTAAATTGTCCTGGATGCCAGTCTATTACTTATACCACTTAGTTTTTATCATTTTTATATGAAAAATAAGTAGTATAAGTAATTATCTGGTATAAGTAATTGTCTGATATCCAGGAACACTTATGATGGAATACCACAAAGTAAATCAAGAATTAGTGACTTTTGTTCGATGGGGCTTAATTTAACGTGATTATTGTTAAGGGTTTACTTAATACAAGCCGAAAATTAAAAAATGACATAAACGTTTCAAACAAATATTACGTCAGAAGGTCAGACGGACCAAGCGTCAGTGATTCGTTCTCTTAAGGGCAGGCTACGACGACAGAAAACGCTTCAGTAGGAAGGTAACAGTAGCGATTAGCCATCGAAATTCGGTTTTAATCATCACATAATTTTGATCTAATAAGGAAATGGATAGTAATAAAGTAGGAGAGAACATACTACGACGTGACATTTCGATTATTTTATTTCTAACACCGTGAGAACGCTAGAAGAAAAACTGGAAATATACATCGCGTTATCGTGTTGCATTCCGCATGTTAATATAATTATAAATAAGACAAGAATAAGACAAACTTGACACTGTCCACATGACAAACACAAAAGGGAATCACAATCTCGTTATACCTCATCACCGAACTGTCATTTACCGTTACTGCGTGTAGGGAATGGAATAATCTTAACCCTTCAACTAGGAACTCATCATCATAAGCATCTTTTAAGAGGAGGCTACACAAAGCACTTTCCAGTTTACATCTAGCTGGTCAATACACATGACTACATGTAACATGACATTAGCTTTCACTCAGCAGGTTTTCGCAGGTTTTTCTCGCCCCCTTCTTGTGTGGGCGTTTTCTTGCAGTGGGTTTTTTCGCTGAAGGATATTACACCCTTATCCTCACGTTTTTCCCACAAACAGAAATCTTTTTTACACAAATATTTCACACATGCTTGCTTATCGTTTTTGACATTACACAAATAGTGTATATTATATATCTTTTGTATTGTAAAGGTTTATATACCATTTTTTTAATATGTTTGCATTGACGCTATTGAGAGGTAAGGTGGAAGAGGGAACTTTTTAGTGTCAACCTCGCCCGAATAAAGGCAAATTATTATTATTATAATTATTAAGAAAGTTATTATTATTATTATTATTATTATGTTTTTTCTTAAATTTTCTTCAGTTTTCACTGAGTAGCTTAAGTGTTAAGAGCACGGGTTTTCACCAAGGTAACTCTTCACTATTGAATTGCGTTGAGAAATTTTCTCGTGATATGACAGGTTGAAATTATTACAGCCTTTTGCAGTTTGATGT
This sequence comes from Ischnura elegans, assembly GCF_921293095.1. Taxonomy (NCBI): domain Eukaryota; kingdom Metazoa; phylum Arthropoda; class Insecta; order Odonata; family Coenagrionidae; genus Ischnura; species Ischnura elegans. The sequence continues at coordinate 99,196,899 of NC_060252.1, read as the reverse complement.
AAGTATTTGGATGGAGGTTGAGTATTTTGAAACTATTTTGTATGTGTTTTGGGATGATACCGGTAGCTGAGATGACAATTGGAGCTATATAAACCTGTTCCATATTCCATATTCTTTTTATTTCTATTGCCAGATCTTGGTACTTGTTAATTTTTCCTGTAATTGTCTTTTCGATGTTATGCGACAGTGGCACGGCAATATCAACTATGTAGCAAGTTCTATATTTCTTGTCAATCAACACTATATCTGGTCTATTATTAACTATAGTTTTATCTGTTTGAATAGGCAGATCGTAATAGATTTTAAATTCGCCGTTTTCAAGCACTGTTTCAGGGTGGTACACATAATATGGGGTCTTAGTATCTATTAACTTGTGTTGGTAGGCCAGTTTTTGGTGGATAATTTTTGCAACTTGATTATGTCTACTTAAATATTCTGTATTAGCTAGCATCTTACAGCCAGATATAATGTGCTGGATTGTTTCAGGTACTTGAAAACACCTTCTACATTTGTCATCTGTTATGCTTTTATCACCAAGGATGTACTTTGCATAATTTTTAGTGCGGATGACCTGGTCTTGTATTGCAAGCATGAACCCTTCGGTTTCTCCATAAAGTTCACCCAATGACAACCATTTGTTTGATGAGATTTTATCAACATATGGTTGATTGAGGTCATTGATGTGTCGTCCATGTAGTTCCTTCTGGGCCCATACTTCTACCTTTCTATTTAATAGAACAGCTCCTGTGTTGGTTGCTTCATCGGTCGTGCCATTTTTTAGATTTATTATTATTATTATTATTATGTTTTTTCTTAAATTTTCTTCAGTTTTCACTGAGTAGCTTAAGTGTTAAGAGCACGGGTTTTCACCAAGGTAACTCTTCACTATTGAATTGCGTTGAGAAATTTTCTCGTGATATGACAGGTTGAAATTATTACAGCCTTTTGCAGTTTGATGTAAGTATTTGGATGGAGGTTGAGTATTTTGAAACTATTTTGTATGTGTTTTGGGATGATACCGGTAGCTGAGATGACAATTGGAGCTATATAAACCTGTTCCATATTCCATATTCTTTTTATTTCTATTGCCAGATCTTGGTACTTGTTATTATTATTATTATGCTTTTTCTTAAATTTTCTTCAGTTTTCACTGAGTAGCTTAAGTGTTAAGAGCACGGGTTTTCACCAAGGTAACTCTTCACTATTGAATTGCGTTGAGAAATTTTCTCGTGATATGACAGGTTGAAATTATTACAGCCTTTTGCAGTTTGATGTAAGTATTTGGATGGAGGTTGAGTATTTTGAAACTATTTTGTATGTGTTTTGGGATGATACCGGTAGCTGAGATGACAATTGGAGCTATATAAACCTGTTCCATATTCCATATTCTTTTTATTTCTATTGCCAGATCTTGGTACTTGTTAATTTTTCCTGTAATTGTCTTTTCGATGTTATGCGACAGTGGCACGGCAATATCAACTATGTAGCAAGTTCTATATTTCTTGTCAATCAACACTATATCTGGTCTATTATTAGCTATAGTTTTATCTGTTTGAATAGGCAGATCGTAATAGATTTTAAATTCGCCGTTTTCAAGCACTGTTTCAGGGTGGTACACATAATATGGGGTCTTAGTATCTATTAACTTGTGTTGGTAGGCCAGTTTTTGGTGGATAATTTTTGCAACTTGATTATGTCTACTTAAATATTCTGTATTAGCTAGCATCTTACAGCCAGATATAATGTGCTGGATTGTTTCAGGTACTTGAAAACACCTTCTACATTTGTCATCTGTTATTCTTTTATCACCAAGGATGTACTCTGCATAATTTTTAGTGCGGATGACCTGGTCTTGTATTGCAAGCATGAACCCTTCGGTTTCTCCATAAAGTTCACCCAATGACAACCATTTGTTTGATGAGATTTTATCAACATATGGTTGATTGAGGTCATTGATGTGTCGTCCATGTCCATTATTATTTGTCGTCCATTATTATTATTATTATTATTACAAATTATTAAGAAAGTACAAAAAAAGGGTCGGGAAAGGATTTGCCTCTCATTCTGATTTGGTAAACTAGTAAATTTCAAAGACAGGCTGAAGATGAAACTCTATCGGGTTCCCCACTGGCTTTATGGCTTCGTTTTCGGCTAAGTTTTGGTTCCTGTCTCAGGCATCATCATCAAGGCTGAGTAAAAGGATGGTTTCCTTCATCAAAGGAACCGAGATGCATTGATTGCGATTCGTTACCCACCATTAATGTATTCATGATATACAAATTATTTGGTTTTTAGAATACCCAGTTTAGACGAATAGCAATGGTCAATTTTAACTGCATTAGAAAAAGGCCAGATTGGCGCCCATGCGATGCCACTCCACGTGACGTCACAGGGACCTAATTTCTATACGAGTAGATAGGAGTTTTACATCGTCTGAGATTACCAATGCATGCATGAGGCACTGAGAGCTCAGGGAAACATCTCTTAATAATCACCTAATAAAACTGCTTATGGTCGGAAAGTTTCCTTCGTTTGATAAGGTATTAATAATCCTTATTTAAGCCAAGCGCTACCTGCTAGCATGGTACTCTGCGGCCTGCTAGCAGCCTGCATCGTATCAGCGCTCAAAGCCTCGCCCCAAGGTCACCTCACACAGCGACAGCGGGAACCAGAATGACGTCACAAGGGCTTTTCCCAGCAGTCATACTTAGCCGTCGCGTTTTCGCGCTCTTGAAAATTTTCACTTTTAATTAAATCGCGAAAAAAAGATATCGTCATTAAAAATCTAAAAGCGTGAAATACGTACTCCAGGAGTAATAATCTTTCGATTTAGTCAATTAAAATTAATAGAAAACCACCCTTTTGGTCAAATAGCCCAAGTCGGATATCAAAATGTAGACATAAATTAGAGCCGACAACTCGCTGGCAACCAACACAGAAGTGAAATTAATCCTTCCTTCAGAATGCCAACTCCCAAAATTACCTGAATATGTTTACCAAAAAACGTGGTTATTTAATTTAAGCTCAGGAAAAAATGAAAAAAAATGCAAACGAATCCTTAGCTCGCGATGTAGTTTAACGATAATACTAGTATTAAATCAATCACATGGAAGAAAGGATGAATTTTTGGTTTTTATGTTCTTTTGTCTCATCAAATAATTCACGAATAGCGAAAACTGAAAAGTAGGCTTTAATATGAGAAATACTATTGGATAAAATATAATTAAAAGTACCAATGAAATACACGGATTGTTTCTTTCTCACTTCTGATTTCGTTAAAGTTAAAATGAATACGAAAATTTATTCAGAAAAACGTACATCGTTCCAACCTCCCCGAAAAACACACTGAACAAGATTCGTCACTTTCTAGGGTGAATTTCTATTCTCTACGAGCACGCAACTCCCTCGTGATAATGTTTTCAAAGCGCTAAAAAATTCCATCAAGCCGCTATCGCTTCTCACGGAAAAGTTTTGGCGAGATAAGTGCTTTCTAGCGGTGCAGAGGGTAAAGAATTTTTTATCACGAAGTTGCATTTTTATTTCAATGAGAGAGCGAAGGAGTCTTTTCCGTGAACAACTCGGTGGAGTTCTTTATCGGTCACCTTAAATTTTAAAAATATGTTACCATACCGATTGCGGAATATACAGGCAATATTTATAATTCTCAAGGAGGTCGGTTGCCCAATTGGACTGAGTGCTGGGCTACAGATCGGAAAGGTCACAGGTTCAAATCCCGGATGTCTCACGCAAAAATAATATCCTTGAAATGAGAGGTGGCTCAGGAAGAGATACTGCAACTACCCAAACTTGATGTTTGATTTTCTCACGCCCATGGCTTAGACTAACTTCGAGGACCGGAGTAACTCAGCCCTAATAAATAATAATAAATTAATCACTCCAAATGTCTCAAGTATACAACTTTGGTAACATGAAGGGTGTTGCATTCACTGAAGCTATTATTTAAAATTTCGGATCCAGATCCGATGTCTTCCGCGACTTTGGATCCGATGTACCCGATGATTGGCAATATCCGCGAATATTTGGATCCGAGGTATCCGATCCGACCATCCCTATTTACAACTACTCCACACCCTCGACGCTAAGTAACGAATAAAATCCGAAGATTCCAGCCACATGGAGTGGAATGTTTCCATATTGAAACAAATACTTATAATTTTCCAAGATTATAAAATTAATTAAGATCTTCCAGAATTATGTCTTCATCGCCTTGATGAAGATGTGCTAACACTGAAAACTAGGTTGCAATAAATGTTCAATCGAGAAACATCGCAAGTATTTATTACAACATGTTAATTGATGGATATTTTGATGCCACAAAGCCATCTTGAGCCTTCTAGATCTGCGTTATATCAAGATCAGATAGCATCATTTAGTATTTTCCATGAGCCCCTTTGAATTTTAATGCTGAAAATGCTTGCACCATTGGAGCGCGATTGCAATAATTTACGCTTACGATTCAAAATTGGCCCCTGTCCCTCCAAAGCATTATTCCCACGCTCAAACACGGCTTCTGGTTGCGCGCCTTCCCACAGGCTATTCAATCCCTCATAATTTCACATTTCCTATCCCACGCTACGCTCGGCTCCCCATCTTACGCGTAAAGAAACCCAAACGTAATCACCTTAACTGGAGCTCAAAGACTATACGACGACAGAGCGTAGTTATTGCCAGTATTAAGTTAGGTATGCGAAAATCGCACGTCACCAAGGAAGCATCAATCATTTGACTTTAGTTTGAACTATCCTCGGGAAATACCAGCCATCATTTTAAAAGTGAAAATGTGACAACGGAGTGAGGTCATTGCAAAATAATTCTGTACGTAAAAGCGCTAAATAAGACGGTATCGATTTCCACAAAAGGGAATCATTTATATTTCAGATAGAGTAGGTAATATCCATTAGCTCTTTCGTGGCCTCGTAGCTAGGATAATCGCAGAGGAACGTGGAGAGACGTCAAGGAGATTTACACACGTAGGCAGTATACATTCTGAAATGGAGGACTAAAAAAATGCCATGATGAGGAAACAAAATACTTAATTTCAGCAAATTTCACTAGCTCAGCTTGAAATCCGACTGTTTAAACAATTTTACATTTGGATTATTAGCTGTAAATGGTTGGCAACGGCTAAAAAAATTATTACTCTACATACGTTAACGAAAAATCGAGAGAAAAACGCCGAAAAGGTACATGTGATCACATACTGTATAATCTTATGCTTCACTAACGCCAATTCATAACCAGAAACGATCAATAATATTTCACGAATTATCTTGGGTTACACCTCTCCGTCTTTGAAAACAAAATTAGAGTTTTAAATGCCGGACGTCTTAGAATATAAAAATAAAAACATCAAAAATTTTACGACACGGAGAAGTCGAATTCGCAAAGATTTAGTCAAGCAACAAAATTCACCTGTTTCCACATTTACCCTCCGATCAAAGTTGAACATAAAAAATGATTCATAGGCCAACTTTTACGACCATAAACACCCAAATGAAGAGATGTTAGGTATATTATGAAGCTATAAAACCATGGAGAGACGGGTTGCTAGTTCGAGGGAAAAAATAATCGTGTATAATTTGTTTTTCCACCCTGGCCTTCCCTTGATATTTTAAGCGATATCTCCAGCGGAAATTCTTAACGCTTCCGATCGGAAAACTTCTCTTTGATCGACGTCCATATTCCGTCTTTTATTTAATCGATTTTTTTTAATGGATCCCTTGCCAAGAATTACGTCACCACGTGTCTTCCCATCATCGGGCGGAGTTAAGGGAAGGGACATGGAAGGCGGTTATGTTGGATGATCCTGGGGAAAGAACGTCCGAAGCCATAAATCCGAGCAAGGCAAATAAGAAAGCACGATCTAATATCGCGGATATCGATCTATAGAAAGCATAATCAAGAAAAATAATAAACGCAGACGGTTTTGTTTTCTCTAACTCCTCCTCCATCGGTCACAGCCTGTTGATAGGGGCAAAAGTATATGAAACGCATCTATGCAAATACTTTAGCGGTAAAAGTATTCAAGAATGAAAACCAGCGTTGCAATTTATAAACTGACACATTGCTTTTTCCTAAGAATTAAAATTTTACGGCGGTGACTACAAAAAAAGTCATGAATTCCAAAACGGCATACGTCCTCTAGGTAGGATTTAGGAATAAACAACAGTTTTGCTATCTTTGGGGCTAGTAGAGCTCCTACTCAAACATTTCAGTCTATAAATGGATTTTCGTGTAGTGCGCTATCTATCCATGAGGAAAGATCGAAGTGAAGGCTTCGATATGCCTATAGTAGTAGTGGCTATGATGATACACAGAAAAAAAGTTGTCTACCTCAAAACTTTTCTGAATGGACTTATGCTCCTTTGGAATGCACGGATCCAATCCGAAGTCTTAATTATAGCCGGCTAGAATACTTGTTGGCAATAAACTTCAGTTACATCAGGCAGGCCTCCCCAAAACAAATAGGTTTGTTTCTTTCATCAAAGAAAACGAAAGGCATTGCTTGCGATTCGTTACCCACCATTAGTGTATTCATAATATACAAATTATTTCGTTTTAGATATACCGGTTTAGACGAATGGCAATGGTCCATTTTTATCCTCATTTGAAAAGGGCCAGATTGGCGCCCATGCGATGCCACTCCACGTGACGTCACAGGGACCTAGTTTCTATAGGAGAAGATAGGAGTTATACATCGTCTGAGGCTACCAATGCATGCATGAGGCGCAGAGCTCAGGGAAACATGTCTTAATAATCACTTATTAAAACTGGCTAAGGTCGGAAAGTTTTCCTCGTTTGATAAGGTATTAATAATCCTTATTTAAGCAAAGCGCTACCAGCCAGCAGGGTACTCAGCTACCCACAGGCAGCCTGCGTCGTATCATCGCTAAGCTTCGCCTCAAGGTCACCTCACAGGGCGGCAGCGGGAACCAGAAATACGTCGTACGGAGAGATTTCCCGGCATTCATACTTACGCGTCGCGTTTTCGCGCGCTTGAAAATTTTCACTTTTCATTTAATCGCGAAAAATAGATATCGTCATTTAAAAATCTAAAAGCGTGAAATACGTACTCCAGGAGTAATAATCTTTCGATTTAGGCAATAAAAAAATAATAGGAAACCACCCTATCATGCCTCAAATACCAGCGGCAAAATATCGCAGGTTAAGTCAGGGATGAGGGTTTGGGCCTTAATGATTTACTGGTGCATTAACTCATGGGTGAACCCAGCGAGGGGCAGGAGGGGGCAGCTGCCCCCCCCCCCCCCCCACTCAAGGCAAAAATTGCAAATGTATGTTAAGAAAATAATATTTTTCCAGCAAATAATTTTTAAAACTAATTAAGAGCTATTACCGTTTCCTTAAAATGTTGATTTCATTCACCTGTTCCATGCATAAGCAAGGAGGATACTGACCTGTTGACGAACGTGTCCACAAGTAAGTTGAATTTTAATTATAGAGTTGCCAAATGGGCTGAGACTACTGAAAAGTTTTCATTCTGTCATCCTTTCGTAGTAGAGCTTAAGAATATTTATAGGTTTTAGCAGAATCACCATTGTGAGTATCGTAATATGTTAGGAAATCCGTCATGCTTTAAGCGTGTTGACCGTTCGTATTTCGGATGGGCTATGTAGTGTGTATTATGGTTTAATAAAACCAATAATGATCGGGGACATAAGAAAAAACAGCTGTATATTTTAGGGAGACTCTAATGTTGGAAAGTCTACTTTTATAGAGAGTTTATTGGGTCGGGACGTGTTGCCATATGTGTATTATCCTGATGTTGGAAAGTTTGCCTATCAGGGTTTGTTACCAAATTTTCATAAAGTAATTTTATTTGAGGAATTTTGTGGAGTATTTTAACCCTTAATCATTGACGTGAAATAATTTGATACACTACCAGTGATGTGCGGTCTGGGAGACCGCAATAAAACAAAAATTCGTAAAACGTTGCAAAGTCATTTGCATTGCTTAGGTTAATGTTTCTTCGATTTCTCAACTATTATAAAACTTATATTTAATATTATGCATTCCAAATACGAACCAACTTTTTCAGTAAAAATTGTTATTTGAAACAGGATCAAAAAACTGGTGTTTATTTTTACTGTGGTGCTTTTTTAATTAAGTAAGTATTTAATTAAACACGTTATGCAACTAGAAATGCTTCCTTATAAATTTTTAATTATTATTCTTGAAAAATGACTAGGAAATCTTTTAACAACTTTTTGAATCATTTCCACCAGCATTATGTTTATTGGACTTCCAATTTAGTGGCGTGAGGTCTCACAGACCGATACTCAAATTCAGTGGCAAATTTTCAGAAATAAATAATAAAAACGTCAAATTTTAAGAGTGCCATGTCCTTATTATACAAAATTATGACTCTCACGAGGATCATAGATATTTTGAAATAGCAATTTCGAAAATATTCATAATTTTAGAAACGCAGCGGTCTCTCAGACCGCACGTCACCGGGTAAGGGTTTTATGATAATAATGGCCACGGGGAAAAGTATTTGTTTTGAATCGCGCAGTCCTCGTCTCCTCAATGTATCCATCCATTTGTATTCACCTCTTCTGAATCACCCTCTCGCTCGGGATAAGGAACATGGTCGATTCGCCATTACCCCCTCTACTCCTTCCCCCCCCCCCGCCCCCGCCTTCGCTTTCGAAGCTCTCCTCATAAAATCCCCGCTTTTGTGAGCGGCCGACCCGTTTTATTTTCCCTCCCCTCCTAACCCCTCCTTCCTCAAAACAGTCATCACCCTCCCCCATCCTACGCTCCGTCCGCGAAGTTGAAAAAAAAACCTCCCCCGACTCCGCTTGGGCCAGCTTCCAGAAACGATTCATGCGGACTCGAGTGTGGGTATATCCACGCACGTGGGGGGAATGGCCGCTTATCCAACTCTGGTCTTTGACTCTCGTATCCGTCTCTTCCCTATACTTCTCTATGCTTCGCCTTTGCCATTCAACCCACCACTCATAGTAATTCGGTTGCGAAAGATTGAAGGGAAATTTCTTGATGCTGAAGACATTAGCGAGAAATTTTGTGATTATCTCAAGGTAAAAGTGAACAATAGCACAGGCCAAACATGAAAAAACTTTTTTTACTGAAAATACTTTGTTCTTATGTTTTTCAAGTTGCTGAATCCAAATATGATGGTTTTAAAGTTGTATCACCCACCATTTATTCACATTTTACTGGTAAATTAATGAAATCAAGCTATATTTTTAGAATTTAACATCTTTTTTATAGTTTAATAAAATTGAAAAAGTAGGTCTAATGACGGAAGATAATGGGGATTACCGTTGGTACTTCACCGAGAAGTTCAGCAAGCGATTCATCACAGAAAAAGCTACACAAGAAGCTTCAAGGAAAAAAGGGAGAGAAAATGTAGACCAATTCCAGTTTACAAGTGAACCTTGTATTATCACGCCGTAGTAAATACAAACAATTTTATGATGCAACACAGTGTTTCATTGATTTCCCTGTATACCGTATAGGGGTATTAGACTAAATATTAAATGCATATTGCTTGGAAACTATGGGTGATCCAAAAAAACTAAGGCCAGGTTTGGATTTGGCACATAAAAATCTATAAAGATCAGCTATTAAAATAAAAAAGTTTTCAAACTAATTACATCAAATTAATTAAGGTGAATTAACTCGGAAAATTTACGCCTTATATAGGCCTCTTCATCCCGCTGCTGCTCTCTCATTGGTCGGTGGTTGTCCATCTCTCATTGCTGGTCAACCATTGGTTGGTGGTTGAAGAATCCTTTTCCATGCGTTATGCAGGTGGTAGCCTTGATCCCTGTTAAAATTCTCCGGCGTTTTTGCCATCTCTGATAAGGCGAGGGAAGTATTTATTTTCTTTTGCTATTATTATGGCGTCTTCAAAGAGTAAGTTGTGTCCAGGTTCACTCCAAGCATGCTCAGATATGATTGAGAGTTGGTGCTGTTTGTTTTTAGTAGCCCTTCGATGTTCCTGCAATCGGATTTTCATCGATCTGCAAGTCTCGCCCATGTAATATTTTCCGCATGAGCAAGGCACTTGATATATTCCCTCGTAAAGGTCCATTCGGATTTTGTCCTTCACCTTCGACCTGAAGATGCTGACTGCAATGTCAGCGAAACTGTTGTCGCCAAAACCCAACGGACGCGGTGAAAACCCGAAGAGAATGCAGAGATCATCTGATCAACGCCGCGAAAATCTTCGAGCCTACAATAATTACTACGCCTAGCTAGTTTTTGTCATTGCAGTTTATCATGCATTTCTTAAGGTAAAATGATATGAATAAATTTTAAACACATGGATCTTCTACCAAGAAACATATAATAATTAAATTACGATTAGAAAGGAATTCAAGAAGAATTAATGAAATTTATTGAGTTCATCTATAAAATGTTTTCACCAATAATGACGCCACGGGCCAGCAACAAGTCCGATGATTTGATTTGGAGGAAAAGTTTTTAAGATATAATCAATTTTGGCTCCCACTGTTACGTGTTCAATGAACACAAACTTTATGTACCCTTTCTTGCATGTAACAAGGATCTTGCATTTTATGGACGTAGTTACTAATATGGGCTTTCGTATACCAGTGGAGACTGTTTCTATCACCTTACGTAGTAGTAAGTCAATTGCTCGGCCAATAGTACTTTGCCTGAATTTTCTGACGCATTTCAGGATCACAACTTATCATTTTGCCAAGAAAATTTCTATACAAATGAAATAGATCTTTGTTTTCCTTTACCTGTATCTCAAAAATTAAATCCTTGATATAAAAGAAGATAGTGAGATTACTTTTTTAAACTTGCAAATCGAGTGATTATAGCCAATTAGTCTACTTGATATACGCCGAAATTTTCAAGACGATAGAAAACGTTTTAAACGAGTATTGCGTGAGAATATCACACTAAAAGAGCACTAGAGTTGCGTCCCCTAAAGGAGGGTTTATGACGACAGAAAATAGAATGCTAGGAAAGAAACAGCAGCGATTGGCCTCTTTCGGCTTCAAACACTATTAATTTTAGACTGATAATAAAATATGTAAAACAGAATATACGACCTGATATTTCGATTATTTTCTTTACTAAAACCCTGAGAGCTGATAAAACTTGAAATATAAATCAAATCTCATAAATATCATATCATCTCATATTGCAGACCGTAGGAATATATTCTTATGAATTCAATAGCAAAAGCTGCTTTCATAAAAATAACAGAACAATCTATACATCTGTCACGAGATAACTAGTAGGTAAGTTTATCCCCTCCAAATGAACTCGTATGACTCCGTGAATGTTAAATGTTTTCCTGGATATCAGACAATTACTTATACCACTTATTTTTTATCAGAGCGCGACCCGGGTTTCAATGAATTATCATCATCTTCAGGCGCAAATTATGATTTTTTTAAATCATAATTTGCGCCTGAAGATGATGATAATTCATTGAATTTTACGCTGATAATTTAAAAAAAATCAAAATTTGCGCCTGAAGATGATGATAATTCATTGAAACCCGGGTCGTGCCCTGATAAAAAATAAGTGGTAATTGTCTGATATCCAGGAAAACTTATAATGAAATACCACAAAATAAATCTAGAGTTGGTGAATTTTAAATGTAAATATCTTTAAAATTCACATCCCTGTACGGTTATTCTAGTTACGGCCAGTACTATTCTAGCTGCGCATGTAAAACGCTTCGGATCTATGTCCACTCTCTTTCACAATATCAATTACAAAAAAATGTGCCATGAGCTTCCCCAAGAAATGGATATCCAATGCACCGATTACCCTTTTCGTCATGCACGCTTGCGGCGATGTTCCATGTCCTCTCGTTATACAACTGGCGAATGACGAACGGCGAATAGTCCGCTGTGACATTTTTGATCTCTTTATTTTCGTGAAGAGAGTTACATTCCACCTCTAAAGGCGAAAACAGAGCATCCAGTAGGCGTTACTGCGACATTATGGTCCAACGTTAGCATTTCGATTAAGAAACTCGGATTAATAAAACTGGCCTCTGAAGCCATGTTTTTAAATAATGTCAGTCTTATCCTCCATTTCGACGCTGCTACAATCCCTAACTCAAAACAAGTGAATCAACTACCAGCAATATAAATAAATTAGCTGAGTATGAGCAACTTAGCTTACTCAGTACGGAGGACTTTCCATAACAAACTTCAAGACCCATAATATATCTCCAGCAATTAAAGTTGACAAAATACATTTCCCTGTGATACATTTCCGTTTTATATTCGCTGTTTATTAAACTATTAGCATTCACACCGAGTGGCCTCATTGCGGTTACTTCATTTTCCTTGCGGCATCTGCACACATAGAGGAATGAATTACTTCAGTCCTGGTTTTAACTTTATCACCTAAATATAACTCAAGGAGCAGAAAAATCGTTCAATGAGTCATACGGAAATGAACAGAGCCTTTAAAGAATATTGAATCTATTATATTGACGATCTTCCGCAACATGATTAATGATAACTGATAAGAAATCGTATAAGTAACTACTCGAAATGAGATCCGAGTATAAATTGTTTTTTACGCGATCTTATTATTGCTCAAATTGTTGCAGATAAAATAGAAAAATGAATTCCGAGAAATATTTTCATTATTATTCTACCGACTAAGGTAGGTTTCCATGGTGTATTTAAGAAGTATTCTGGCAACCCCTCCCCATTCGTGGACTTCCCACTTAAATTCACGACGGTCGTGCCGCGCATATTTTTGCTTGGCGATCCTCAAAAGCTTTACTCGCTCCCTATTCCGATGGAAATTAAAAAATGCGCCAATTCCAAGCTGCAATCCATATTCTGTAACGGACATTTTACGGCAAAAATAAAATTTCCAAGCATGTGACCGAATGAAGATCGATAAATCGATGCGTTTAGTCCAATGCTTGAGCTACGGGAGTGAAAGTCATCGCGCCTCAGTCAACAGAAATGATGATTTACGCATCAAAGCTTTGACGGAAGCGTGACTCGATAACGCGGTCTCATTCACGAGTATATGATGAAGAGGAATGTGACAGGGCATAACGCCAGTGTGACGTAGTCACTAAGTTCATCTTTGTATATGAGACTCTCTCATCCAATGAACATGAATTTTTTGTTTTCAAGGGAGATCAAAGATTTAAAACTATCAAAATTTTTCAACGGATAATCATTTTCCGTCATTTTTAAACTCCAAAAACTCCTTTTCTTATTAAATTCTATATATAAGCGTAAGAGATAGAAAAATACCATATTATAGTGAACTATGCATTCCCCTTGGGGATATATTTTTAATTTTTAATGATTGTAACATCTCATATGAGATTATATTAGAATTGATTGCATACAGACCGAAAAATGTGCACAAAATTCCAGATAAAAATAAAGAATCCTGTATTCCCAATAAAAATTTATCTGAAAAAATTCGACTTTCATCCCCAAGACCTAAACTGAAAACTAAACAGTTTAGAATAGCTTCTAAAGAGGTTAAAATACTTATGGCAGCAGAGGGGCTCACTTTTTGAAAGACGTTCAAATCTAAAAATTCTTAATTAGTGGGACTGAGGTGGTTCGAATGGTTAATTGAAGTCAATTCCTCCTATCAACAAAGCGTAAATGAAAATCGCCAGGTTCTGAAGAGTGACCACAAATTTTAAGACTTGTCGTCTCCCTTATTGCCCTCCCACTCTAATAAATCGATCTCATTACCCATCATGACGTTGTTACATGGATAATTGCTTTACACAGAAAAAAGTACCATAAAGTACACTGATTGCAGAAGTAGACAACCTTTCGGAGAATAATGACTCGATTCACTGTCTATAGAAGACAGAGCGTAGCCACTGAATGGGTAGAATGATTGGCTACTGGCAGAAAGGTCCCGGGTTCAAACCAAGGTGACGTCTTTGGACATCTTCAAACAAATATTTTCTAATCCCTAGTTAACTCAGGGAAAGGAACAGCCCTTCCTGCCCTGACTGTGCGTAAATTACAATTTTCAAAATAATTAATCTCGCATTATAGTTAAGTAATAAATGTTTGATTTGATATATTTGGGGAAAAATCTACCCTCACGTATCCAAACCAGCCTTGACGTTGAAATTGTAAATGATAAAAGAACAGTTAAACAAGGCAAAGAAAAACTAATTATTAAATTACGGCTCATCGCACCGTTATTAATCAATAATGTGTTAATTCTTGCATAAGCAATATTTGAAAGAATGAAGCCGAAAGAAAACATTGCAAAATTCGTGTTTAAATTTTTCAAAACAAATTATCCACCGAAACGGGCCTGTTAAATAGAGCAGGACGATACGCTTAATATACCTAATTAACAACATTGGACAGCATTGCATGGTGAATGGTGAATACTCAGTAGTTATATTCACTGAGAAACAAGGAAAGACCACAAACCTCGGAGTGGATTAGAGACTCAAGAGCCAAGTCTGCCGTAAATGAAGCCAACAGTGAATAATATACCTGAGACAACTCAATTAATTCTGTGCCCAAAAGAAAGAATGGGCTAAGGCGGATGGTCAAAGCTTGGTTCAAAGCCACTTGGAGGTTGGCAAGCACAAAGGAGTGCTCTGAAAGTTAAAACTAGTCCAATATTACCTACTGTTGGAGGTATCCGAATTCATCTGAGATTTATTAGCATCTAGAGAATTAATACTTATATTGATACAGAATTCATGTTTATTTAAGTGCGTAGATTCAATGCACGAGATTTCATTAACACACACGAAAAATGGGAGTGATAAAAATATAAATATACATACATCCACTTACTCGTATGGCTATGAGATGACCAGAATTTTAAAAATACCACCCCGATATACAAATATAATTTCAATAATTTTCAAGGAAAATTATTTTTCTACCGTTATTTAAATGAAAAAAGTGGGATTTTTCTCTCCGTAAAAAAGTGATGAACCATTGATGAAAATCGAAGATCTAAAATCGCCGTATATATGAATATCAGTATAAAAGGTACATCTTAAAATCACTCATATTCAAATGCTTAAATTCACGTAAAATTCGTCAACGATAGGTTTACGTTAATTCCAAAAAGAAACTAAAATTAATTAAGCCACTCATTCCATTATTAGTACAAAATTCTTTGCCTCAATGCAGAGCGTCACTATCACAATAGGGAAACCGATAATTTACACTGGAAATGATTGTTTTGTCGCCAAAAAAAACCTTGTTTCCCTAAAAATCACATTAAGGGCAAACGTATTTTTTCAGCCGACCATGTGATTTACAATCGAGTAATTAGATCACTGGATATAATTGTAAGAAAGGTCGAAAAATCGGAAACAAATCAATTTTTACGAAGTATATAATTCAATTTGGCTGCAATATTAATGGCATTTATAATGGCTGCAATATTAGGTTTTTTCCCCTATTTACAGCACTATTAACCCATCTGTGATATGGATTAGTTAATAAAAATATCACTCCCCTCATGGTATAAAGGAGATGACTTCAAGGAATACGCACCTTCCGTAGCTGGATGTTTCCCCTAATGTTTTCAAAGAGTCATGTGCCATTTATGATATCATTAATTGCATTTCGAAGGCCTCTATCCTTGATTTCTCCGCGGCTGTTATTGTTATTGCCGCACTTCCGTAGAGAAGTATACGTCAAATGTTGCCTCCATAACATTTTATTCCCACTTTTATTCGCCGATGGTGATCGCGCACCACATACCTCCCAGCACCAGCAGCAGTTCACGTATCGTTAACGAAACATTTGAGTAGCATAAATATGGTTATTGCAGAAAGACGAACTGCTCCTCTAGTCATTATTCACTAAGCAGAGGGGAGTATCCATCTTTGGGTTAACTGAAACCGCACGTAATCTCCAAAAACTTCGCTGCACCTCCCTCCGCTGTACGATTCGCTGTACCTCTTCCCCCATTCTCATTCGGCGGTGTGACCACGCTCCTCCGAAATCCTTTAACATCACCGCCGGACTCGCCGTTAAGTGCAACAGGTGCTTAAAAGTAAACACACACGGGCGATGAAATTGAATATCTATCCATCCAGTTGTGTAAAGACGAGGAAAATAAGGTTTCACTCCGAGGAAATACAAAAAAGGAGATGGACGCGAATCAAAGGTATGAAAAATATACCTTGGGAGTATCCATGATTAGTATATAAATAACAAATCGTAATTTCCACTCTTTGAATATATATAACTCCATTACCGACCATGGTTTCGACATTCTATGTCATTTTCAACCATGGTCGGTAGTGAATTTGTATATTAAAGAGTGGAAATTGCCATTTGTAGCTTATATTTTATCATGGATATATCGCATTTCTACCGCAATATAAATCCTATTCTCTTCCTTCCTCTCCCCCGTTAATCCAACATCCTACCACGTAAAAATGTTTTCAACATCCTCTCCCCGCTCAGTACTCACTGCATCCATACCCTCTGTCTCCTTCGTATCTCATGTAGAAGTTTCCTCTCCACACCCACCATGTCCAACACTTCGTTTTTTCTCCTCTTCCCCGTCGACTTCGCCTTCTCGAGCCCCACATCTCGAGCGCCTCTTCTCCATTTATAATGAAAGAAATTTTACGAAATCATAGGCAATGAAGACGTATTTATAGTTCAGCTTTTTAGAGTTCCCAAAGGACATTGTAGCGAGCCGTACGGAATGGCATCATCACGAAGTTTCTGGTCTAATCCCAAAAGGACAAAATCTTACAGGGAGTTTCAAAACATTTTCCTATTCCGAAACGATCGCTTGGATTGAGCTACGAGTCCAAAAGTCGCCGTCATGCTGCCGGAAAGAGAGCGCCAAGAGTTTTTGCCTCCTTGGCCCGCATGTTCACATCAACAGTTTTCAAACTCATCTTCACTACCTCACTCGCGTTCGTGCTCAGCAAGGGCGCCGACCCCAAAGCCGCCTTTAGCAGGAAAAGAGAAACTGGGAGATTCACCCGACTCTCCAAGTCACTTAATGGTAGCACACTTTTGTTTTAAAAGTTGTAACGAGAAAACTGAGTAAAACTCGTTTCTGAGGCAATTTAAAAATGTGCCCTTACGCAAAGTTGCACTCTAGCGGATGCACCTTGCATTTCTTGGATCTGAATGTTCTAAATCTATATCTGAATATACTTGCACTAATTCTTTGGAGGCAATTATGACCTTTACGTCGCCAATATTAAGATTAAATCACACCATTAAAAGCAGTCTTCAATAACCGTAAAATTAAAGAATACAATGATTGTTCAAAGAGAAGATTTAGTGCACCATAATGTGTAATTTATGAATGAAAAATAAACGTCAACATACTACCGTACTTCTTTCAGAGGTTAAATCGTACTAATAAGACCTATAAATTCATTCAATATGCTTGCTGAATTAAAAATTAAACAACAGTCGGCAATAGGAATCGACTCCAGGCAAAGCCCTTACTCAATCTTTAAATCGATGGTTTAAGTGCATTCGGAGGGCCATAATTTTACTTAGAGATCTCACAAGATTTTGTTACGAGGGTTACATTTATTGAATATTTTTTCCGCAACTTTTATAAATAATATTATCAATAGGGTAGTTTCCTTCATCAAGGAAAACGAAAGACATTGGTGGTGATTAGTTACACACCATTAATGTATTCATAATTTACAAATTATTTGGTTTTAGAAATCCCAGTTCAGGCGAATGGCAATGGTCAATTTTAACCGCATTTGAAAATGGCCACATTGGCACCCATGCGATGCTACTCCACGTGACGTCACAGGAACCTAGTTTCTATACGAGTAGATAGGAGTTTTACGTTGTCTGAGATTACCAATGCCTGCATGAGGGCAGAGTTCAGGGAAACATCTCTTAATAACCACCCATTAAAATTGACTTAAGTTCGGAAAGTTTCCTTCGTTTGACAGGGTAATAATAATCCTTATTTAAGCCAAGCGTTACCTGCTAGCAGCCTGCGTCGTATCAGCGCTCAAAGCCTCGCCCCAAGGTCACCTCACACGGCGAGAGCTGGAACCAGAAATACGTCACACGGACTTTACCCAGCATTCCTACTTAGCCGTCGCGTTTTCACGCGCTTGAAAATTTTCACTTTTCGTTTAATCGCGAAAAATAGACATCGTCATTCAAAAATCTAAGAGCATGAAATGCGCACTGCAGGAGTAATAATCTTTCGATTTAGGTAATTAAAAAATTGGAAACCACCCTATTGTGAAAAAAATAGCTGTACTTCCATCATAAGAGAGTCCGGACGCGAGGATTTGCGAGCAGTGGAATATTTTGAATTGACAATGAAACCACAAGTCTTATGAAAATTTGTCGTCTTCAGGAATGCATGAACTTATGTAAGAATCATCTATTTTCACTTTTGCCCATTTTTTGGTATTTTAATAGAGATAAATACTTCCATCGTGGCCTAAAATGAAATTTGTCACTCATTCATTCATTGGTTGAAAACGAAGAATGGTTTCGTTGATGGTACAACTCAGCTCAGCATAAGCCACGGCGGGTTAATTTCCAAAATTTAGGTTTCTGGGGGCCAGTTCCTTTCGCTGGTCCACCAAGCATTAGCGATTATTTTTGTGATCGATCATCCGAAACCTTCACCCATGACTTAAGCTTAGCTCACTTGTATTACAAACCAAGTGCTTTATCCCATAGCCTACCACTTCACCCTCTAAACAAATCAGTGGTATATTATTAATCCGCACCTATGACTGAATAGGGTGGTTTCCTATTATTTTTTCATTGCCTAAATCGAAAGTTTATTACTCCTGGATTAATAATTTCACACTTTTAGATTTTTAAATGGCGATATCTATTTTTTGCTATTGAATGAAAAGTGAAAATTTTCAAGCGCACGAAAATGCGACGGCTAAGTATGAATACTAAGAAAATCCCGTGTGACGTCATTCTGGTTCCCGCCGTCGCAAGTGCGGTGACCTTGGGGCGAGGCTTAGAGCGCTGATGCGACGCAGGATGCTAGCAGGTAGCAGAGTACCCTGCTAGCTGGTAGCGCTTGGCTCAAATAAGGATTATTAATACCTTATCAAACGAAGGAAACTTTCTGACCTTAGGCAGTTTTAATAGGTGATTATTAAGACATGTTTCCCTGAGCTCTGTGCCTCATGCATGCATTGGTAATCTCAGACGATGTAAAACTCCTATCTACTCGTATAGAAACTAGGTCCCTGTGACGTCACGTGGAGTGGCATCGCATGGGAGCCAACCTGGCCTTTTTCAAATGAGGTTAAAAATGACCATTAGCATTCGTCTATACTGGGATTTCTAAAACCAAATAATTTGTATATTATGAATACACTAATGTTGGGTAACGAATCACAATCAATGCCTTTCGTTTTCTTTGATGAAGGAAACTACCCTATTGATGATAACCTGCAGATATATTCAGCAATCCCTTCTCACTTTTTAGTACCTCGCAGTCTAAATAAATTTGTTAGCTAAGGAAGGCAGTAAGGGAGCGTAGTAATCTATTCGGTAAAGCACTTGTCTGCTTATCGAGGGGTCCCGGGTTCGAATCCCAGATGAAACCTTCCCGCACCCCAATACAAAATCCTCATTTTGCGAGGTTATCCAAGGAGAGGAACTGATCCCCTACCCAGGAGTGCGATACGCCAGTAGCTTAGTTCTGGAAGAGCTCTACCCTCACCTAACCAAGCCAACCTTGGGGTTTAATCACTGACTAGAGCTCGTAAAGAAGACAGTAGATCCGTGTATTATATTACGTGTGTCTTTAAGCAGGGTAGGATACGAAATTAAAATACACCAAGAATTAATTTCGCCATGAAAAAGTATTTTTCTTATATTTTTTCATGGCGATCATCCTTGGTGCTTATAAACTTGCAATCGCACGCGTGACTGCATACAAAGTCACTTGTTTCATGCAGTGCTACGCAATTAAAGATAAATGTTCATGATAGTGTTTATTTTGGGGTTTCAGGCTTATTTCGGTCTAATTCTGCCTCAATTTTTTTTTTACCATGAGCCAACTCCACTGCGTCCCTTTCAATTTCCACCCTACTTCTGCCCGCGTATCCGTTGCCAGGGACATTTGAAGTCGGTCCATTGAGGGTAAACAATTAGGCACGGTTAGTTAAGCTGCTTAGTATCGAGGCGGTCGCGACTGCCAACGGCTTAAAAGCAAAGGCGGGGGTGGGAAGGCTCATCCTGAAACCGATTGCACATCCTTTCGTTAAGTCCTATCCCTCCACCCTTTACTAAAGCCCTAATCCAACCCAATGCCGCAGTTTTGATAGCAAAAAACTCTTCCTCCCATGCACATATCGGCATTTATCTATTTCAATCTTTGTGCCAAGCGCAAAATAGTTGCTTTTTTTGCTATTCGGGTGTATACCACGGACTGTTTTTTGCATCCTCTGGGTATATAAACGGTTGAGAAAAATTATGTCAACTATAAATATTAACATGGAAAACTCGCAGTCAATCGGGGCACTTTGCTCAAAGATTATGTAGTTAAAAAATGGTCCGTTTTCAACATAAATATTATCGGTAATTTTGGTCCTTGCTGCCATAGTTAAAATTTCTTAAAACAATAGGGTGGTTTCCTATTATTTTTTTATTGCCTAAATAGAAAGATTATTACTCCTGGAGTACGTATTTCACGCTCTTAGATTTTTAAATGACGATAGCTATTTCTCGCGATTAAATGAAAAGTGAAAATTTTCAAGCGCGCGAAAACGCGACGCGTAAGTAGGAATGATGGGAAAAAGTCCGTGCGACGCATTTCTGGTTCCCCCTCCCGCCTTGTGAGGTGGCCTTGATCGAGGCTCTGAGCGCTGATAGGACGCAGGATGCTAGCGGGTAGCTGAGTACCTTGCTGGCTGGTAGCGCTTGGCTTAAAAAAGGTTTATTAATACCTTATCAAACGAAGAAAACTTTCCGACCTAAGCCAGTTTTAATAGATGATTATTAACGCATGTTTCCCTGAGCTCTGTGCCTCATGCATGCATTGGTAACCTCAGACGATGTATAACTCCTATCCTCTCGTGTAGAAACTAGGTCCCTGTGACGTCACGTGGAGTGGAATCGCATGGGCGCCAATCTGGCCTTTTTCAAATGAGGATAAAATTTTACCCTTGCCATTCGTCAAAACCGGTATTTCAAAAACCGAATAATTTGTGTATTATGAATACACTAATGGTGGGTAAAAAATCGCAATCAATGCCTTTCGCTTTCTTTGATGAAGGAAACTACCCTATTCTTCTCCACCCTGTAAATGCATGGGATCACTCAAGATAGCTGCACAACGGCCAAAAGCTATGGAGAACATTGAAAACCCAAAAATTGGTATTAAATATGATTGGAAACGGAACAAGTTAGCAAGTGAAATGCTTCAAGATGGATTTAATTAAGACACTTCTTCTTCGTGAATATTACTTTTACTGGAAATAAAATTCCCAATCGAAATGAACAACACGTAATCAAACAATATCACCATAAAATCGTATGAAACGATTTCTACAGCCTATCAAAGCCATCAGACCAACCACCCACGGAATACAAAGCACTACAGAAACAAGTGACTTAGTACGCAAACACGCACACGGGTGCAAAGTTAAATACACCAAAGGATGAAGTTCGCCATGAAAAAATATTTGACTTAGCCAGGATTCGAACCCAGATCTCCCTAATGCCGGTCAGGTTTGTTAGCCAGTTACACCTGCTTGGTGGTGTAACTGGCTAACACATCTAACCGGCAATCAGGAGATCCGGATTCGAATCCCGGCTAAGTTAAATATTTTTTCATGGCGAACTTCATCCTCTGGTGTATTTACTCACGGATTTTTTTCCTTTCAACCTTGGTAACATACGGAACCTGGTTCACTTTGTTCATAGCTCTACTTGAAACCTCCGGTTCTATGTTCTCCTCCATTTTCGATATTTCATGTCTACTATAGTGGAAAATCAATAAATAATGCCACTAAATTTGAAATGTAAGACACTCTCTCTGTGTGGCATAAAAGATTTAAGTTCATTTCTGTTAACCATCAGGTTGTATTTCCCAAACCGAAAGCTTGAAATTCTCCAACCTGCCAGGGGGACGGTAAGTTACGGCCGTTTTTTATTCAATGATTTACTTTCACCTTTTTGTTTAAATCTGTGAATAACAACCGGCTGATAAATAAGTTGATGTGGTATTTAGAATGAATGGATTTCGGTAGATAATACCTTTATATTTTTTTATTTCCATTTTCAAGAAGTACTACGGTGGTTTTTCGGGATGAAGACCTTAGATATCGCCGGTCATAATTATAGATGCTGCTTACTAAGCCCGCTGAAAACTTCATAATTGTTAGGAACGAGCTACCTCAATACATATTAACAATGTTATGAAATGTGGAGGCCTTATTCAATTACCATTAAGGGATAACAATTCTATCATTGCTTTGACGCGGATCCCACCTTAATTTTCCTAATAACTTCGTTCTTTTTCACTCTTATGTATTTCTTTTCTTTTACATTCTTCATCTCCTGCACCATATATTTCACCCGAGTTCTCTATGTACCGTTCTTGCCTTCCTCTTGCCCTTCGACTTTTGTATTCATCGGATCGTCATGTCTCTCAATTCTGTTGATTAAGATCTCTTTTAGTAGATGAAGTTGTTCGTTCTGTAGATTAAGTTCTCTTTTTTAAACATCACCATTTAAGCAGCAGGTCCAACCATCAACCCGGTCTACTGACGCATCTTTATATTTGCACCAGAGGCTCCCATTCTCGTATTTGCCCTGGGAGAACACCTTGCTTGACTCCCGTCCAAGCTGCCCTCCGAGACCACGCAGATTGCTTCACACCGATATCCCAGCTCCATCTCACTCCCCTCGCACGATATGAGGAGACAGGCAGGCACATCATTTCCCTCGGCAGACAAAAGGGCGTCGGATAGGGGCGATGGAGCCTCCCCTCCTCAATATCAGCGCCTCCGCCGGGCGTTTTTTTTCATTCGTCCGTCATTCTGTGAGCGAGAGCGTAAATAAAATGCAGCACGAGAAAAGAGCAACGAACCCTAGGGAAGGGGAAGCATATCAAACCCGTGCCGCGGCGTGCGCGTTCCTTCCCAGCCCCCATCCTCCGCGTGTATGGGCTGCCATCGTCACATCCTGCCCCCACACGCCTGCCGTGAGAGGGACTAGTGTCGGCTCATCAGGCCTAGATTTTTCCAGCGAAAAAAAAATTATACGGGCTGATGGCAGCGTGATCCGCGCTTTGTTGAAATTACGTTTGGGGGAGCTTTCCGACCATACCTAGAATCCATGGCGTAGCGAGGGGGGTCCTGACCCCCCTCGTTAATATTGGAAAATTATGTATTTACATAAGATTTCTTTGAAAAGTGAAGTTAATTCGATCACGAAAGATGTTAAAATTAGTTTAACCCTTAGCCGGTGGGGTGCGGTCTGAGAGACCTCTGTGTTTTCATAATTATGAATATTTTCAAATTGGATGTTTTTAAATATCTAAAATCATCGTTAGCTTCAAATTTTTTTATGATAAGGATATAAAACCATTAAAATTAAAGGTTTTTATTATTTAATTCTGTAAATTTACAAAGAAATTCGATTAGTGGTCTGAGAGACCTCACGTCACGCCTGCAGAATGCGTCAAGAGAATAAACAAGATAAATTCAATTGTTTCCTATTAGTTAACCATCTTTCTTTGACGTTTAAGGCGTTATTTTGAATAATGGCGAGATATTGACGCTTAAAAACGATGACAATAATTCAAGTGTGTTTGATATCAGTTTTTGGATCCTGTTATAAATTACTTTTTTACCGAAAAATTGATTCGTATTGGTGACGCATAAAATATAAAGTTTGGAATAGTTTAGAAGATAACGAAACGCAAACTTGAGCAATAAAAATGCCGTCGCAAGATTTTATGAATATTTGATTTATTGCGGTCTCCCAGACCGCACGCCGCTGGTAGAGTAACAAATGTTTCACGTCACTGGTTAAGGGTTAAAACCCTCTACTTTGTACTGTGTTTTTCAAACAGTTCCCCACAGACCCCCCGCCGCCCTGCGAACGAAATTCCTAGCTACGCCATTGCCTTGAACATTCAGGAGAACATGGAAATTCAGAAAGACTAAATCCGTAATCTTAAAAATATTTTCAAGGGAAGATGCGCGGTTCCTCAATAGCTGCTACGGGCGTACATAAAGTGTTACAAAGATGTTGGGAGCCACAAGAGACTCGGAGACTGAGCGCTAGGCTTAGATTGCTTGAGTAATTAAGACAATATATCTTTTAGAGCATCATGGAGAACGTCATATTAGGACATAACTTTTTCCAGGCCCGACATAAAACGATTAAATAAGATATAAATATATAAAATAAGACATTTTGCGAAACGAATAGGCATGGGAATCAGTTTTTCCCTCGAACAATAAAGTACATTAATATATGCTAGGTGTATAACGTTAGAGCACTATCTTTCTTACTTGTTAACGACCAGTGTTTTAACATCCCCCACCACACGCCCAATGAGGCGGCTTGAGGTGTAGTATGCAGATGCAGATGAAAATCATGTCAGCTTTTTGAGGCTGCGTGGCGTATTTGATAGCGCAGAGGAGTTGGTTCTATGCCACACGAATAATTATTGGGATCGCATTGTAAAAGATGCTATTGAAAATGACCTAGAAAAAATAGCATCAATAGAGACAAAGGTTTCCAACAAAAGCAAAACGTGAAATATCATAATCAATCACTATATACGAACACTACTTTGTTAGAGCAATTAAGTTTTATATTTTTAACGGCTGGTGTCCCAACACCTTCCCCCACCCGCCTATTGAGATGTATAGTACCTTTAATTTTGCTATTGTGTGCCGTTATTATTCCTGTGTGGTACCTTTACCAATTTAAATCTAAGTCCACTCGATAATTTTCCATTATGACCTCTAAAGAGAAAGCATCAATCTCTTCTGACCGGCAATATTTCATCTTCAAATATTGAAAAGTGTCAATTCTAAATCTCCTGGTAATTTCAATATGTAGTTCAAATATTAAACAATTAATTTGCAGCGAAAAAAGACGGATCGACCGGGAATGAAGAGTCTTTGGCAGTGTTTCTATTTTATAATATTACACGGCCTCGTTGGAGGTGGGGTAAAGTCCTCGCCTGCCAAACAAGAGGACGCGGGTTCGAGTCCCACCTGGGTAGGTTTGGGTTGGTAAAATTGTTGAAAAAGCCCCGATGTAAAGGCCAACATGAGCTGTTTTCGATTGCATGTAAATAAATTAATAAATACTTCATCAATTTCGAGTCAACAGTCGAGCACTAAAGTTAAAATACCGGGTCTCCCAATAGCTTTAGACCGTGGTGGTGTTCGTATGCTGTTTAAATAAAAATAAAGTACCCATTACTTGCTAACTGTTCATGCTGTATAATGCTGTTTATTTCGATCAAGTTACAGGACAATGCAGTCATCATTCATGTCGCTTTAAAAAGAGCCAGACACTGTATTTCCGTGGAAACTGTTACATTTGTTTTTTAATTTAAGTTTTTATATCACCACTCAAATAACCAATTATTACGCTTGCTTTTTGTATGCCTGGTATTTTTTGTGTAGACATCTATAATAGTATTAAAGAGTAATGAATTTGATGAAAAACATCTACTTATAATATTAATTTTTTGGAAAATCATCACATGAATATGAATTTCGGACACCACCTCCAATAATACCTTATTTCCCCGTGAAACTCGGATCGCTTTGCCAGTCAGAGACGCGAGTGGCGAATTTTGTAAGCCCATTTAAACGTGCGGTGGGTGACTACATATCTAGAAGCCCACTTGAGGATCCTCTTTTGCAATATACGTACTATGTACTACGGGATGAAGACATGCTAAAGACTATGAAGAGAAGATGCTCTGACAATTGTAAAAGAGAGGAAAGATTTATGAGTCGAATAAGACGATTACGTCGTATTTCGAACTGAAGAAAGGCATAGGGCAGAGAATGAGTTTGTGACGTTGTCACTCACTCAATGATTCAACTCGAAGATTGGTTGGTGCAGGAGAGGGTAGAGCTCGCTCCAGACTAAGCCACAAATGTGTGAAGGTCACAAACACCTTGGGTAGGAGGAAAAAGTCTTTCCCTGGACCACCAGGCAATTCGAATTTATTATTTGAGGGTGTCCGAAGTCAAAGTATCTGGCATTTGAACCCAGGACTTGGTACTTCGATCAGCGGCCAAGCGCTTAGCCCACTGGGCTATCACCCTCCCCTGTGACCATGCGGGGACGAATTATTGTGCGGTCTTAAGCGATGGAACCACCGAAATTTATAACTTATACGATAAACTTTTTAAACCTTGGGCATTGGTAATTTAAAACTTTTTGGGCCATGTTGTCGCGTCAATTTTCAGGCGGTCCCAACGTTTCCAGATCGATGCTGGTGACTTTTTTAAGGAAACGTACGTAAATATTGTATATATCAGTGGGGGAAGAGGAGCAGAGGACGGTAGGAGTCGATAGTTAGGTGTGTCTCAGGATTACGGGTTGCCAAGTAGGGCTTATTTTGAGGCCGGTGAAACTGTTAAAATCGTTATTCCCTGCCTTTTTTATTTCTAAGGCTTCTCTGAAGAGTCTGAGTTTAAAAGATTATACTTTGGCGACAGTGTTTGTTTCCTTAAGGTCGACAGCGTGGCCCAGCGCAGCGTGTTCGGCAACCGCGGACCTCGTTGACTGCCCCAATCGAATTGCTCTCTGGTGTTCCAAATAGGCGTGTTTTCTCTGATCTGCCTGATTCGCCGATGTAGTTTTTTACAGCAGATTGGAAAAGAAATACGGTAGATCCCTTCGACTCGTAGTGGAGTTCTATCCTTGACAGTTTTTCTGACGGTCAGTTTTAGAGAAGATTGTCCTTATGTGAATATTTCGAAGGATATATCCTATTCTGTCAGTAGCCCCCAGGCCCCGCGCATAGCCTAGACCAGGGGTCTTCAACCCGCGGCCCCCGGGCCACATGCAGCCCCCTGGCTAATAGGGTAGTTTCCTTCATCAAAGAAAACTAAATGCATTGATTGCAATTCGTTACCCACCATTAGTGTAGTCATAATATAAAAATTATTTGGTTTTAGAAATCCCAGTTTAGACGAATGGCAATGGTCAAATTTAACTGCGTTTGAAAAAGGCCAGATTGGCGCCCATGCGATGCCACTCCACGTGACGTCACAGGAATCTAGTTTCTATACGAGTAGATAGGAGTTTTACATTGTCTGAGGTTACCAATGCATGCATGTGGCATAGAGCTCAGGGAAACATCTCTTAATAATCATCCATTAAAATTACCTAAGTTCGGAAAGTTTCCTTCGTTTGATAGAGGAATAATAATCCTTATTCAAGCCAAGCGCTACCTGCTAGCAGGGTACTCAGATACCTCACCCCAAAGTCACCTCATGCGCCGACAGCTGGAACCAGAAATACGTCACATGGACTTTTTCCTAGCATTCATACTTAGCCGTTGCGTTTTCGCGCGCTTGAAAATTTTCATTTTTTATCTAATCGCGAAAAATAGATATCATCATTTAAAAATCTAAAAGCGTGAAATGCGTACTCCAGGAGCAATAATCTTTCCATTTAGGCAATAAAAAAATAATATGAAACCACACTATTAGGTTACTGTGCTTTCAAATTTTACGTTTTTTATTGCATTGATGTGGCGGTAAAGTGACGTGGAGCGTTGTGAAATCGATTTTTGGCCCTCGCATTAAAAAAGGTTGAAGATCTCGGGTCTAGACCCAACATTGTGACCTTGATGGTTAAGTGATGGGCTCATTTATAATTTTTTTATAATTGTCGACTAAGGTTTGAAAAATAAAGATGCTCTTATTTTCTGTTTCTCGATCTGTCGTCCAAGCAATGTAGATAATTTTTTTTTTTTCTAAAATTTCATTTTAGAACCTTTAATTAAGGACAGCGTTTCTCACCATTTGCCTCTATGTGCATGGTACAGTTCAGAAAGGTCTTAAAAAAGAACAGGAATTCCTCCACGCATGAGACCTATCTGAAGTCTGAAGGCAGACCCGGATGTCTTTGCAAGGGAGGCAAAAATACGCAAGCCATTTAGGGTCATGCGGTTGCAATGCACGTAGATGCCTATGGCAACGTGGCATGCCGACGCGACGTCGCTTTTGCATTCAAACTCCACCCGCGGCAAAGATGATCTAACTATCACTATAAATAAATCGATTACTTGTCGAATGGCACGTCGACATCGACGGTACCAAATATAGCACGCTCATTGTGCTCGTCATAAGACTATCAGCTCAGTCCTTTTGTCATTTTATGCTTTTAAATTTCCACAATTTACATCCAACTTCGGTGACTGCGGGTTGAAGTCGCCGACTGGCAAACCGAAAATCGAGCGTTCAAATTCCGCCAGTATAGATTGCTAGAGACAGTGGCGCAGCGAGACGGGGGTTTTGGGGGATAACCCCCCCCCCCCAGAGCTCAGAGAAATTTTTAAGTTAAATCTATTTTACTTAATTGGATTAATATTGCTTATAGAATAGTGTGAGTATTAACAAAATATCCCTCTTAAGGCCGTAAAATTCAAAATTTTGAACCATTTATCTTAATTTTTTTCTGGCGGAGGGCCCCCGCACCTACCGCTTACCCTGGCGGGTATACCACACCCCCAGGCACCCCAGTATTAGTTGCGCCTGAAACCCCCCTAGACTTAATTTCTAGCTGCACCCCTGCCTAGAGATGCATGAAAATCGCAAATGCGATGTGCGCAAATAAATGCGAAATAGATGCGATGACTGGACTTTGTGATATTTTTACGCAAATTTGCCTTTTCGACGGCAAAATTCGTACATTTTGTGCCGAGCGCAGTTTAAATGCTCCGCCGACACTTAAAGCATGTGAGCGACTGGCCAGCTGCTAGTTGGCTGGGACTCTACGTGGCCGCGAACTACATGTAGGCGCGGGCAAGCTACACCTCCGCCACTATGCGTCTTTTACCTTAATTTATTATTGTTCTAAAACAAAATTATTTTAAATTTTCTGTATTTTGTCATATAACTGTGTCTCAATGCATTTTATCATCATCTACCTCATCATGAAAATAAATATAGACGCTACACAATGCGATAAACTGTTATTGAAACTGCGATAAAATAAAAATGAAAGTGCGATTTTCAAGTATCTCTATAGATAGCCCCTATCCTGGGGATGGGTGTTTACGATCCTCCTGCGTTGTTGCTCGTCACAAAGTCACGTTGTCTTTATTGTTTTCGTTGTGGTGAAGATAAAATAAAATAAATGAAACAATTTAGGTAACATATTTTGATTTAACTGATAAGCCAGAAGTAGTAGAAGGAAAAAGTCTCTAATAAATTCATGAAACTATTGAAAACTACCTTTTAAGCGTACATTTTTAAGTTTATAAATCGATAACCAAAATATCAGTTTCTGCGACCAAGGAATTCGGATTAGGTCAATTTTATATCCGATTAGAATATTATTTGCCTCGACTAAATATGCCAAACATCATTATGACTATCCCATGCCTAATCAAAAAAACGCCCACGGTAGACTACGCAGTGCTTCAGCCGTGGGGTTAAGGCTGGAATAAAGTAGAAAATAATACTTTTCCGGCCATAACAGGTAATATCCTTTCCACTGTCTATCCCATGGTCATTAAAATCCTCGCAAAAATATGTTTGAGCAATTCAGCACCATATTAATGAGCGGTTGTCATACGAAAAATAAAATTGAGATAATACGAAAGTTTAACAGAAACATGAAAGTAGTTTTGTTAAAAAATTGAATGTCGCATACAAATAATATTTAATTTTACAGTAGAACCCTGGCGCATTGTACGCGGTTTCTAGCCATCTACTCCTCCAGTGGCGCCGACTCCATGGGGCCTGAGGGGGCCGGAGCCCCCTCGAAATTTCGTTATGGGTGTGAGGAAAAAGTGTGTCAGGATTGTCCATTTTCCCCGGAGTGTCCAGATATCGAGATTCGAGTTATCAGAGTGCTAATATTGATCATACGACTCTTCTAGAATGTTTAAAAAACTTAACTCTTTAACTCACTCCTTATAAAATTTCCCGGGCAAGATCCCCAGTTTGGGCCCCCCCAAAATTTTTTTTTAAGTCGGCATCCCTGTACTCTTCACAGAGAACTATTACTAAGGCTTTTAATCTAGCTTCCTTTCGAGAAACAAGATGTGCGAACGAGCGTGAAATTAAATATGAGTCTTCCCTAAAGATATTCAAATTCAATTTGAGCCGGCGCGGTTGTGGCATGCAAAGGAGCTTCGGTGGAGAGAGGGGAAGAAGGGGGAGAAGCGTGTGTGCCTCAGGGCATCCAGCTTGGTCTCCCACATTTTCGCTTTTCGCACTCCCGACCGACACTGGCGAAAAACACCACCACCCGAGAGGTCCAAGCGGCTAGATCGGGTGGTGAGATTCCTGCGGTCGTCCGATTAAAGGTTAAAAGCGGGAAAGGGTCTCCGAGGTTGAAAGGGAATCACTGGAGCGTGGGTGGACCGGTATGAGATGTCACCTTTCGCCAAATAAAAAAATAAAATACGCGCAAAGCACGTAATCCAGGCTGCCATGTGGGTAAGGCGTCGTGTCCCACAGGTTTTTCAGGTCCGCGGACCGAGATGGGATTAATTTCTAATTAAAATGGAAGGAAAAAAATGGTCGTTAAAAGATAAGAGGACAGAGCTCGAGCGTTAATGGGTCTCGCCAATTTAATGCCGACAATCTATTTTTAATGCAACGACGATTTTAATCGAATGGGATTAATTATAAGATGAGGGCATACGAGGTAAGAGAGTTCGCTATAGCGGCAGAATATTTTGGTAGCGACATAATTAATTAGAGGACTCCAGTTTTCATACACTATTAACATAGGAGAATTCGGATAGATCACCTGAAGGTATTATATAAACAAACATAACAGACACAATATCCTTAGCATGACGGAATTGAAATATCAAAAAGGAGAGGGTCATGTAAGTGATCATAATGTAAAAACTCGGTTCTACCACAGTTATTGGTTGAATTACTCCTGGAAACTCTAAAAAAAAACCTTGATGATCGTTTTTGATAAAAATACGGACGCAAACTTCATTAAGGAATACGCTAAGGCAATAGTGATAGTGACTTTTGATAGATTATTTTCTATCATCTGTATAAAAGATGAGCCCTGTAAGGTCAATAATTAATTGACACCTTTTGATGATGACAAATTTGTAAAGAAACATAATTAAACCAATGAACATATCTGTCGACAAACCAGCATGTATAACAAAGTTTTCCACTCATAAAAAGGTTAAATTAATTTACAAAATAATGATTTACTCGATATGACCTATCCATTTAGAGACTGAATCCCTTGAATATCCAGCGGATTTTCTATTTCCAATTTATATCCTAGGCCATCTTAAACTAAGGATAATTGCACACTAAAATTCACGTAATTTATACTTGTTGCCATTAAACTTTCAAGTAAGTCGAGACGTAATGAGAAAGTAGATAATGAAAAGGCGATTCTCACGGTAGTTTCCCGGTTTGCAAGCAAGGATTGAAAAAAGATTGTGTAGCCCGGTATTTCAAGCCCTTTCCCTTCCTTTTGACCCATATTCCGATCATCGAATAAATCACCATCGTTAATTAGAACGAACAGTTTCCGTTGAGAATCTCCACAGCCCGTGGCACTCTCGGAGCTGTTATGAACGGCGTTATTTTTAGCGAATTCCGAGAGACGGTCGGAAAAGGCCAACCAAATCACCGCTAAAATTACCCCGAGGCATTTTCACAGATCAATGATCAGACAAATTTTACATTCTGCTGACTATGCATCAAATCCACGGATGGCAACAGAAACTAAACGAGAGTCAAAAATCAGTAAACTTTCACTATTTTCGTTCCCGGGAGCAAAATTCGTCACCAAATTCAAACTTTCTTTTAGCCATCACCCAAGAAAAAGCACTGTTACGCCTTTAAATTGTGTGGCTTCCGAAAAATATCAATGGACAAATATTCATGCATTGTATCGGGGTAATCTAACCAGGTGGGACTCGAACCCCCGACTTTCGGTTTGAGAGGCAACGGTTGTACCCCGGGGTGGCAATAGAATCCAAACGAAAGTAAAAACCAGTAAAATTTCAATAGTTTCGTTCCCAAGAGTGAAATGTAGAAACGAAACGAAATGGATTTAAACCCGAGGAGCTAAACTCGAAACGAAATCGGAGTGAAAACTGCTCCGGGTCGTAACTAAACTAAAACTCTGAGACGAAACGAAACGCAGATAATGTTTCGCACCACTTGCTTCACCTTCGAACAGTTTAGTTTCGACCCACACACCGAGTAGGAAATATGGTTGAATGAAGTAGAGGCTCGGCCTACCACGTTTAGACGCAGGGGGCACTTATATTTTTACCACTAACAGGAGGACTAGCGGCGCAAACTGGCCATTCGATTTTTAAGGTCAATGTTTTAACCTCTCTACAGGTTTTATAAACGTAATGGGACGAAACTATTCCCTCTTATCCCCTTCCACTCAACTTTTGGGATCGAAACTTAACTATGAGCAGCGGAGTTTCGTTTAATTTAGTTTCATTCCCGGGAGTAGAGTTTCGTCCCGAGTCGAAACTAAACATCTTGGTGATTTTAATTTCGTTCGGGAACGAAACTAAAATCTAGCCTCGTATTTTCATTTCGCTTCGGGTCGAAAGGAAACATTTTCGTTTCGTTTCACTTGCCATTCCTATTCAAATCATTAATTTCGTGGAAATTTTTCAAACTCCATTCAAGGAAAATGTGGGTTAAATTTACGTGGCACGGGGTCATGTGGCGGAACTTAGGGATTCACCCGTCGACGAAATTTGGGAGGACTTAAGAACACAATTTCCATCGTCGAGCACGTGAACAGAAAAGAACGGAACTCAGAAATTTTATTTAAATACGCACATTACCTCAGGAATGCCATTGAGATATAAGTGGGTAACCTAAAAATTAAAAAAAGGTGAAAACTATTCTATTGGAACAGATAAATGAAACATTTGCGGCATATCCTTGAAGAAACTATCAGCATAATGACAGATACCTATTCACTGAGCAGTGAAACTTCATACTATGACAGTGGCGTAACTACTGTCTGTAAAAAAAGCAAGATACTCGAGTTTGAGGAGCTCTAGCGTCTAAACGAAGCAATCGATTTCAATGCAATAAAATGCATACGAAAGAAAATTTAGTTCTACGTCATATCATGTACTTTAAAAATTCTTCGGCTCAATAGTATTTCCTATACTTAATTTTTTCTCAACAAAGTAGGAATATGCTTTGGGGGGGATGGAGTGGCATTGGATGGGAACATCCCCCCAGACGGGGTTTCCCTCGAAATTTTTTGAAAAATGATATGCCTGGAAATACATTTTACATAATTTTGGAACTTAACAATTAACTTAAAGCAGATGCAGTTATTATATGTCAAAAATAGACAATAGTTTTAAATAATTTTTTCATTTCTATGAGACTTTGGGAGGGCTAATCCCCTATAGCTACACCACTGTACTACGATATTACTTAACAACGACAATTTGGCGTAACTATGGAGTTAAAAACTTGAGATAAGAATTTTTCTGGGTTCACAAAAGCTTTAATGGATTCAGCCCCGCTTGGAATAGTTATTTGTTGAGTAAACCACTGATTCAACTCAAACGTAGCCAGTAGCAACGACCATATTACAGCTATCAACTGTCGAATGATCAATTATAAATTCTCTTCAATCAATTTCCCGATTTATGGACAATCTGGTCAGTGATTCGTGGGATATGAGGCTCGTAGGCAGGGGTGCCGACTTACAAAAAAATATTTGGGGGGGCCCAAACCGGGTATTTTGCCCCGTGACAATTTATAAGGAGTGAGTTTTAAGTTTTTTAAGCATTTTAGAAGAGGCATATGATCAACATTAGAACCCTGATAACTCAAATCTCGACATCTGGACACTTCGAGGAAAATCGACAAGCCTGGCACATTTTTTCCTCACACCCATAGCGAATTTTTGAGGGGGCTCGGGCCCCCTCAGGCCCCATGGAGTCGGCACCACTGCTCGTAGGCCAGAAGTGATATCAAGTTAAGTTAAGGAAATATAAGTAGTCACGAACACGGCTTTATAGTCTACCATACGTACGTACTCATTTTTCATCGATTCCCTCCTCCTGTTCGACGCCTCTGTCGCAAACCCATTCTTCACATTTATCTCATATCCACTTCGACCGCTTTCATGTGACATACTTTCCAGAGAAAAAAAATGCTCTATCTGCTCTAATTTCAGTTGTCGGTTACATCCTTCCGATGAGTAATCATCATGGGAAATGCTTCGGCGAATGCAGAGCGCCTAATTCTCCGCTACTTCCTCTTTCTATCGATGAAAACTACTGTATTTAACGGAGCTCAAGTTTCCCTTCGTTGTTGCCCCTAAGTATGCAACAAAAGAAGTTATCACCTAAAAGGGTTCGGGTTGGTGTGGTGGCTAGAGTGTTGGCTTCCCACCCCGTGGGGTCGGGTTCAAATCCAGGCGGTGGCAGAGTATTTTCAGAGACTGCCCGATCACTGCTTGAAAGCCACGTGGAGGACGTTTCAAGTGCCACACTCCGTCCGTCGGATGGGACGTTAAGCCGTGGTCCCCTGGCGCCCTTCGTTATGAGCAGGCTAGTGCCGACGCCGGGTTTCTCTCCACCCTTCCTTACCTACCATTCCGTAATGGCGTAAATGACCTCATCTGTCGTTCGCCTCCTCCAAATACCATACCGTTATTACCTGAAAACTTCACCAAACCACTAAAATTTCCTCTCCAAGCTATTTATGACTCTTGCAGCGGAATTAAAAAAAAACTAAGACTAGATCCATAGGGATTTTTATTCACGCAATTATCTTGAAATATCAGCCATGCGACTGCGGTAGGAATAGAGAAATCAGTGTATACTTTGATCCTCAAATGTAGGCGATAAATTCGCCAATTCGAATAGGTTGGTGTATGTGTCTATGTCTATTTTTAAACGGAACTCGTGAGACTTACGGTCCTCTCAAGTCTAGGCAGCAAACTGATTTATAAAAAAAACGTTCCTTCTAGCTAAATTTGACAAAGCGCTGCAAATACCTCAATATTTGGCACACATTATCCACTGCACACACTACAGTATGATGCCCAAATGTCTTTTTCAAATACTTTCTTCTCACGTGTACCTTTCTCTGAGTTCTCATTCACGTAGACAAGCAAACTATTCGGTACTCTTAGGATAAATCCAATTCCATCACTTCTAACTCAATTCTGCAATTTTCACATGCCCGATTTTCCACATAATTACTTTCATCAGAACATCAGATTCTGCATACCAAATGGAGTAGATAGCCTGCATAAAAGAGAAGTTGCATCTCATTCAGGCCCATTGAGAGATACCTCCTTTCTCTTCGTATGGGCCTAGTTAGGAAAAATCAGCGATTTTCTGAAAGAGATATGCAAATATTGTAATCCCTATTCAAGAATTAAATCGACGACGAATGAGCAACGTAGCTGGATTTGAAATTGGCAACAGAATGAGTGAATCGCGTAATAACAGGAAAGTTTTCGCGTACTAACAAGAAATACAGTTTTCACACCTGAAGTATCTGCGTTCACACAAGATAATTGAACACGGAAGACACGCCAAATCCTAAATGGCCAATCATGAAGGCCTCCATTTCATATTTTAATCTCACTGCTAAAAAATTAGCTGTAGATTCGAAATAGCTCGCTGGAATATAAGCAAACCTGTCGTCAGACGAGAAAATTCGGAGGATTACTGTCGTAAAGTTAAAATACTTGTTTAAGGAACCGAGTAAAACCGCTATTGCACCTTCATATAGCAAGAAACCTGCAGGATTTGAAACACGGAAAACACGGTGGTCGCGGATAAATTAATTAGAAATTAACAGACGAAAAAAACTGAACCAATAGTATATTAGCGAAGCCTCTATGGGAGTCATTCGCGTCTCAAGTTCGCTAATCATTTCACAATTAGACCCCTGCCTCGGGAGTAGCAGGGGTGGAGTCCATTCAGGACGAAAATTCGTTCTCCATTCATAAGGAGAGTGAGCCTCACGCCTTCGAATGCAAAATCCCTTCCGGCGATCACACTTAACCGCCTCCGGACACGCAAAGCCATACGATTCAGAAAGATTTTACCGAATAAGATTGGGGCTCCGACAAGCGAGGATGGAAAAGGGAAGAAAAAATAAACAGGAAGCAAAAGTATTTTTTACTGATGCGTTCTCCATTCATTCAAAGTCCCGCTATTAATAACAACTTGCATTACACCACATTCTATTTTGTGTTGAAGAGAAATGAGATCAGCCCCTAATTCTGTGTGAAATTAAACCAAGAGAAGAGATAAAAAGACGTGGAAATGAAACCAAAATATGTGTTTTTAATCGGTGGTCCGTAAAAGCTTTAATCAATTTTGTGCTTAAAATAAAAAAATGAGAAGCACAACTTAAAGGGAGAATTAATACGGATCTCTGACTCTGAACCGATTGTTTTCTCTTGTGCATGACGCTTGGCTTAATATTTTAATATACATTTTTTAACCGTATTACAGTCCTATGACCGTTACATTCTAGCACTTCATTTATTCCTCTCCCAAGACAATTCCATCATTCCTTCATTTTCATTTCCTGCATATACATATTTACCTATTGGTCTTCTTTGGCGACTGTACCTTCAATTTTTCCCTTCCTTTTATATCCTGCGTAACAATTGTAGCGCCATATAGCATGGCGCATCCAACAGATCCTTCTCTGTTGTTTATTGTATTACAATTCCCTTTTTCCTACGACTCTTCGGTGCATCTAGTTTAACTCCTATCTGTCCATTTTAATTAAATACATTTTCTAAATATGAGGGATTCATAAAAATAAATTTTATTCAGCCAAACACGATTGTACGTTCATTAAAACTGATAATGTGGCGCATTTCTGGTGACCTCACGAACTACATTTACCAAACAGCATTTTGAACGAATGACCTAAATCTTTCCGGCCGGTCGGGGATTTTTGCGGCTGTTTATACTTACATCTCAACGTTTTTTGTTCAGTCAAACTTATTTATTCGCCCTGATGACGATTGAGGGGTCTTCTCTTGAATCGCTGGTGATATACAACGATTAAAATCGGTGGGCAAAGAGAATATACTTCGCCAAAATGTAATAGGTACATTTATTTTCCACAAAGTGAGAAACGCTAATAGGGTAGTTTCCTTCATCAAAGAAAACGAAAGGCATCGATTGCGATTCCTTACCACCGTTAGTGTATTCATAATATACAAATTATTTGGTTTTATTTTAGACGAATGTTAATGGTCAATTAAAACCGCATTTGAAAAAAGCCAAATTGGCGCCCATGCGATTCCACTCCACGTGACGTCACAGGGACCTAGTTTCTATAATAGTAGATAGGAGTTTTACATCGTCTGAGATTACCAATGTATACATGAGGGACAGAGCTCAGGGAAACATCTCTTAACAATCACCCATTGAAATTGCCTAAGGTCGGAAAGTTTCCTTTAGGCAATAAAAAATTATAGGAAACCACCCTATCCCCGAGGCTAAGGGCTAGAAAATAAATTATAGGCAGATATTAAAAAAACTGTAGGAACAAAACGGCCAATCTAAGTTCCCATTGCATTAAAGGTGCTTGTGGAAATGTTCGAAAAATAGCTGTGCGTCCAACTTGTGCACAAAAGTGATTAATTCAAGTCACGAAACCGAGCTATTCCGCAACTTGCTCGTCTTTCCGCCCTCCACACTTTCTCCCCCAGATCTACATCTACATAATACCACGCAAGCCGCCTAAAAGGCGTTAGGCAGGGGGTGTTAGGACACCAGCCGTTTACAGCTTAAAAAAAAGAAAAAAGCACTGCTGGAACAAGTTCACTCTGAGAAAATGGCTTGGTGGTGTAACTGGTAGCACGCCTGCCCGGCAATCGGGAGATCCGGTTACGAATCCCGGCTAAGTCAAATATTTTTTCATGGCGAACTTCATCCTTTGGTGTATTTAAAAAAAAGAGGTGCTCTAACGCAGTTGGAACTAGCGTTTATTAAAGTCCTTTATGGTTCGGGGAAAAAACGAATTCCCATATCTATCCGTTCGGCAAAACATCTCTCTTCATTTATCGCTTCTATCGGACCTGGAAATATAGTGTGGCTCCAATATTATGTTCCCTGTATCGCTCTTAAATATATATATTCTCAATTTTTCAAGCAACTTAAGCTTAGCGCGCTGCCTCCGAGTCTCCAGCGGCTCCCACCCTAATTCGCTTACCATCTGGGTAACACTGTCTGTACGCCCGTAGCAGTTTTTGACGAAACGCGCAGCCTTCCTTTGTATTTTATTAAGTTAGCGGATTAAGTCTTTCTGCACCGGAACCCATACGCTCGCTGCATATTCAATGTGTGGTCGGACGAGAGCGAAATAGCAACTTTCTTTCACTTTCTAATCCGAAAATCTTCCCACAATACGCTTGACGAATCCTCATTTCTTCAGGGCAGATGCGTTTGATTAAAAAAAAGCGGAAGGCCTAAATCGCAGCATCCTGTTGCAATTTGCAGGCGAGACGTCTGACGAGCGAGAGAGAACAGCGCTCTGGGGACGGGGTTCGTCGCTCCCTCGAGGCTCAACACACGCATGTCTAAACAAAAGGGCGCGGACGGGAAGACAAGGCTGAATGTAGCTGCTCCATCCCTCCTTTGGGATGCAGCGCCCCCGCTGAGAGGGAGAGAGTGGCTCTGTTTGCGGAAATGAACAAGGGGGTGAAGGGAGATAGGGTTGGGAGTGGAGACGCCTGCTGTTGTTTGAAGGGAAGATACTCCTTCCACAAGTGCATTGTCAGTGGGGTAGGGCTGAGGAGGGAAACTTACGCGAACATCAGTGGGAAGCGTGAATGAAATATTCGCGAATTTAACACTAGGGAGACGGGAGTACCCGCACTGTCTAGAGCAGGGGTCTCCAAAATACGGCCCGCGGTCCGGGCCCTTCTATAAAGAAAAGGCAGTCGAAAACCAGATCAGGAGCGTGGCGACTCTACGTCCAGATATTTGGGCTGAGAAGGAGGACAAGAGGAGACTGAATCCGTTCGTGAGTTACGTTGGGAAAATCAACCACATAGAAGTTACTCCACAGCATTCAGGATACTTGAGTATGTGAGAGGGAAGAAAAGGAGAAGGAAGGAGGAAGAGCCAGGCATTAGAATGGGTTATTAGAGGAAGTAAGGAAAAGCCAAAATGGAGAAAGTGCTGAGCGAGAAGAGGATGCTTACAACCGTGTTTGGGGGGAGAACTTCAAGCAAGCTGTGGATGAAGAAAAATACTGAACTGTTTTGAGAGAAATTTGAGAGCTCATTGTTGTCTTGTTTTGGTAAGCATCTATAATGAATCCTGCCAGTAAAAAATGATTAAATTGGTTTTGGTTAAAACATATGATGTTTTCGAAAGTAAATATGAACAGTAAATACATCCATTTTTATTCAGAAAATTATTTTAATTGGGAAATAACAGTGGACTGGCCACCAGCATACCTTCACAAAATCTGCCGCAACTTTATAGTTTCCATTATAGGTAATATTCGCATATTTACAATACAGCTTAACGATGGATTCGACATGGGATCTGAACTAATATTCGGCGCGCATTTTAAAATTAAATACTTCGCCCCCATTTTTTTCCTCTCGCACAGTAACTGTAAATTGCATCAATCTACGGCTTATTTGCCATGGGAATGCATCTTCTATCAGAGCGTGATTTGCAGGCGCTGATGATCCTTAAATTGATTACTCGTCCGGAAAAAAGTCAGATTCAGCAAAATATGGAATTCAATTTACGATCGATCCTCCGGAACGCATCGAAATCGCAAATCTGTGGTCTTCTCCATGTTAATTTAAATATTCAGCCGGCAGCAGTGTCGGAATGTTAATCGGGAGATAGAGAACTCCGGGGAGCGAACGCCCTCAATGGAGAGTTGGGGTGGGAAGGAGCAGGCAGAGGAGTGGAGCAGGGCTCGCGTTGACTGATGGGCTGGCATGCACTCGGGGAGAAGGCGAGGGTCGCCGGCCTGAATTTCATGAAGCAGAAATGCGCGGCTGCCTCTCCTCACAGAGCTCGAACGGAAGACATCACAGGCCAGGCTCAAGGCTCCCAGCCCTATACAGTCAACGATCCACCGAGGCATCCGTCTCTGCAGCCAACCGGGATTCTGAGATACATGCAAGACGTTGCACTACGGGAGGAACTTAACGCAGGCACATTACCTACGAGGATAGCATGACGCTACAAAAGTAATGGCCGCGATTCCTCCACGATTTCATTATGAAAACTTTTTGGAACACTGTAATGTTATATGTTATTTTATATTTTATGTCTCAAGTCCATTTATTCTATTTGTGTATACTATGTACATCATTGAATATGTTGCTTTCTATACGTGTTATAACATTAGTTTTCACTCTGTAGGTTTTCGCAGGTTTTTCACGCTCTCCTTCTTGTGTGGGAGTTTTCCTGCAGTGAGTTTTTCCGCTGAAGGATATCACTCCCTTATCGTCATGTTTTTTTCCCACAAACAGAAATCTTTTTCACAAAAACCGGAAGTTAATTCAGTATTTGGGTTTATTGGCAGCATAACCTTCCTAACTATAAAATGGTATTACCTCCCGATATTTCAACGTTTCTTTTGCGATCGCCAAATACGCCATCATCCATGTCACAACACCGACATCAATTCTGCCTTCAAAACTTTGCAAAAGGCGAGAAAATTTGTTCCCCGGTTCAGAATATCGTACCTACCTACGCGAAAGTTGTCTTTGGCCGATGTCAAACTTAAGTTCTCGGAGGAGACTAGTTGGAAGGGGGGAGGGGAGTTCAAAGAATGTGTCTCGCGACATGAAGCAATTAAGTAACAGGGATCTTCGGCGCCAAACTTAATCGCGGCAGCGATGCAAATGAACCGCTCCTCTCCCGCGGCACGAAAGAATAGGGAGAAACAGAAAGACCCCAGTTTTAAGTTAGTTTTGCTCGAGGGCAAGGCTACACCACCGTTCCCAAGTTTTCATACGGGGAACTTGGAAAAGCAGTGGAATAAGAATGAAGGCGGGCGGCAAAGGCCGCCATGAGCCGTTTTCGGCCCAACCGTTGGCATTGCAACGTCGGAAGGTATCAAACAAAAAAGGCGACGAAATATCTTGGCGTAGCCTTAGACGCGGAGTTCAGCTAGGGAAGACATTTAGAAGATGGAATCAAAAATGGTAAAACAGCAGTTCACGGCCACAAATCAAATGAATTATGCCAAAAATACTTCAAATACATGCCGTAATAACATACATTTTGCCTGGCGTCCGCTATAATTACGAAAAACAACTCTTCTACACTTACAATGACTATCATCAAATGTAGTATTTCACAGCATTTCTCAAACAATCAATCATTGGTTGGTTGACCTGTGGGATTCTTTGAAATTCTTTCGGAGCGAGCCAAGCAGTCAGTTACCAACCCTCCTAACATGTTTACCCACCCTTGGCAATACGAGTGAGGGATCCAGGATAGGGACAAGGGGGAGTAAAAGTGGGGTAACCTCCAAGCAGTATTGGGGATCCAATCAAAATTACCATTGCATCTAGCGAATTCAAGTGAAAGTAAATTGAATACCCAAAGCTCTTCTCTGCATCTGCCACTGGAACATACCAACAGAGTGTAAAATAGGCCCTACGTTTAGAACTAATTTGTATTTGAAGTCCTGAAAGTGGGTAAATATATCGGAAAATATAACTAAATACTTAAATACTTTTGTACAAAGTCACGACCCTCAAAAATAACGATTTTATCTAGTGTGTATTTCGACTCATTGGGGGGCTAAAGCACCCCCCCGCCCCCCATAGATACGCCACCGATCAGTACCCTTAATTGCGGTGGCAGGAAATGGGAAGGGGATGTGATTGAGATGAGGGAGGCTTCGATTAGACAGCACAAGGAAGTGGAACATCATTTATGGCCACATTCGACAGATTCAGGACAGCATATTTCCAGGAGGGCACATTTTTTTTTTTTAATTTCACCACTCATCAAATTATCCTGCACAACATTAATCACCAGGAGCACTGAGGGGCAGGACATGTATTCCTTCTCTTCGCGCAGGAAAGAGAATCGCTCGGCTATTGATTGAGGAAACCTAGCCTAGTCTGTCCAAGTAATAAGAAGTTGAAAGACGTAAATTTTCCCGATCAAATGAAATCCTGGCACTTAGTAACACTCGCTACGTGTGGTATTAGCTCCATTTGTTTACCTCCAATAGATGCATATTCCAACGGCTTGAATTCTATTTTAATAAGTACCCCGCCTCTTTTCTCAGCTTATTAATCATCAAATTGTATTGTCAAACATCTCCTTCCACGTATTTAATAATGTTTACATCTGGGAAAAACAATTTAAACTGTAGCGACATAATAATAATAATAATATTGATTGTTCTTGGAAAATTGTCCATTAAGAGCATATCATGGCTACAGCATACTCATATAAAGAGTTCACAAAATAAACTTTTACAAAATATATCAAATATTTCCAAATGGAATGCAGCACAACTAACACATCACTATAAAAAAATGTAATCTTGCAGTTACTCAAACAATCATAGCAATAAAACCTAAGTGTACATAGTGTACACACTTACTCATCACAACATTTAGGGTAGAAGACAAGTAATGATAAATCATTTACTCCAACAAATATGGCATGCAATTTCAATCAGAACTCAGGTAAACATTATAAAACATTAATTATGGATAGTTAAAAATACCCTGACGACTAAATGCATACTTCACAAGTTTGAAAACCGGTAAATACTTCCCAATAGCGTGGGCATAAATGATTAAACATGCTAATGGTATTTCAAATGCGATATATTTTGTATTTTACGTTGCTAAGTAGTTTGCTGGTATATTTTTAGCACCCTCACTTATTGCTACGTAAGATTGAAAAAAATCATCCCCAGACATTTCACACATCCAAAGAAATGTAGAACTTGCAGCCGAAATACACAAGAGAGTGACTAACAGAGTGCCATGTAGGCAAGAAAAAGTCGAGGAACACGCACGGCAAACAAATGCCTAGAGAAGTTTGGGATCCCGGGAGGCTCTCAAATAAGGGGCCCCACATCCACCGCCCTTCCCTTCACCGCCACTGCACGGTCCATATGAGTGAGGCCTTGTACAATAGGGTGGGCCGAAAAAAGGTTTTTTCCTGATCAAATTTGCCCTATGCGGGAAAGTTTGAAATGATGTAAGGATCTCGCACACATTTTTTTTCAAATCGGATGTTATTAACCACTGCCGCCCGAGCTCTAAAGTTTAAATTTTGCGAAAAATCTGGCTGCTTTCAGAATCAAACGGCTATTAAGACGAATTGTATGAAAATATGGCATAATGGATAATATTAAAGAGTGGGTACATGTTCATAGTTTATAAAAATGAAATTTGAAGTTTATCTGACAAAATCTATGGCTCAAACAATGTCTACTAATTAACAACAAAAATATAGTATAGACCACCCGCACAGCACAACTCATTTTTGCCTACATTTCTAAAGTTCCATTTTGGGGGCTAAATCGCAGGTAAAATAATATTTATTTCGATTGAATTTAAGTTCTAAGCAAATAAGCCATCATATGGTAGTAAACAATGCCACAAAAAGTAATAATAAGGAAAATTATTTTATTTTATTTTTTTAATTGTGTGCGAGATCCTTATATCATTTCGAAACTTTACCGTATAGGGAAAATTTGATCAGAAAAAAAACCTTTTTTCGGCCCACTCTATTCTACAACCCACATTAAAAAATATGTGTATCTGTTTTATCCTCTAGGTTTGACAATATTCTTCCCATATTTATTGGTGTGTGGAACGACACTCTATATTTTTCCTTCGAAATAAATTTTGCAATTCGGTAGGATAAGGGGCCGATAAACGGTATTTTGCACCATCTGCGTGTATTTCGAACTCCAGTCTTCTCTCGTCCTCCTTCAGTGTCTATGATTCTGCACCACGAATTGCTTCACTCTAGGCCAGACTCTTCAATAGCCTTTTCTGTAGTCTCTTGCATGAAGAATTATCTCATAAGCTCTTCCCTGTACATGAACGCCTCCAATTCTAGCACAATTCTCTTCCTGATGTTCTTACTGCTCGGTCCATTTTTCTCTTACGTGCAGCCCAAATAGTTTAAATTTTCGGTAAATTATTATTTGTACACTTCTCCTCGCCTTACACTCGCATCGCCTCAAGTGTTACCACCAGATCTTGTTCAAATTTTGCTAGGTGATATAAAGTGGATTCCCATGAGGTGTAGTTTCTGTTTCAGCTGCCAACGCTCAATACCTTTCGAGATATTGGCGACGGAAATTACCAGGGAAATGCCTAATTTGATGCTACCCGCAGCACAATAATATTTGTGTACTCCGTTGCTGGGACAAATAGCACTGCCTGTGCATTTTATTGCTCTGGGTTGCATACATGTAGGCGTTTTCCTGTTTCTTTCCGTCGCTAAAATCTCGAAAAGCATAGAACGTTGGTGGCTGAAACAAAAAATACACCTCATCGGTATCCATTTCCTATCACCTAGCAAAATTTGATCTTGATCTGGTGTTGACCAATGAGCGACTTTCCTTGCTAGATATGTTATGCTTTTTTATTATGTCTCCATGCCCGTTGTCCCGTCTGGCGACCCAATCCAAATCCAATCAGACCTCCCGGTCGCCGCGGGGGTAAAGCGATAGCTACCAGTCAAATGGATACCTTGAGTTGGGCAAGCCAAACTCATTTGCCACATCCCTTACAGACCCTAGCGAGGAACCTCCAGGGGGGTGTGGAGTGGTTAGGGAGAGGCGAAA
Source organism: Ischnura elegans (assembly GCF_921293095.1). NCBI lineage: Eukaryota > Metazoa > Arthropoda > Insecta > Odonata > Coenagrionidae > Ischnura > Ischnura elegans. Next base: position 99,151,901 of record NC_060252.1, on the reverse strand, counting down.
GTTGGAGGGAGGGTAAGAAGAAAGAAAGAAAAGAAAATGAAATTTATTATTTCGGGACAAGTGTGTCCCTTAGGAACAAATAGGATTATAAATATAATAGAGCCATGAATATTACAAGAATAAGTAGATTTACATTATACATCGATGTCACAGAATGCGGCTAAATATATGACAGAATAGAACAAAAAAAAATACATATGTATTTATAATTATCAGCAAGACAAATGTATGAACTCATAAATACCTACATCTGATTTTATTGACTTTAGCATTATCACAATAATCAGTTAAGTTACAATATTCAATTTACATGTAGCAATGTATTTCATAATATTTCTTTTTGAATTGATTTGCATTTTTAGATTTTTTAAATCGCATGACAATTTGTGGTAGTGGGGGTACTCTGGAAAGAGCGTTACAGTGAAAAACAAATAATAAAACAAAAAGCCACCCGTCGCTGTTCGACAGGTTTGATTTCTATTGGCTAGAGTCATTTTTAAAAAATGCTGCTTTGTGGCTGCGGCTTCAGCGATTCCAAGAGCCCACTTGACTTCCATGCTCTTTCTACTCTAGTTCGGCGTGCAGCCGGTGTCACTCGTCAACACAAGGTTTTATTTTCTCTGTATTTGCTTCGGTCATACCGTGTTATTCCTCAAAGTTCGGTGCAAGTCCATTGAATTCTCAGGCTCATTATTTTAAGCATGCTCGAGTGCTTGCCTACATTTCAAGTTAGCAATGAAAATGGATTTTCTGGTTATATCCCGCATCGCCCGTCAAGAGATCGTAAGTGTCTTTTCTTTAGGTACCGACTGAGATTTCACAGGAAGTCCAGGAGCTTGAATCGCCTCACGGCGTTCCGTGTGAAAGATACCCAATCTCTCCAGTAAGCCTAGAGTTTATAATAGATTAGGAAAATGCTTGCTCCGATCAGCATCGTGTTTCACGAGTGCCGTTTGGTCAAAATAGTACACAATTTTTATTTTTGACCACCGTATTTATTTCAATGAGTGATAATTGGTCTTCTTCTGGTGAAAAATTTTACTTATGGCAGCGGGTCGAAGGGTCGAAGCTAAACTAAAACTCAGTGACGAAAGAAACACAGATAATGTTTCGCACCGGAGGGACCACGTACTTCATCTTCAAACAGTTTAGTTCCCATCCACACACCGAGTACGAAGTATGGTTGAATAGAGTTGACGTTAGGTCTACAGCCATTAAATGCATGTGGCACTGATATTTTTACCAGTAACAGGAGAACGGTGAACATAAACTGGTCATTCGATTTTTAAGCTCGATGTTTTATTTTAATGATATATGGTTCAAAATAGTGAGTTTTATGGCGTTCTGAGGTATATTTTATTCAAACTTACACTATTCTATTAGTAATATCAATGCATTAAAGTAAAATGGATTAAACTTTAAAAAATCTCTGAGCTCTGGGGGGGGGGTTATCCCCCAAACCCCCCCTCGCTGCGCTACTGCACTGAGTGATTTATATAACCATTCGCCACCGATTTAGCCCCCATCCGCCCTCGAATCAAATTTCTGGCTGCGTGCATTAGGGTGGTGCAAAAAAACTCACGTTACAAATTTCGTGTCGCTATAGCGCGGAAAATTTGCGATACGTTAGTACAATAAAAACAAAAAAAGAATTATTAAAATCGGACGTCATCTTCCGATCCCGCAAAGCACCTGAAAAAATGACAAAAATTAAAAAAATTGTTTTTTTTTTCGTTGTAAAAAAATGAAATAAAATTAATATCTTTTAGCGCTATTGCAAAAAATGATGACAAATAGCATAGGGTATTATTAATATATGCTTATTTATGGTTTTAAACTGTTATTACCGATCGCGCCAGATCATTAAAAATGTATAAATTTTGCAATTTAGCCGGTTTTTCAGAGTTGTGTAATAATTACTTAAGGTAATATTTTAGTCTAAAATACATGTTTGATTATGCAGCTCTTCCTTTGTTTATATATGATTTAATTATGCTTAAACAACCCAGATCTCACTGCGGAGAGGTGCCGGAGAGTTTTTTTGCAACGCCCTAGCGTGCATGCCTCAGGAATGGATGGCTCCGTCGCTGCTTTGCGTTCGGTTATTCACGCGATTTAATGGAAGGCAGACGAGAGTTCAGAGGCCGCGCTCGGCCTTGCTGCGAGGTTTCGCGGTGGAGTGGTCGGGAGGTGCTTCGTCGGCCGGGAATCCGATGGTGCTAGTCCAATGACGCGGAAGATTCGGCCGGGACCCTCAGCCGCCACCGCTGCGGCGGCCAAGTCCCGTTACGCGGTGGGCGAAAGAGGAGAGGCCCAGCCTCTCGACTCCATCTCAGTCAGAGAGTGATGCGGATGAGTTGATAACCACCCACCTCACCTTTCGTCCCAACATGCCAGTAGGTAAAATCAGTTATTATTATCAAAGTTTTCCGACCATTTCAGGCAGGTTTCCATTGAGTATGTAGGGAGAAATGTGACCAATTTAGTTTTGACTGGGATTTCGTTTCGACCCTGAGTTTAGCTCACTGGATTTAACACTTCGTTTCTACATTTCGCTCCCGGGATCGAAACTATTGAAATTTTACTGGTTTTGACTTTCGCTTAGTTTCACTTGCCGCCCCTGATTCTGACACAAGTGAAACGAAACGAAAATATATCGTTTCGATCCGGAGCGAAACGAGAATACGAGACCTGGGATTAGTTTCGTTCCCACACTAAATTAAAATCACCAAGGAGTTTAGTTTCGACCCGGGACGAAACTTTACTCCCGGTAGCGAAACTAAATTGATCGAAACTCCGCTGCTCATAGTTAAGTTTCGATCCCAGTAGTTGAGTGGAGGGGGATAAGGAGAATAGTTTCGACCCATAACGTTTGGCATACGTGTAGATTAACTCTCAGGCGAAGAGAGTATTCCACCAAAAGAAAGACCTGCTTACAGCGGGAGACTTAAATATGGAAGTAAAGAAACAATTTATAAGAACCTACATTTGGAGTATGCTCCTATACGGAAGTGAGGCATGAACAATGACTGCAGCGGAGAAAGCAAGGATAGAGGCCTTCGAAATGTGGTGCTACAGAAGAATGATGAAGATCAAATGGATCGACCGAGTTAGCAACGAGGAAGTCTTAAGAAGAGTAGGAGAGAAGAGAAGCCTCATGAAAACCTTAATAAGAAGACGGAACAACCTTATAGGCCACATCTTGAGACATGATGGCCTGATGAAGTCAATCGTCGAGGGACAAGTTGAAGGCAAGAACGGAAAAGGAAGACCTCGAACAAAATATATGGAATAAGTAAAGAAGGATGTGAAAGAGAAGAAATACGTAGGTGTGAAAAGATAAGCTGATAGGAGAACTGAGTGGAGAGCTGCGTCAAACCAATCCTAGGATTGTTGACCAATGATGATGATGATGATCATTAAAATTCCGCAATTTATTTATCTCGCACCTACCACTTATCCTGGTGGGTATTCCATACCTCCAAACACCCCGGTATTAGTTGCACCTAAACCCCCCCCCCCCCAGCCTTAATTCCTAGCTGCGCCCCTGTCTCAGTAATTCAAACAAAGGTTGGTGTGGATGACTGGAGGTAGAGATCACCCAGAACTAAGCCACAGGTGTGTGAAATCACACATTTGGGGATGGAGAGGCCAGTTCTTATCTCTGGACCGTCTCGAACGTCTAGGTTTCAATTATCAGTCAATCTCGTTCCAAGTCGCTTATCGTCCTGAAGAATGCCAGGGAAGTGTAAACGGATGTATTTTGGAATTTAGTCACCGATTTGATGAACGGGAATACATTTCAGCCTGAGGAAAGGAATGGAATAATATTTTAACTGCGAAGAAACTGCTATTATGATTTTAAATATATCGCAGTCATAAATTATTATTATTATATTTCCCAATGAATGGGTAGGATTATCTATATGAATAGTTTGAGATAAGGAAAATGACGTGACTGAATCAGGAAAAATAGTATTAAATCTAATAATATGTGACTATTGAAAAAAATAGTTAATTTCCTCACAACATATTCAATTACTTGATCGATGTAGGACTCGGTAAATGTGTCATCATGATAGCATATGATTGTGGTACTAGGTACCGAAACTTTGGTTGGCCAAGAGATTAAATTTTTGGAACAAGTCAAAATTGAAAAATTAATTGATTCTTTCACGGCGAATGATTTTCAGGAACCGATCTACGGTGTACACGCGGGTAATATATCCATGGCCCCCCTAACTTTCGGCTCCCGATTCGGTAATCGTCTTCAGGGGAATGAGCGTTGAGTGGTGATGGGTCGTTTGCGATTGATCCGTTTGGAGTGACTGAGTCACCGAATGAATAACATGAATCATGAGTCATTGAGCGAAAACAAGTCGATCATCAGCATCGTCAATCAATTAGACTTCCAATTTCATCGAATCGATCATTACAACTTCCGAATAACCTCTGATGGTCAACTCCTGGGTTTCCTGATTAATTACAATTTATCTGTAAAGGAAAAAATTGAAGTTTGTTTTAAATAATATTGAGTTATAAAGCCACAGTGAAATATCATACATGCTTAATGATGTAGTTTTTATGACTCTTAAATCGGTTGAACTTGTATCTGAAATTGTTCCGTTTGTAGGAGTGTAATTTTGAAATGACACCATAAACTTATACAGTCCTACATAATGATATTTGGCTTTAGTGGGGCTGTATACAAAGACTCGATTCGATAAAATGGCAGCATAACATCTGGCTGTATGGTCAACGTATTAGGTAAAGTAACCCAGAGTAAAATTTACCTGACCGAATTCTCGTACTATGTCCAATAGGGTGGTTTCCTATTATTTTTTTATTGCCTGATTCGAAAGATTATTACTCCTGGAGTACTTATTTCACGCTTTTAGATTTTTTAATGACGAGATCTATTTTTCGTGATTAAATGAAAAGTGAACATTTTCAAGCGCGCGAAAACGCGACGGCTGAGTATGAATGCTGGGAAAACGCCGTGTGACGTCATTCTGGTTCCCGTTGTCGGCGTGTGAGGTGACCTTGGGGCGAGGCTTTGAGCGCTGATACGACGCAGGATGCTAGCAGAGTACCCTACTAGCAAGTAGCGCTTGGCTTAAATAAGGATTATGAATACCTTATCAAACGAAGGAAACTTTCCGACCATAGGCAGTTTTAATAGGTGATTTTTAAGACATGTTTCCCTGAGCTCTGTGACTCACGCATGCATTGGTAATCTCAGACGATGTAAAACTCCTATCTACTCGTATATAAACTAGGTCCCTTTTGACGTCACGTGGAGTGGCATCGCATGGGCGCCAATATGACCTTTTTCAAATGCGGTTAAACTTGACCATTGCCATTCGTCTAAACTGGGATTTCTAAAACCAAATAATTTGTATATTATGAATACACTAATGGTGGGTAAGGAATCGCAATAAATGCATTTCGTTTTCTTTGATGAAGGAAACTACCCCATTATCGTAAAAATAGGCTCCTGACTGTTTTTTATTCATCTTAACGAGGAGCGGTTATTTAATCTGTTTTATAACTCAAAAGACATCTTGCTCGGTTGAAGAAAATCGTTATTTAGTGCCGGAAATATAATTCTTAGATAGTACTCAAGTATCTATTAAATATTTTTTCTTTATTTCCACTGATCCTACTATCTAATTTCTTTAAAATAATAGATACCCGCAATTAATTTTGGTGAGCAAGCCATCAATCCTTCGATCTTTTCAGTAACTTGATTCCTATGAATACTTTTCACTTTTAAGTCCCTATCAATCACTGAGTAAGTCATTGATGAGCCGACGATTCATTCGATTCATTGAGAATCACTAGGCCAAAGTGATCGAATCAATTGATTGATTCATAAAGACCGGCTAAATTGCAAAATTTATATATTTTTTTAAATGAACGATGAATGATTTATACATTCTTTGAAATGAACGACTTTGCTCATCTCTGCTCTAAAAATTAACTTGAAACAGGAGTATTCATTTGAATAAGCCCTTCCTTCACCCCTCATCCTCGCTACTCGCTGCAGGTATTTGCTGATTTTTCCCCTTAATAATTGCAGTTCATGTACTAGCATAAATGGATAAATTCTTATAGCTCTGATTATTATTTTGTGGTAATTAAGGCCAGCAATGGCAGTATCTAGATTTTGAACTCCGATGGGACAATATGCGTAGTGACCGAAAAACGAAAATTTTCGCATATTTTTTTTAATGTATCACAAAATTTACTTTTCAGGGAATCTATTTTCATAGTGATGATTTTCATAATGTAATATTTTCCGGAAAATGAAATAACCTACAATTTGACCTATCAAATAGATCTCCTTCAGTTCAGTAATTCCTCATACAAAACAATTGAAATTTTTTAGAAATTTTCTAACATTTTCGGCCATTAAAAAAAATAATACAACAATTTTACGAGGAAAAAAAACATTTTCCTTACGACTGACATAATCAGAAGCTGATACATTAGGGGTAAAACCAATTAGATACTCACGAATTTAATATATATCCTTTTAATTACAAAATTTGACTTGTCCTACCCAAGAACGAAGAGGTGCCCCAATGCAACTTTGCTGGGGAATTATTTAGGACCAAAACAGAAATTGTCATACACATAAGTTTGATGCCAGGAGATAGAGAAGGTGACGTCAGTAATTTCGAGAGGAACCTTAGTATTAGAGAGGAACCCACACAAAGGTCGGACCAAGATAGTCATGAATAATGGCTTTTCCGCAGTTCCTCCTGACGCTGTCGCCTCCGATAAACACAAAACCGTTAGGAGTCGCTTTCGTCATTGTTATACATTCATTTTTTCTTGGGCGTGGCGGGAAGATAGAGGAGATCCATGTTTGACGCTCCGGAGGCAAGCTGCTTGATTTTCCTTGCCTCTTCACATTCCTCCCATCCACGGATACGTAAGTTCATCTCTAAAATATTGCAAATAATCCCCAAATTTGGGACGTGAAAAGCCCTCAAGAAGGAAAAAAGTGTTTTTTTTAACAAAAATTTACATAATGAGTCCCTCGTCACTAAAAACCTATATGGTTAATAGTTGTTCAAGATAAGAGGTTTGGAAACAGAGTCTTACATCCATTCATGTACCTATAATTACACAAATGAATATGTATGATTCCGCTTGCACCCTTCTAAGAAACTATGGTTTGCTGAAATGCGAGGTCGATTAACCAACATATACTAAAATTTAAACTTTAGAGTTTTTTTGCATCTTTGTTTTAATAGATTTTTACTAAATGAAGCCTAAAATTCTACATTTTACTTAAAATTCCGACTATTTCCCAAGCACATTCCATGGGCACTAGCATACTATCTGTGATTATTTTACTCTATTCTATACTATCCTGGACTGAAAAAAGTACGAACAATATTCACATCCACTCGTTAGCAATTAATCTAATCCCTTCATCCACCTTGATTCGCTAACTCCGGTATTCCCCTTAAGAAACTTCCCAGGAAATTCATGCCATTTAACAGCCGAGAATCGTTCTGATTTCGCCGCGATAAAATATTCAACTGGATGGCTTGAGAATGATTGTTCAGGAAATGGGGTACTGATGGGTGGTACAAAATCCGTTTTCGGATTTTTATCATTTCGCGAAGTCACAAGTGTAATGCAATGTAAGGTTATATTATTACTTTGTAAGAAGCTTTAAAAATTTAATTCTGTCTCATTCTCTTCGCTATATACGTGTTAAATGCTGAAGAAAACTCCTTGACTGTTAATTTTTTTTAGTGCTGCCTCATCCATCGAAATACCGCCGACGCCAAAGAAAAGGCCTTCTTCCACCTCCTCAAACTGGAATGTTTAACTTAGCACTCCAAATTCTTCTTTGGGAGTTCGCTGAGTTCGTTTCCTTATGATTCGAAAGGAAAACAAAGCAAATGGTGCCGGAGGAATGAGAATTAGGGAGGGAAGATGCCCTGATCAATAATTCAACTCCATTGATCGATCCCCCTTTCTCTTGGCTCTTCCCATTCTCAATGAGAACAATATCAAATTACGTCCGGGTGATATGAAAAAGCATCAACTTCAAATGCATCGACCTAAAATGTACTGACTTTTATGCACTTTATTGTGAGAGAGTTTTCTTTTCTTAAGATATCTTTTTCTCGAATTATTCCACTTTTCGACAGGATTTGATTAATGGAAAGTGGGCATGAACTTAGAAAGTGGATACGATTTACGAAATTCGTGAGAACCGGAAAGCAAAAAAAATCTCATATTCTGAGTGACCGTAATTAGAGTACCATAGATTTCCCACCTGTGATTCACTGAGATACCTGCTACACCTAATATTTAATTTTTTTGGCTTGCTTTGCACAATGGCTCTGGTGATAGAGAAGAGTCAACGCTAACAACTGAAACATTCAATAACACTTTATTGTACCTGAATCGTGACACGTAAAGGATATGATACGTAATCTGTACCCAAAATTCCAATTTGGGATGATGTGATGACGAGAGATGATAAATTCGCTATGAATGGGTATTCAAATAGGTAATAAGATACGCAAAAAGAGGAGAAAATAGAAAAATTATGTTTTTCGAACTGTAAACTATCGTTTCGTGGGCCCTAAGTTGCTAATCACTTCCGTGGTATTATCCGTTAGACGCCCATGAAAAATACAAGCATTCGCAAATGTGGGGCACATTCAGAGGCATTCAGTTAGAGGGGTATACTTAACACTGTATCTTCCGAGCATTTCGGGGGGTGGATGCTTGAACACTCGTTACTGCTGTGTTTGCAAAATTCCTTATAGACCAAGAGCACCTACACTTCAACTCCAGCATTAATAAAGCTATTCTTTCCCATCAACTTATTTTGTCAAAGATACGAAATTGATATCACGCTGCGATACAGAAACACAAGCATCGTCCCGTTTTCTATTTCCAGGGTGCGTGAGATTCTCCCTGCCGTAGTTGTTTTTTTTCTTTCTTCTTCCCTAGTTCCCCTTCTTGCAACCACCTCACGTCCTTCCAACTGAGGGAACTTATGCCTCGGGATGGTTACGTGGAAGCTTAACGCTCGACCGCAGAGCAGAAAGTGAAACCGAAGAATGGAGAGACCCTCGGAAGTGGAAACAACTTGCAATTCTCGTCAAAATCACCAGATGTCAGAGTTTCATGCATGTGGGTGGATAGGAAGGTTTCCTATTATTTTCTTATTGCCTAAGTCGAAAGAATATTACTCCTGGAGTACGCATTTCACGCTTTTAGATTTTTAAATGACGATATCTATTTTTCGCGATTAAATGAAAAGTGAAAATTTTCAAGCGCGCGAAAACGCGACGGGTAAGTATGAATGATGGGAGAAGCCCGTGTGACGTCATTCTGGTTCCCGCTGTCGCCGATTGAGGTGACCTTGGGCCGAGGATATTGTGCGCCGCTGCGATGCTGGCTGCTATCAGGTAGCGCTTGGTTTAAATAAGGATTATGAATACCTTATCAAACGAAGGAAACTTTCCGACCATTGGCAGTTTTAATAGGTGATATTAAGAAATTTTTCCCTGAAGTCTGTGCCTCATTCATGCATTGGTAATCTCAGACGATGTAAAACTCCTATCTACTCGTATAGAAACTAGGTCCCTGTGACGTCACGTGGAGTGGTATCGCATGGGCGCCAATCTGGCCTTTTACAAATGAGGCTAAAATTGACCATTAACATTCGTCTAAACCCGTATTTCTAAAACCAAATAATTTGTACATTATCGAATCGCAATCAATGCCTTTCGTTTCCTCTGATGAAGGAAACAACCGTACTGAGAATCACAAACTCAATCGCAAAACGCAAACAAATCGCTTTCTGCTAAATTCTCAGCCTGATATTATGGCGTAGAGAAGAAGTGAGGGATTCCAGGAAAATCTGAGGAGAAGTCCTTCTGTTTGAGTGAACATATAGGGGAGTCATATTCATTTGCCTTAGCCCGGAAACACACGATTATTTTTTCCCGTTCAGTGACAGCTCCAGCGATATCTTCTCAGGAACCAGTAATGTGATCCTTCGGCCTATTACTTTTTGAATGAAAGTGGCTGGAACATTACTTATCATACACATTTCATATGACCTGGAAAGCCAAAGGTCCGTGGTTCGATTGCAGGTACAGAGGAATGAAAGTTAGTAATTTTTACCACCTTTCACGAGGAAAGCTTAAAAGTAACCGCAATATATATCTGATTGAAGAGACTTGGTGTCTTACACGAATCAACTGGTTTTTTATGAACTCTTATGTGTATTTACGGCCCTTGCTGCCTCACCAATTTCGAAATACAGCTCTAGCTGTGCTTCGACAGTAGAGTTCGATGTCGGCAGCGTGCAGAGGTAATGCTTGCGACGTGCAAAGGGGCGCCAGTTACCATAACGATAGTCTCCATGGCGACAATTGGTGACTGATGACTAAAAAATTTGGTTCCAAACGTTGCGACGTAGAAAAAAAGATAAAATAATGATTAAGTTTGCATATGCGAATTTAGTATACATTTTGGAAGATTGCCAATGTAATTTTTTTTTCAAAATTGGCGTCGCGGAGTGAACCAGTTATCAGTATCGGCGGCGCACAGATTTATAATGCGGACCGCAAGTTTGAATAGGTGGCCCGATTCTGGACTATATAAATCACAGATTGTATTGATAGTAAAGCCTGAATCACACGATCATTTTTTACGTCCCTCAGAGTGATACCTCCAGCGATTTTTGGTTAAGCGATTTTGGTTTTCAGGAACCAAAATAGTGATCGCTCGACTCATCATTTTCTGGATCACACTGTCATTCCCACATTCCCTTTTTCCATCACTCATTCTGTCACTTTCCGCATTTACAACTGTAATTCAATTAAATGCCAAGCGTGGCGTTACAATCGCTGTTAGCGGCAGTACGTTCTTATTGGCTGAAAGACGATAACAGCGATGATTTTAGCTACGGAAAATGGGAAGTGCCGATTGATGGAAAAAGGGATGGGATTTCCATCCCTTTTTAACACACATTTATACCATGGTGGTTCCTCGACCCCCCCCCCCTTGGGCTCTTATATCCCTAATCATTCTTGATATATTCTTGGTACTCATCCATTGGTCTTCCTTTAGGGACTTTTCTATCGCCGTTCTTTGAAACGTTGGTGATATGCAACAGCTATACCAGAGGAAATCCCCATAACACTTCACATAAATAATACAGGTTACTAAGTTAGATGTGGAGTATCCGTTCCATCAGAAGGTGGAGAGATTTTGGAGGTTCTATAAAAACAAAACTTTATTCACAAGAATACAAGATGCGTTTCGATTCTCTCATATCATTTACAAGTGCCAGTGATGTGAAATCATCATACAAGTTTTCATACTGTTGTGAATGAAGGTTTTCGTGAAACAAGGGAAATTTCTTTCATATCAATGTGATAGTGATGTTACGTTCTAGATGATGGATGTGGCAGAGATGAGAATTCTGAGATGGATAATAGGAAAAGCAAGGAGAGCTGGGTCTAGGAATAAACGGTAAGGTAGATGGCTGGAGTGGTTGAGATCTTAAGGACGGTGTATGAGGGAAAGATGCAATGGTTCGGACACATATTATCAGAAGCAGTGACGTAACTAGGAATATGGTTTGGGGGGATAAGGGGGGTTAATGGGGGCTACCCCCCCCCCCCACGAAACGGGGAGTTCAGGAAAATTTTATAAGGAGGGTCTAAAAATCGCCAAAATCACCTCACGTAATTATGGATTGCCCTCTAACGTGAATAGCTGCAGACAGTGGCGGATCCAGGGTAGGGACAAAGGGGGGGATAAATTTCCAGCAGTAGCGGGTGTCGGAAAAAATTACCGTTCTATGTAGTGTCAATTTGATACCCAAGAGGAGGCTATATACCCCTTAGCCCCCACCCCCATAGATCCGCCACTGGCTGCAGAGAAAAAAGAAGAAGTAATGTTACGTTGGACAACTGAATCTTAAGGCCTGATTACACGATACATTAACACGTACGGGTTAATGTCTAAATGTATGAACGCGAGAATGAACGCCAAAATGCACCGTGTAACCACCCAACTTGTGCGAATTCATGCACAGAAAATAGAACCTGTTCTAGTTTGGTTGATGCATTCGTACATGTTCCGTTCCGGTCCACCAAAATCATTCACGCAAACGCACAATAACTTGCACGTGTTAATGTACCGTGTAACCAGGCCTTCACGGATTTTTCTATATCGCTTATGCCCACCTCCTGCCCCCCCTGTCGCTTGAAATTTCTCATGTGGTGGTCAGCTGTTGGCACGCGCCCATGGGCACTTGTGGATGGACGGAGGGCGGAGGTCTTTTGAGAACACCGGTCGGCGTCCGTGTCATGCGTGCGCGCCGGAGAGATGTGAGGTGGACTGCGTGAATGGCCGTGGCATGTGGGATCACGAGGAAGAGAAGGGGGGGGGGATTAAGGTAGGAGTTGGAGGGGAGGGGGTGTGACGTCACCATTCCGTGTCTCGGATTTTCTCTGCTTCTGCCTCGCGCTCTCTCGGCTGCCCTATATCCGCGCAAAACCGCGTTGCGTCAGAGGCCGTGATTTTGAACGAGACGGCGACGAGCAAGCGGGTAGAGAGGTAAGTTCTAGAGGTTGGCAGGTAGGTTGGTTCAACTACCTGCAATCCAGTGTTACGCTATGCGTGCTTATACTGTTTCGAGAGACACAACCATATAGGCGGGCTCACAACTTGCATGCCGGACAGAGTGGACATTCTGAGTTCATTTCACCTGCCGATAAGCATGTATCTATTTACCTACGTAGATGTATTAGCTACATCTCCGTACTGTGTCTGATTATACATGGTGTCCCATTTATCTTGACCACCCGAAGTGACTTTATGTCCAGATGCAAATTCAAAAATATGTGTCAAGCAAATGTCCATTAGCCGCCAGCGGGACATCAATCAGCATGACTGCCTTCCTTGTAGCTTGGTTATTTACAAAGATATGAACAGCGGTATGTCTTTTTTAAATGGAGGAAATGAATTGCCGAATTAAATATAAATGGTGCCATTTAAAAAAGAAATACCGCTGTTCATATCTTTGTAAATAACATAGCTACAAGGAAGGAAATCATGCTAATTAATGTCCTCCTGACGGCTAATGGACATTTGCTTGACACATTTTTGAATTTACATCTGGAAACAAAGTTATTTCGGGTGGACAAGATAAGTGGGACACCTAGTATGGGAAGATAAGCCTGCAGACTCAAAGTCTACGTGCTATTCTATGACTGCTTGAGCAAAACGCATTTTACAAAGTCACAAGGTGAGTATCATCAAAGCATCGTACCATATTATCAGGTCCGACAGAAAAAATTTGATGGGGGAGGGATTTCTTCGAACAAACTGGCTCTCGAATTTCTTTTTCCCGGCAATTAATTACTGTAATACCGAAGTGATTTAATTCTAGGTAGAGCTCAGGCAGTCTAAAACCTCTCAAAACGTGCACCAATTTCTTTTTATTCAGGTGCAGGTAAACGACTGGAATCCTAACACCCGCCACGCGCCTATTGAGGTTAATCACGGGGTAGTATGAATATTTAGACCAGCTAACTCTTCCAATCCCCCGCCACACAAGTCCTGAGGAAACAGAAAAATGGTAGGTACTCATTCATTAATTATGTTTTCTTGTACGTATATCCAGGGTAACAGGATGCATTGTCTCAGCGACGTATTTTCTTGATTGATATGTATAACCATTGAAGTTGATGCGTAGTTTTCCGCGGCGTTGTCAAGATGATGTCTCCATGCTTCTGGGTTTTACCGCGTGGATTTTCTTTACGACGACAGTTTCTCCGGTATTCCAACCGGCGTCTTCAGGTTGGAATACCGGAGAAACTGTCGTCGCAAAGAAAATCCACGCGGTGAAACCCAGAAGCATGGAGACATCATTTATAACCATTGCATATCCGACAAGTTTAATGTACAATGGTTACACAAGTCGAATATGCTTTTCATGCCAATGAAAAAATTTCTAGGTTCATTTTAGACCTTTGTATAGATATAGATACATAACTTATATCTCCAAACATCGGCGGAATAAGGACCAATGGTGATTCCGGCAAAATTGTTATCTTATAAATAGAAAATGCTTTTCAATTCAAGTTTTTATCTTACCAGTTCAATAGCTATGCGTTTCGCGCATGCATAATATGTCAATTAATTTTCTGAGAGGGTTGATTTTCCAGCAGTCAGCTTATGTGCAGTAGTGCCGACTCCATGGGGCCTGAGGGGGGCCGAACCCCCTCAAAAATTCGTTATGGGTGTGAGGAAAAAATGTGTCAGGCTTGTCGATTCTCCCTGGAGTGTCCAGATATCGATATTCTACTTATCAGGGATCTAATGTTGATCATATAACTCTTCTAAAACGCTTAAAAAACTTAAAACTCACTACTTTAAATTTTCCCGGGGCAAGATCCCCGATTTGCCCCCCCCCCCCAATATTTTTTTGTAAGTCGGCATCCCTGCTTATGTATGCATATCATGAGTTGATGCATACCATCTAGGCCAAAAAGGTGAATTTACCTCTCCCCAAATCAATTAACATTGGCCTCTCACTCCAAAATGCCTTGCAATACACCGCAAACATAGCCACTTCAGTTGGGAAGAGAATATTTTGTTTCAACCCCCCTCCCTAATTCAGGGAAATTATATCAGGTATTTTTTGCAATATATCTATTCTCTCTATATAAAATTTGATATTTTTACTTTATTTATTTTTATTTTATTTTAAATCCACCGGATACAGCTCTTGTTGGCCATTTTACACCGGGGTATTCAACAAATGTAACAAATAAACGTAAACGAACAACCATGCTCTGGTCTGGGGAAACATACTCAGGCGGACTCGAAACCACGACCTCTTGTTTGGCAGGCGACGACGTTACCCCGCCGCCACCGCTTACAGAACTTAACGCCTTTTCATAGAAAATCATAGAATTTGGTACGTTAGTACTTATTTCTTCAAAAAGAAAGTTTTATCTATTTTAGTTATATCAGACCTCCCTAGCGATCACTATGTCAGTTTAATTTTAGGCCTTTTAAAAGGACTTCGAATCAAGAAAGAGGGCAGAGATTCCATTATAAGTTTTCCTGGATATCAGACAATTACTTAAACCACTTATTTTTTATCAGAGCGCGACCCGGGTTTCAATGAATTATCATCATCTTCAGGCGCAAATTGATCTGTTTATCTTTTAATTGTTACCTAGTTACTTGATGAATTTTAAAACGGACGCCAGAATAGGGGAAAAGGATGGGTAGAGATATTCATTTATAAGAGTACTGAAAGTTTGAAAGTCAGGACAGTTTATAAATGAATATCTCTACCCATCCTTTTCCCCTATTCTGGCGTCCGTTTTAAAATTCAACAAGTAACTACGTACAGTGGCGCAGCGAGGAGGGGTTTTGGGGGATAAACCCCCCCCCCCCCCCCCACAGAGCTCACAGACATTTTTAAGTTAAATTTATTTTACCTAATTGGATTAATATTGCTGAGAGAATATTGTGAGGTTTAATAAAATATCCCTCAGAAGGCCGTAAAAATCACCATTTTGAACCATTTATCTTAATTTTTTTCCGGCGGAAGGCCTCCGCACCTCCCGCTAACCCTGGCGGGTATGCAATACCCCCAAGCACCGCAATATTATAGTTGCGCCTGTAACCCCCCCTAGCCTTAATTCCTAGCTGCGCCGCTGACTAGGTAACAATAAAAAGATAAATAAATCAATTTGCGCCTGAAGATGATGATAATTCATTGAAACCCGGGTCGCGCTCAGATAAAAAATTAGTGGTATAAGTAATTGTCTGATATCCAGGAAAACTTATAATGGAATGCCACAAAGTAAATCAAGAATTGAATTTTGTAGAGATTCCATTGTTTGGAGTCCAGCGATCGGAGTCGCTCGGAGCATGGAGCACGCGGCGAGTGGCGATCAGAACTCGTTCCGTCCAAATTGACCATCATCATCAATCTGCCTCTCGACGACTGATAATCGACGTGTCCACCACGTGGTCGCAATTTCCTGAAATCGCCCTCGTCGTCCGACGGACTTGAGATCCGGTTGTGAAATCTTGGGGCAGCCGCGGTGGATTTTCCTCCCAATATTGCTATTACTTGAGAGAGAGAGAGCGAATTTTAGCGAACAGCGCGCGATAAATGTTTACCATATCATTAAAAAATTGTGCAAAGACTACTAAATATTTTTCAGTATATGCAAGCAATATCAATATATTCAATTTCAAAACTTAAGATATAAATACCGTAAAAATGAACCTTGCTTCATCGCGATTCGCGAAAATTTGGTGCCACTAGATCGCCGATGGTAAGGACATCAAATTTCCGTGAACCGCGATTACGCATTCACCTCGCTACACTACTACTTAATTTCATAATTATTGAAGTGCTAAGAAGAATAAGGATTACAAGAGTATTTCTGAAAACCTTAAGGAGATGACGAGGCAACTTAACGATGGCACATTATAAGGCATAAGGCCTGATGAAAACAATCGTAGAAGGACAGGTGGAAGGGAAGAAGGGCAAAGTACGGCCCCGAATGAATTTCACAAGACAGGTTATAAAGGATGTAAAAGAGAAGAAATACGTCGCTATGAAAAGGTTAGCGTATAGGAGAGCTGCGTCAAACCAATCTTAAAATTGTTGACTTATGTTGATAACCAGTTATACAGGCTAAAATCACATTTCCGCAGACAATGCAAGACAATTCCGTATAGGCCTTAATATCAATATGGAAATGCACATTGTTGACCTGGAATAACGACCTATCGTGGTTTTAAGCAATATCGGTGCCTCTTGGATTAAGCTGAGAGAGCGCGAGGCAGAATGATGGAAGATTCTAGAAACCTGAGGATGGGCATTGGACGACCTTCTCTACCATGCCATTTTTACTATTTTATGTCTCGTGAAAATTAAGAAATTGGAGATGGAAGTTCTGGCAAACATAGGGATACAGGATTTATTAGATTCAGGATGTATTACTTTCAGAATACTCTCTTCTGATTATTCGTTATCGACTGATGACCAAAAGCTATTTTCTACTCTACTCTAGAAGTACATTTTCTGGAAATTACACTTGAAAATCCACATTTTAACAAAACGAAAAATACTGAATTTTACTATAATATATAAGTCATTTGAGCACAAACACATGTTGAATTTTCGTTAAAGTTTCAGGATCATCATAAAACTAACAATAAGGCACATCATGTCAATAATTTCTGATTTATTAGCAAATGAATTCAGCCATGTTAATTCTATTCGCGCTAGTTACATTGTAATGGAGCTACGATCGGTGCAAATAGCTGGATATATAAGTGCAAAGTTCGAAAAAATGATGATCAAATTATCCAGGAATTATGCATCCAAATTTTCATTTGTATCCTCAATTGTTGTCGTATAAACAATTTTTAATTAACATAAGCGAAAAATGTATGTCTTAAATCGCAGTAGTACTCTTACCCAGGTGGACAGATGGTGTCCATACACCTTTTGCCACTCCCCTTCTTAAGACGGCTTGCGGGTAATTTGCGAGTTCGGTACCCATATAAATATCTATTGCTAATGGAAAAGCCAAGCGGGTGTTATCTTTACTTATTTTCCTCTGTATGCATGTGGAAAGCACCACTTGAAAATGGAAGTTTCATCCATCTAAACTTCCAGCGCTCAAGGCAATACTCATGGAAATGGTATTAATTTTCTAAGTTCCTCATAAATTACTTATCATGGCCACAATCGTTATTTATTATCATCAATACTGGTTGTTTTATAAGGATATATACTTTGAGATTATCAATTTCATATATAATGTGAAATTTTTCGTTTAAGGATTTCACTTTCTAAAGGAGACCGAAAGAAAGAATTAGTAACTCAATGTTTATTCAGGCGTCCATTTAAAAAATCTTTGCTATTTTTTCTCGGCCCTTACAGTTCGATGAGATTGTGACTTGAAAGATAAATTACTCGAATGAAAATTTTACTCCTCAACGCATTATTCGTATCACTGAATTTTACGCATGGACTCATATCGATAAATGGAGTCGGACAATTTTCGATGACCCTGGCAGGCTTTAGTGGTTTCAACTGCTCCCGTACGCCGTTCATAGCGACCGGCATCACATGGTTTCAGCAACTTTGATGCAAATTCGAGCTCAGTCATCGATTGCACTCCAACAAAAACTAGCAATGGCTACCAGAAGAGTGCATTGTATTTTCGTACAAAATTGCCAATCCTAAGTAATTTAAAGTAGATTCCGGTTAATAGGGACACATCGGGACTTGTGCACTTTGCCCCAATTAAGCGGCTGCCCCAATTAGGCGAGCTATCCTGTATATACGCATAAACAAGCGTTGAAATGATAGAAAGAAGACTAAAGAATGTTTATAATGCAACATAAGTTTATTAAACCATTATTTGATTAATAAATCAGCGAGTTTAGGTAATTTATTATAATTTTTAAGATTTATAACAATTTAGTTAAAAATATTTTTCACAGCCTCGGGCGACGCTGAATGAATGTCTTCTACTAAGCCCTATTAAAGAAAAGTCCTATCCTCTTGTGGATAGTATAACAACAAGAGCTATCAAAATAGGGCAAGAATAGGAACGTTTGTGAAAAATGAGAGTAAATAAAAGGAGGAAAATATAAAAAAATAGTAGGTATTCCGAAAACAAAAAAATTTTAATTTCGTCACGAATATAGAGTCTATGTCGCCGAGTCATGGCCCAATAAAGCGGCATGCTGTCCCAATTAAGCGGAGAATACTCTGGGATATTTCTCCTCTATTGGGTTCTGTTCTTCAAGATCTGCCCCAATTAAGCGGCTGCCCCAAGTAACTGGTGGGCCCATTAAACGGAATCTACTGTACTAAAGTAAATATTAAAGTTTTCTACCGATTAAGGTACGTTTCCATGGAGTATTAAAGATGCATTTTGGCAGCCTCCAGTCCCATCATGGGCTTCCTTCTCAAATTCACAATTACTGCTTCTCCCTTTCATTCTATCCAAGAAGCCAATTCTCTTCCTTCCTCTCCCCCGTTTACCCAACATTCTCTTCCCTAAATCTGTCTTCAACATCCCCTCCCCGCTCAGTGCTCCCTCCAAAAATACCTTCCGTATCCTCCGTATCTCATATAGTAAGCTGCCACTCCTCACCCACCATGTCCAGTAATTCGTCGTACCTCCTCCTCTCCGTCTACTTCACCTTCTTCAATTTTCTCCTGACCCACACCTTGAACGCCTTCAATCTTCTCTCGTCCTCATTTCAAAGTATCCATGTTTCCGCACCGTAAAGCGCTACATTCCAGATATCCAGGTGTACGAGGTATCTATTATTTATGTTATGTTTATCTCTAACCATATTTATGCAGTGGATGGTATTAGCATAAAGGTAACAGACGAAGTGAAGTACCTGGGAGTTACGATAACCTCGAACTTCACATGGGGAACACATATAAAGAATATTTGCGGCATAGCCCTGAAGAAATTAGGATTCGTCAAGCGTATTGTGGGAAGATTTTCGGATTAGAAAGTAAAAGAAAGGTGCTATTTCGCTCTCGTCCGACCGCATCTTGAATATGCAGTGAGCGTATGGGATCCGGTGCCGAAAGACTTAATCCGCGAACTCAATAAAATACAAAGGAAGGCTGCGCGTTTCGTCAAAAACTGCTACGGGCGTACAGTCAGTGTTACCCAGGGCTGGGAGCCGCTGGCGACTCGGAGGCTGCGCGCTAGGCTTAGATTGCTTGAACAATTGAGGATGGATATCTTTAAGAGCGACACACAGAACATAATATTAGAGCCACACTATATTTCGAGTCCGACAGCAGCGATAAGTTAAGAGAGATGTTTTGCCGAACAGATAGATAGATATGGGAATTCGTTTTTCCCCCGAACCATAAAGGACTTTAATAAACGCTAATCCCAACCTCGCTGGAGCACTTCATTTGTTTTAGCTATAAACGGCTGGTGTCCTAACACCTCCTGCCACACGCCTTTTAGGCGGCTTCCGGGGTATTTTGTAGATGTAGATGTATAAGTATTCCAAATATCGATACAATACATTTTAGATGCATTGCTGCATTTAACAGTTTGGAAATGTGGACGCTGAGGAAAGATGACGAGAAAAGACGGGAGACTTTCGGAGTACGGCTTTTTGTGAGAATAGAGAAGGTGATGTGGACGAAGAGGAAGAGTAACTACGAAAAGCTAGACATGATGTGTGAGGAGAGGTAATTTCTATAGGAGGAGATACGGAGGAGACAGAGGGTTTGGATGGAGCGGGCACTAAGGGGGAAGGGGTTGGTAATACCAGAGTTATAGGGAACAATCAATGTAAGGTAAACGATAAAGAGAATATAATTCACAGATAGAATTGAAAGGAATTAACCCAATTGAGAACCGAGTTCAATAAGGATATAGGATGGGGGCGACTCGCAAAATGTTCCATGAAAACCTCCCTATAAACCGGTGTAATACCTAAAATAATAACAACGTTCTCGGTAATACTGGTCGGTACGTTTTGGTTACACTGTAGGAAAGTAATGTGTAGAAAATATATGGCTCGTTGTGTCATAGATCTTTCATGATTTCTCGCCCAATAATCAATCAAGCATCAAATACGGCTCCTTTTATCAGGTTCGATCACTGCCATATCTTTTCATTTTCTTCCCCAAAAGGCCTTATAATGTCAAAAAACTTGTTTTTGAATGATTTAGCGCTCCACAACTTTCGCGTCTTCGTTGAGTGTGACTTGAGTGCGGTTGTCCCCATAAATATAATAAACGCCATAGTGACATTTTCACTCGAGAACAAAGTCGGAATCAATAATGTCTGAAGAAAGGAAAGTAAGCATCGATCGATAAGCTCGTGTCATGAAGCCGACCCTGTCTTTCAAAGCGCATCTTGATCCGTTGACACAAATAAAAAATAAACAAGTAGGAATAATTTTCTTCCTCAACAATTTGATTTGGATATTTTCAACAAAACTATTACTGACAAATATCACACACACATAAATTCTCATAAAATTGTTGGGATTCGAGTACCAATCAGTGAAAATAGCTTCGGCAGCTGACGCGATATAGTCTACGTGTATTTACATTTACATTATCCTTAGCAATTTTAATCATTAATATGAGTGGAAAGATAATTTTATAGCTCCATTTGAATCCAGAAACAGAATGGGAGGATATTTTTCCAATACTGAACTTATATACATTATGGTCTACTATTTAGCGTCATTATAGCGATTAAAAAACCTGTTGAAATGTTAAGTTAAAAAAATCATTCCACTGAAAATCCTCATCCAAGCCAATCCTCAACTACAAACCTCTATTTTGCTATGTTGACTCGGCCCGTCTAGCCTAACTCTCACTTAATATTCCAAGTCATACGCCAAATAGTTTCGGATGATTGTGCATGTGAACACTACAACCGCTAATGCCGGTCTACAAGACGTGAGTAACAGACGTTAATGCTCTTATCAATTATGGTTGATTCGTAATGACTCCACTCAGGTTCCAGCAGCCATGAATGGACGAGGAGGATGACGGAAGAAAGAGTTTCCTATAATTCCCTATTTCCTACCTCTCGATGAAATCTCGACGAAAGAAGAGAACAACTTCATTAAATTCAACCTTCTATTAGGATCAATACGCTCGGCCGGAAATCGCCGATTTCCCACCGTTGAAAATCCATCAAAACAAGCATAGAAAAGAATGTAATGGTTCGCGGGCAATACTCTCTCCATCATATTGCGGAATGGACATTGAAAAAAATTGATAAAAGACTTTGAAATGGAAGCTTTCTATGCAATCACTGACACGTATATGCATAATGTTTATCAGTCAGAAGACCAATGGAATAGAAGAGTATGGATAAAAGGAAGGTGACGAACACGCAGAAATACTTATTTATACTTAATGTACTGCATTTTTCTAGACGACCAACGCAACGGTTCATATCCCTTGCTGTAAGATAATTTTCTAAGGAAAAATCAAAGTAGAGGTGCTATTTCGCATTCATCCGGCAAAACCTTGAATATGCATTTGGCGCAAAAATACTTCATCCATGGACTTCATAAAATACATAGGAAAGCTGCGCGATTCGTCAAAAACCGCTACGGGTGCACAGAGAGCGTGGCACAAATGTTAAACGAATTAGGCTGGGAGCCGCTAGAGACTCCGAAGCTGCGCACTAGACTAGAAGAAATACTAGAAATCTTGATAAATAGAGATTATATATATTTCACGGCGACAAGGAGAACAGCATGTTAGAACATGGGCGTACCTAGCGGGGGGCAGGAGGAGGCAGCTGCCCCCCCCCCCTAGAAGCAAAAGTAAATGTAGTTCAAAGCGAAAGTTTTTCACCAAATTTTCTTCAAATCCAAGAAAAGTGATATCACAAATAAGCATATGATTAAAATAGAAATATTTGATTTTTGAGCAAACAATTTTAAAAACTAATAAAGCGCAGTTATACTTTTCTTGAAATTTAATTTCTTTTAACTTTTCTGTGTTAAAACTTGGACGACTACGGCTTGCCCGCTCTAGTCTTGGTCCTGGGTACCCTCTTGTATTAGAACCCCACTGTAGGTACCTCCCGGTCCGACAGAAATGATAAATAAAGAGGGATATTTTGCCGAAGGGATAGGTATGGGAATTCGTTTTCCCTCCGAACAATGAAGGACTTAAATAAATGCTAGGTGGAATTCCGTAAGAGGATTTCCTTATCATTTGCTTACGGCTGGTGGTGCCCTAACACCCCGCCCCCCTGCCACACGCCTATTGGGGCGGCTAGTGGGGTTAGATAGTAATACTTAAATAAATATATCGGATCTCGTTTGCGTTAGCTCAATACTCTCTATTTCTTCGGGAATGCGCTAAAGCTTCTCAATCGTATATGTTGCCTTCAATAACGAAAATAATCTCTGTAAAAATGAGAACAATAATCCTTTTCGCCCCTGATGTTAACAATTCATTAACCGAATGAGGGGGGTCCAAAGGTTAAGATACGTCTAAATCAAGGCGGAAATAACTTTTAATCACCATGGCCCGCATTATAATAGCAATATTTCATTCTCAGCGCGGCGTACGACCTGCTAAAAATTATCATCTTCTCGACCGCCTCCACTTGCCTAACAGCAAAGGATAACTATTACGTGACGACTACAATTGCGATGTGGAAGTTTCGAAAGAACATGGTTTATCCAAATACCGAATATGCAACATTCCAAAGCATTACTGTAATACTTAATTCTCTGTGTTACAGAACATCGAATTTTACAGAAAACCAGAAAGCTCGAGAAAGAACCTCCTGATTTGTCAGTCTTGATAACTCGGAGTCTTTGTAGTTACCTGGAGCCAAGGCCCCCTTGAACAGGGGGAACATTGAGATCGAACCCAGTAAATAAGGCTGGGCAGATAGCCGAGTTCAGTTCAGTCCTCTTTGTATGGGATGGTGCATACGAGCGCATAAGTAAGGGCACGAAATTAATCCAGCAGTTGACGTTACTGAGGTGAGTTGATTATTATTTTTTAGTAAATTCGTCGTTGTTTAAGTTATTTATATGATGACGCGGCCACCAAAATAATGGAATATTGATGATCGGAGTCATTATGGCCACATTTTAACGATTTATCCTTATGACCACAGTTGTTACGAGTAAGCATTCTCCTACCAACCGGTTGTGTTTAGTTTTTTCTTAACCTATTGCTCACATATAACTTGCGATATCATCTTGAAATTTCCATACCATATTTACAGTGCACCCTTTTTAAAGCTTGCCTATTTATCCTAAAGAGTTGGTAAAGTGCGGCGATACAGCACTCTCTTCAGTATATACGAGTACTCATCATCTGTATCACGTGAAGTAGAGAAGTTAAACGTCAATGGTACCGGGAGGAGAGATTAGGCACATATCAAGGTCATATACAATACTTTGAAATTCTTTTAACTTTGCTCACCGATGAGAGGTCGCTGAGCTTCCTTTGTTTAATGTTTTTGGCACCTGAATTCAAAGCAAATCGTATCAAATCCAGTGCACGCCAAACAATTGAGTTGCAAATTCACGATGCAGGCAAGTGTTGAAAAGAGTCTATCTTACACACCCTGGACTTTTCAACTTGATAGCGTAAGTTACAAACGAGCAATACGTACGCCACGAAAATAGACAGTACCAGCAGGAGTGATGCGTCTTCTTAAGCTGTTTAATACAGTATTCTACCGATTAAGGTAGGTTTCCATGGAGTACTAAAGAAGTGATCTGGGAGCCTCCCTTTCCTTCCAGTGCTACCTTCTTCAATTCACAGTAAGTCCTACCCCCTTTCAATCCATCTAAAAATCCTATTCTTTTCCTTCCCCTCCCTCGTTTCCCTGACATTCTACCCTCTAACACCATTTTCAACATCCCCTCCCCGCTAACTATTCGCTCCATCCATACATTCTGTCTCCTCCGTACCTCATCTAAAAGCTGCCTCTCCTCGCCGACCATATCCAGCACTTCGTCGTTTCTTTTCCTCTCCGTCAATTTCACCCTCTCCATTCTTCTCCATACCCACGTCTCGAATGCCTCCAATCTTCTCTCGTCGTCTTTCCTCAATGTCCACGTTTCCGCACCGTAGAGCGCTACACTCCAGATCAAACTCGTCACTAACCTTTTCTTTAAACTCTAACATAACGATCCTCTCAGAAGCTCCTTCCTGTTCATGAACGCCTCCTTTGCTAATGCTAATGCTGTGTGTCCTAAGCTGTGTTTTTATTTAATTGCAGAACACAATACTATGCAAATTTGGACTGGATACGATCGAGCGTGGACTCGAACTCCATTTCTGCCGAGGGGCCTGCAATTTCACAAACGGCTTGAGCCGGATGTACCTTGCTTGAGCGGTAGAATCTTACCAATGTTTAATTTTTCGAAACCCCCTCAAGAGATGGAAAATGAGTAGAGCGAGTTAAAAGCAGTAGAGGGGATGTTAAAATCCGTGTTAGAGGAAAAAAATGCCATGTTAGGGGGAGGCCCGTGCTGGATCCCTTCTTCGAACGGCCATGGCCAGAGGGCGCCAGCACTATGCAGGGGGAGGACTACCGGAGGTTCTGGGGGTGCGGAATGTAATGAAAAAATTTTGAAATTTTAATCCTTACGCTCTTCGGATTAAATTGCATCTTACCAGATTGAATTATATTAATTTAAATTGTTATTTTGTTTACTAGAGACGGTGCTTACACGAGACATCATTTAAATCAAGTTAAATGCTCAATATTCTGGCTGCAAAATTTGTCAGTTTCGGAACAGGAGGGATACGTCGCGGTGTCCCGGCGGCCTAGTACGGGCCTGGTCAGGGGGGAAAAGGGAGGAAGAGAAAAGGATTTGTAAACAGAATAAAGCGGAGTTGGCCTCATAGGTGGAATTATGGGGGGGGGGGGGCACAGGGGCATCTGCCCCCTCCCCCAAGACCCTTAAAAAGTATGCAAGATGTATTATACGGTCCCGTTATCATTGCGTTCGTTTTGTATCACGGGGTATCCTTGTGCCCTTTCCCCCAGACCAAAATCCTGGATACGGCCTTACTTGTGCCTCCCCCCTCCGGAAAGAAATCCTGGATTCGCCCCTGATTGGCCTCATTGGGAATTCAAGAGGAAAGTACAATTTACGTAGGTGGGACAAGCGATTTCCTAAATCCACTTCTGCGAGGTACTGTGGAAGCCACCACCAAGGTTTGTGGCACGGGGTGATTCCACACCCGATATGCAGCACTCCGGTGGCGCCGCGAGGGGGGGGTTTTGGGGGATAAACCCCCCCCCCCTCCAGAGCTCAGAGAATTTTTTTATTTTAATCTATTTTACTTATTTGGATGAGTATTACTTATAGAATAGTGTTAGGATTAATAAAATATTCCTCAGAAAGCCGTAAAATTCGCCATTTTGAATCATTATTCTTAAAGTTTTTTCTGGCCCCTGCAACTCCTGCTTACCCTGATACCTCGAGACCCGTAAGTATTAGTGGCGCCTAAACCCCCCCCCCCCCCCCTAGCCTTAGTTCTTAGCTGCGCCCCTGCAGCACTCATCCTAGCCTTAATAAGAAATGCTCTCGTTCGTCGGACACAGGTCAAGCACTCAGAACAACGACACGCGGTCAGACCGGAAACTAGGAGATTTCAAAGGACACGAATACCATGCAAATAGAACTACTCCTTCGTAGTGAAAAAACACAAAGTTAACTTAGCAAGATTTAGTGCTTTTCCGGCGAATTGACTTCGTGAAATATTCTCGGGATCGCCACCGGGTCAGGAACTGCATAACTGCCGACGTTTTGATGTCCTCAAGGCTTTGAGGACGATGGCCGAATCGGATGGCCGAATGTTCTCGGGATCGCTACCGGGTCAGGAACTGCATAACTGCCGACGTTTCTATGTCCGATTCGGCCATCGTCCTCAAAGCCTTGAGGACATCAAAACGTCGGCAGTTATGCAGTTCCTGACCCGGTAGCGATCCCGAGAACATTTCACGAAGTTAACTTGTGAGTTAACTTGCAAGTGAGTCGTGATATGCCAAAAAATTCACGCAGACAGTTAGTATTTACAAATATAATAAGTTATGAACCACGCATACAGAGCCTGTTTTACCTAGTTCGAGTCAACCTATGCTCGATCTAAATCATCGCAAGTATTATGGTTCCTAATACGCGAAAAAAACGACATCTCAAATCAATCGGTTTTTCTGCCTATTTCCCTAATCTTGCACATGTTATCGTCTATTTGTTATAGCTTGACTCTCTCAAAATATCTTGAACAACATCATTGAAAATAATCACTGAATATGATTCATCTAAATCTGCCTAAACGGGCAGACTACTTTTAGTAGTTATAATTGTAATTTAATTTGTCAACTGGGGCCGCAGATGTTCCAATTTGACTCCTATCAGGCGTTGGGCGGGGAATTTGGGGTTAAATTCACCGAGTCGCGAGTGCCGAAAAAGAGTTATCTCATGAGCGCGAGCCCAACACTGCCCGAGCGACTTTTCCTTCCAGTCGAGAACGAGCCGTCGACGAAAGAGATCAGGAGTTAGCCATGCCCGACTGGCCTCTAGCATCGCCCTCGGTCGTCGGGGAGAGCGGAGTTTATTTGCTCATGTTTCTGTTCCGGCTTTTTATTTCGCGTCAACCATTCGAGTTGGCACGTGTGGGCGGAGAACATCTAAAGAACCCAACTACGAGCGGCGTTTTACGATGCGAGATTTTTTTGGCGAAAAAAAACTTGATAACAGGTAAGCCAAGGGATGCATACTGGGGGTTGATGCTACAAGCAGGGATGGCAAGTGAAACGAAACGAATTGTCAAAACCAGTAAAATCTCAATAGTTTCGTTCCCAGGAGCGAAACGTAGAGACGAAACGAAATGCATTACAACCTAGAGAGCTAAACTCCGAGTTAAAACTACTTCGGGTCGAAAATAAACTATAACTCTGGGACGAAATGAAACACAGATAGTGCTTCATCTTCAAACATATTATAGGCTGTATACCTTAGGGTGGAGCACGGGCCCGCCGGCTGGACCCAACTACGAGCGGCGTTTTACGATGCGAGATTTTTTGGCGAAAAAAAAACTTGATCACAGGCTAGGTGCGTATAATAGGTATAAAACCTGGCAACTTACCAAATAGCAGAATAGGTAGACGAATTTCACATTCAATAGGCATTTCCATGGGAGGCATAGGTTTTTTCAACGTCTCCGAAAATCCAACTCTTTAACTTGCTTATTTTTCAACGGGTAAACCCACGCAACGCGGGAATAAAACCTAGCCAAGGCTTTCATATTTTTCAATTCAAAATGCAGAGGAAACATTAATCATTAATCGTTACATGAGTTCAGCGAAGAGAGTAGCTCTCCTAAAAACTAGGGGGGGAGGAAAAATTCAACTTCTTGACCCCTCCACCCCACACTCACCGTCGCTAAAGATTCTTAACAGCCCAAAGTGCTCCTTAGAAAAGAGAGTTCGTAATGTGATGTTGGGGGACATCGAAAAATTAAATTCAATGAAATAACCTTATCAGCAAAGAGTACGAAGAATGGCACCAGCTAAAACATAGGGCACAAATGTTGGCAGTAAAAGAGTTTTGGAAGAGGGGGTGAGTCGTCTGCTTTTGGGGGCATTTAATAATCAATTACTATGTACAATTTGAGTTTTTCCCGGCGTATGCTCTGCAGGAATGCCAATTATTGGGATCGAATTATCAAAGAAGCAATACATATCAACCTAGAAGAAAAGAACATCAACAGAGACAAAGGCTTCCAGTTAAGTAATACGTGGAAGGGTTTCATCAACCACCATAAAACACACCCATCGAGAACCGACCAATCACGGCACACTTAAACGACTCTCAAGGGCATATATACCAGCAAGAACTTCAACTCGACATTCAACCCCTGAAGACGACGGCGGACTTAGTCATCGAAACGTTGGGACCTATGACCCAAATCTACACCCGGTGGGAAACCCGAGAACTATTCCTGCAATCAATTACTATTACCACTGGGAAAACCTGTTGGGCTGCGGGGGGGGGGGGGGTAAACCTAGCGGCAAGAGCAAAGCATGCACCCATGTTCTACATCTACGTATTACCCAGCAAGTTACTTACAGAGGTGTTTGGCAGGGAGTGAACCATCACCAACGGGAAGCAGAGGATTAAAATTTACTTCCACTAACATGCACTACGCGTACGTATTACGAACGTCATGTGCGCTACATATGCGACACATAAGCTACATGTTTGGATACCACGAAGGTTTTTTCCCGCCCCTCCTCAAGAGCCTATAACAGAACAAATTTTTATGCTGCAAAAACTGTAAGCATTAAACTAGAAAACCAAAGCTTGAAACATTTTTACTTTAGAGTGGTTTCCTTCATCAAATAAAATAAAAGGCATTGATTGCGATTCGTTACCCACCATTAGTGTATTCATAATATACAAATTATTTGGTTTTAGAAATCCCAGTTTAGACGAATGGCAATGGTCAATTTTAACCGCATTTGAAAAAGGCCAGATTGGCGCCCATGCGATGCCACTCCAGGTGACATCACAGGGACCTAGTTTCTATGCGAGCAGATAGGAGTTTTACATCGTCTGAGATCACCAATGCATGCATGAGACACAGAGCTCAGGGAAACATGTCTTAATAATCACCTATTAAAACTGCCTAAGGTCGGAAGGTTTTCTTCGTTTTATAGGGTATTAATAATCCTTATTTAAGCCAAGCGCTAACTGCTAGCAGGGTACTCTGCTACCTGCTATAGAGCGTTCCACATTTAGTTGACAGTACGGGCCTTATGGATAACAGTGTTGCCAAGCTTCCGCTCCGCCGGCAGGCATCCTAACAGTGTATGCAACCATACATAATATGGCGCCAAAACGGTTTAGTTCAAAAAGGAGTTAGGGATCGCACGAAAGAATGCTTAAATTAAGGAATTTTTTAGCGTATATTACAATACCTTTACTGCAGTATAAAAGGAAAAGTCTTTTGTTATTTCATGTACGTACTTATTCAATGCACAAACTGAATAATGAATAATCTGTAATGTAAAAAATAACAATAAATTGAAGGATAATAAAAATTATAGCCGCTCCTGAATGAGACAAAATTTCTATTCCTTCCATATTATGCAATATTTTTTGGCTCTAGCTAGTATTACATGAAAGGCGACGTTGTATAAGACATCATCAATCTTTAATTTTTCAAAAATTTCCCGTACTTGGTTTATTGTAAATTAAAGATCTCTTTTCAAGCTGACATCTTCAAAGCTAATTTCATTAATGTTCTCTTTCCTTCACCTTGTAGTAGGCAAGGATTCCAATTTCCTTGAGTAATAAGAGGCATTATCTACCACTATAATTGATCCATCGGGTAAGTTTGCAAGAAGTGAGTGCTCAAACCATCTCTCGTAACACTCGCCACCCACTTCTTCATGCTCATCCATTGAGTTCTTTTTGTACAGAAACACATGCGATGCTCCTTTTATGAACCCATTTTCCGTTCCTGCGTGTATAATTGCAAATCTTCCTCCTCGGGAAGTGGGGGCCAAGCCCAGTATTTAGTCCAGCAAGGAAAGCTTGACGCGGATTTTCTAATTGTTTGTTTCGCAAACTAATGTTCACTATTTGTCCAACATTAATCCAACTTTCGCCTGTAAATATACTCGTCCTGTGTTCGCGACGATATTTTTTTAGCTACCTTAGATATTTAATTGTGCCACCAACTAATAATATCATCCCTTTCGATAAGGATGATTCTTTTCCCCCTGCGTTCGTACACGAAGCCTATGTCCAAAAGAAGACGATATAGTGTTGTCCTTTTGTAATCTGGGAGAATACTATCCATATTCACCGGGTTTCAGATGGATTTTAAAGTAGGAGGAATAATTTTCACGAAGGATTCATGTACCTTCCTTCTAATTCCCGATCTCACCAAACCGTCGGAAATCACTGCCCTCGAATTTTTGCAAGGCCGTCTAATTTCTTTAGTTTTTGAAGGAGTTACCAATGGACCACGGGAGCTTTCCTTTCTCACTCTGTAAATAGTGAACTCCTAGCACCCAGTAGCCTTCGAAGCTTCTCGACAGGCCTCACTAATGCTGAGAGATTTCCTTATGTACGAGAAGACTTTAGAGCACCAATCGTCTTTCGCGGCTATATGAGCTTCTCACCTTTTCTCCTCTTCTTTGTATCGGACATATTGATTGGGCGTGTTACAGCAAAGATAAGTGTAAAACACACTTCACAATTCTCAAGGTCAATACACCACATAACACTCACTTGTTCACTCCAAAAAAATGCAATGACAAACTGAACGCCTTCGTAAATTCTTCCCTCAGCCCCTTCGGCCTGGGTCGCTTTTGGGGCAGGTTTTATGTTACCCTATGAAAGGAACTCAGAAAAAACCCAAGCCCCCTTTTGTAAATGCGTGCACTGGATGGGGTAGTGTTTGGTATAGATTATGAGATATTCTTTTTCTTGGTTTCCCCGATGGGACCTAAACACCCAAGGCGAAAGAGTCTTACTTCCAAGCCGCTTGCTTACTTTCGTGTATCAATGTATTCAGATAAAAACACTGCTGTTACGACGTATGAGTAGGTATTCCCTGTTTAGGATATCAAAGGAATACATAAATACATTTCATAGTATGCATTGACAAAAAACTCCTTTTCCGCCCGAGAATTTTCCCTCTGCGCGCAAGAAAAAGCAAGAAGCCCGCCCAGCGGCACCGTAATATTTTTTCTTAAGATAAAAACCTTGTAACTCGCTTCAGAATTGATGTAAGTTAATGATTTTTTCACCAAAAATAACCTTGTAGTGTTCTTCACATTTGGTACGCAGCATATAGGGTCCTTTGACGTAAGAAACGTAAGTTAGTAAGCGACTACTTTTTACCTTGCAAAAATCAAAATTTTCTTGTCCTAAAGTGTGTTACGTCGGCATAACAACATTAAAACTCAATATTTGTACAATTGGTGAAGATCTTCAAGCAGAAAATAGTGTGAAGAAATTTTTGCAAAAAAATTCAATTCAATACAGACAACGGTCAGGCAGAAATTGCGAGAAGAAGATAAAGTAAAAAAATACACGTTTCTGACGGAAATTTACGGAAATGTTTTTTATAGCTTTTGTTATAATTTTTATCGAAAAACTATTGGCGCCAATGAATGCAGCACCTTTTTCTACATTAGAATAAAATTTTTAATTAGTGCATAACGCAACTTTAATTTTCGTGCTGTTGTTGACAACACCGCGCTCCTGGCCTTATGGAGATTAACATGGGAAACGATTCTCCATAAGAGCCCATACTGTCAACTAAATGTGGAACGCTCTATAGCAGCCTGCATAGTATCGGCGCTTAAAGCCTCACTCCAAGGTCACCTCACACGGCGACGGTTGGAACCAGAATGACGTCAAACGGGGTTTTCCCAGCATTCATACTTAGCCGTAGCGTTTTCGCGCGCTTGAAAATTTTCACTTTTCATTTAATCACGAAAAATAGAAATCGTCTTTTAAAAATCTAAAAGTGTGAAATACGTACTCCAGGAGCAATAATCTTTCGATTTAGGCAATAAATAATTATGGTAAACCACCCCTTTAGGAATCCGATTAACCATCAAAATAAGAATGAAATAGAGTGTTGCGTGGCATAGATGAAGGGGGCATTCTACAAAAAGTAGAATCTACATAGAGCAGAAAATACAATTATAGAAGCAAGGAAATAGTCAAATGCTACAAATGGAGCATGTTTCCCTATGGGAGCGAGCCTTTGACGTTGACAGGTGGAGAGTAGTCAAGAGGGTAAGCATTATAAGAGTGGTGCTACCGAAGAATGATGAAGATAAAATGGATGGACCAAGTACGTAGTGAGCTAATAATAAGAATACTGAGAGAAAGGAGAAGATTTTAAAACCCCTAAGTATTAGTATTATTATTACAGTATTCTACCGATTAAGGTAGGATTCCATGGAGTACTAAAGATGTGATTTGGGAGCCACCCTTTCCTTCCAGCGCTGCCTTCTTCAATTCGCTGTAGGTAAGGCATAATCTCTTTCAATCTATCTAAAAATCCTATTCTTTTCCGTCCCCTCCCTCATTTCCCTAACATTCTACCCTCTAACACCATTTTCAACATCCCCTCACCGCTAAGTATTCGCTCATTCCATACATTCCGTCTCCTCCGTATCTCATCTAAAAGCTGCCTCTCCTCACCCACCATGTCCAGCACTTCGTCGATCCTTTGCCTCTCCGTCCATTTCACCTTCTCCATTCTTCTCCATACCCACATCTCGAATGCCTCCATATTAAACGGGGAAATTCAAATGGCCACATTATGAGACATATGACCAGATGAAGGCCTTCGCAGGAGGAAAGGAAGGCGGGAAGAAGGGCATGGTACGGCCCCGGATAAATTTACATGGCACAAGTTATTATGGGTGCTAACGATGATAAATACGTCTCTATAAAAGGGCCAGTAGATAGGAGAGCGGAATTGAGAGTTTATTTCAAACCAATCGTACGATTGATGGCTTATAACGATGATGATGGTGATGTAAAAATTATGGTTATCGCACATGTATGTATACATATATAAAAGGTATTGATGATTGTGGCACGTAGATAAAAATTTTTACGGTAAAAATTAATTTAAATAAAAACTCGGATAGATTGACGTTTCCGTGAAGGGGAAAAGGGGACAAGACCCGGTGACCCCGTGACCCCATGCAGGAACTTTTGTTCCAGCCTGACCCAAAATTAACGACACGGATTTATTGCAAGAAATCCGGATGCTCGCGTTTGTTACCTGTCACATATTTTACCTGAATCTGTGCATAATTTAAACCCACAATAATCTTATTTAAAGATTAGGTGATTTAAGGCAGTGGGATAGCCAGGAATCTCGCTCGGGGGGGTCAAAAATCAGGAGGAAAAGTTTTGAAAAACAGGGTAAAAGAAGAGGTTTTTAAAATAATTTTAACAATTTTTATAAACAAAAAACTTCATTTGTTAAAGAAATATTTCGAATTTTCGAAGATTTTTCAATATGCTGTTTTCTTTAATGACGGAAAGTAATTGCGTTTTTAATTTCGGGGGGGGGGCGGACCCCCGGACCTCCTCCGTGGCTACGCCACTGAATTAAGGGGTTCAAACGGCTACTAAGTATTTTCAAAGACAAGGTGGAATGCGTGGTCATCTTCGCGCCTAAATGTACCCCCTCTCCTTATGAACCTACCACGAGAAAAGTTTCCACACTATGGCACCGGTTGAACCTCAGGGTGAACATAATATACAAGAGTTTTTGGATTCCCTAATGAGAACATGTTTAAAATGGCAAATTCTGAAAGCAAGTGATGGGTCTGATTGGCTGACTAGAGCAATAGAGATTGTTTTCATGCCTTTTATTTCGGTTGAGAATTTAACTTTCATTGAATTTTATCCTCAAAAAGGAGGAAAAATAAATGGATTTGAATAAAAATCAAATTAAAAGTGTTTTATTTGCTTTTTTCATTTCCCAGGGTAATAATAAAGCTTCAATATTGACACCTGCTTTTGATACAGCGCAGCCACTTTGGGAGTCCTCTTACAACATATTTACTGTATCCGTTGAAAAGTAACGAAAAATCCTTGCGAGAAAACAGGGCAATTACGATCGATGTTGCATTTGGTCATAGAAAATATAAAATTATAAGAATAAGACAGGTACTTGGGCAGTGGCGTAGCCAGTAATTTCGTTTGGGGGGGGGTCCAAAACCAGGGGGTAAATTTTTTGAAAAACCGGGCACTAATTAATGGGTTTTAAACTAATTTTAACACTTTTATAATCGAAAGAACTTAATTTTTAAAAGAAACTTTATGTAAATTCCAGATTTTTCAATATTTTGTTTTCTTTTATGAAGGACAATAATTGTGTTTTTATATTTCGGGGGGTGGCCGGACCCCATCCTGGCTACGAAAATAAGGGTACTTGGAGGAAAGACTATAGAGAAGTGAAGGAATAGGCGTGTGACATAAATATAAGGCAGCAGTATTCCAGTCTTTAGATTGCAATCGATCGTGATTCTCAAGCAAGATTCGTCAAGTGTGTTGTGGAAAGATTTTAGGATGAAAAAGTAAAAAGAAGCTGATATTTCGCGCTCGCCCAGCCACATCTTGAATATGCAGAGAGCATATGGAGTCTGGCGCAGAAAGACAATCTGTGGACTTAATTAAATACATAGGAAAACTGCGCTATTCGTCAAAAACTTCTACGGGCGTACAGAAGGCGTAACACAGATGCTAAGCGAATTAGGCTGGGAGCCGCTGGAGACTTGGAGGCTGCGCGCTAAGCTTATATTGCTTCAGCAAGTGAGAATAGATAAGTTTCAGAGCGACATGGAGAACATCATATTAGAACCCCGCTATATTTCCGGGTCTGACAGAAACGATAAATTAACTCTTTCTAAGGCAGAGCTACTTTTGGGAGAATTCAAATTTCAAGATTTTTCATTATGAAAACTTGAAAATTTTTCAGTCAATCATAATTATCGTGGCAGCTGAATATTTCTTCATTACAATTAACTACACAAAATAATGCGTAGTTTAGATATTTCCTAAACAGAGCATATACTATAAACATTTTTGATGTTGCTTAGAAGCAACATTGAGTTATAATGGGTTAAGAGAAATATTTTGCTGAAAGGATAGGTATGGGAATTCGTTTATTCCGCGAGCAATAAAGGCCTTAATAAATGATAGGCTGAGGTTTTGATCGTTAGAGTTTTTATTTGTAAACGGCTGGTATCCTAATACTCCTATTGAGGCGGCTTGCGGGGTAGAATGTCGATGTAGTTATATTTCTTTATATGCGATAGGATGAGTAAGCGCGGGTGTTTGGTTGATAACGGCAGCGGTTAAATGGTGGAATTTCAGATGGGATTTCACCACGACTCGAAACTCAGAATTGGAGGGACGAGATTTCGAGAAACCGGGCGAACAGCTGTCGTTAAAAAAAAGCGACGGAAGCGAAAGATCGTATGTTATTCGAATTCGAACTGAATCCGAAATTCGCGAGAGAAACTTGCTTTTTAGTGATTTTTTAAGAGGTCGCATCACGCAGAGAACGCATTTCGTCTTTTAATGACTTAATTCTCCTTTTATACAAGCGATAACATCTTGACATTTAGTAGGTACATTGAGTTTCCCTTATTCAATGTTTGCCTGCACCGCAAATATAATATTAAATCGGAGGAAATACTGAAGACAAATTCTCGCATTTGAAATGCAGACAAATTTTGATATGGACCTAATTTTTTTAAGGTGCCGTGAAAATTTCAAGATGGTAAAATTTTAAGTTTCCAGCGAATAATACGCTACGAATAAAGGCAGTTTGTTTGCTTCCTCTTACTTAAAAAAATACCTCTGAAAAAAGTCTGAATGAGCGGTAACTCTAGCGTTCACCAACATGCAATGAAAGGCACCCATTCCTAAGGCAGACGCTGGTGACCTATGATGCACCTTCATACAGCGTAAATCGTACGATCATATTTTTCTTCCAGTGAAAAATAATGAATACGGCAATTCCGTTCATTAAACTACCTCTACCTTCGCCAAAAAGTATAATGCAGTACCTTTGCTCACAAACTTATTACCACTCACAGACATTTTCATGCAAATTCTTCGCTTTTAGTCGATAATTACTGCCATGAACGCGGGTGGTCTTGTTAAAGTAAAACAAGGATTTCGTTTTTATCTGTATTTCAAGCGATATGGATATTATACGTGCGGAAACGTTTTATTAGTTGATAGATCACGAGGGTCGCACATTAACTCTTCAGAAAAAGGTATCGATATTAAAACAAAAAAAGTAAAATTTTGCGTCGGTTTTTTGGTATTTTTTCAACAGCTCTTTAATTTTTCAGGGACTTTAAACCGTGAAAAAAGAATTATTTCGGAATATCATAAAAATAATCATTTTTGGGCGATGTTCTCCTCGTTAGATGCAAACCTTTGCGCGCCAAGCCATTTCTTCATGCTTTGACTCCTGATACTTTTCCCTTTTTGTCCGAACGATAAATCCAGCATACGCTTCAAAGGTAGCGGAAAAATGACTGTTTCACGCAATTTTCCGCCATGACTTCAGGGATGAAATTCCGATCCCTTTTTCCATCACTCGATCCCTTTCTCCGTCGCTGAAACCAACGGTGTTGTACCGTCTTAAGGCCGTTTTACACGGTACACGGAATTGCGTAACCTGACGTACGTGCGAAGGCGCAATCAAAATTGTATCGTGCAAAGCCGTGAATTGCTAGAACATATGCGAGAATGCGTGGATGCGAGACGGCAAATAGCCCCTGTTCTAATTTCGTTCATCCATTAGCGCAATTCCACGCCATTTTAGAAATAAATGCAGCTTTAACCTGCGCAATGCCGTGCTCCGTGTAAAACGGCCTTTACAGGCAATCAGAACGCACAGTCGCTTGCAGCGGTTATCACGCCACGCTTGCCTTTTAATTGAACGATTCTCAATGCCTCATTCACATTACGATTGTTCCAGCGATTGTCAGAACGACAGATGTGAATACGCAAAATGACTGAATAAACGATGGAAAAGGACGGCGAAACGAACATGTGATTCCGAAAATGATTGGTGGAGCGAACAATTATTGGCCCCTGAAAACCTATCAGTTGAGCTATCACTCTGACAATGAGGGACAAAAAAAGTCTTGTGATTCAGGCTTAAGCTCAACTTTGCAACTTTACGAAAAGCAGGAGAAGAACATAGTCCTCCGTCACAAAGGTTGACTTTTCGACGCCCTTACCGAGGAAGACGCGCATTGAAATGCGATAAATCGATCTCAATAGCTTAAAATATTCCAAGTGCAAAATATATGTGTCGCATAAAGTATGATTTCCATATTTGTATGTATGTATGTGTCGCATAAAGTATGATTTCCATATTTATATGTATGTATGAGTCGCATAAAGTATATTTCCATATAAGTATGATTTGGGTATTCCATACCACCACACACCCCGGTATTAGTGCACCTAAACCCCCCCCCCCCCCAGCCTTAATTTCTGGTTGCGCCCCTGGTTAGCAAAGCTGTTGAGTAATGCAGGGATAAGATATTACTGTGTTCAACGTGTATTTATCGAATGATTTTTCTTCCGCCCATATTCTTCCTTCCTAGGACAAATCCATGAAAAAAATGGAGCGAAGAGAGCTTCACGAGCTTTTCGTCTTTCTCTTGTCGCTTCCTTTTCCGGT
Source organism: Ischnura elegans (assembly GCF_921293095.1). Classification (NCBI taxonomy): domain Eukaryota; kingdom Metazoa; phylum Arthropoda; class Insecta; order Odonata; family Coenagrionidae; genus Ischnura; species Ischnura elegans. The sequence continues at coordinate 99,114,064 of NC_060252.1, read as the reverse complement.
CTCCCAGCGCCTACCCATCGTAAAGTGGAACTACGTGAACTATTGCCAGGACATGCATTCACACGGCTAGTTCGGCCAACTATCGTTAAGAAGATCGCTCCGAAAATCGTAATGTGAACGAGGCATTAGGGCAGGGAGGGAAGGGTAGAGAGAAACCCAGCGTCGGAATTAGCCTTCTTCCAACAAAAGGCTCCAAGGGGACCAATGATTAACGTCCCCTCCGACGGACGGAGAGTTACTCTTGAAGTGCCCTCCACGAGGCACTGAAGCAGGGATCCTCTGAAAAATATCTGCCACCGCCGGGATTTGAACCTTGACCATCTGAGTGGGAAGCCAGCACTCTAGCCACCACACCAATCCGATACCCTCTTAGTCCTAATTTTAACATGCGGTCCACGCGGGGATCGGGTTGGTGTGGTGGCTAGAGTGTTGGCTTCCCACCCGGTGGACCCGCGTTCAATTCCCGGCGGCAGAATTTTCAGAGACTGCCCGATCCCTGCTTAAATGTTGTGTGGAGGACATTTCAAGCGCAACACTCCGTCTGTCGGATGGGGCGTTAAGCCGTGGTCCCCTTGACGCCTTTCATTAAGAGCAGGCTGATGCCAACGCCGGGTTTTTCTCCACCCTTCCTTACCTACCCTTCCCTCATGGCGCAAAGACCTCAGCTGTCGGTCGCCTCCTCCAGATACCATACGGTCCACGCATATCGACAAATACGCAAATAATGTTTTTCTAGTTAACTCGCAATTTGGAAATTTTTTCCTTCTATTGTAAATTCAAGTCCAGTATTTCATGTTTTAGAAAATCACATAGATATTATTAATAAAAGTAGTAGTAGTAAGATAGTAAGGCGTACTTTGATCAAAAAAGCTGTCGCTTTCCACGCTGCCCATTGCATATTTCAGAACTTCTTTCACTGAGCAAATATATAACAATCATATTATAAGTAATATGCACTATAAAACTGCGTTTCTAAAAAATTCTTATGCGATATCTGAGAGGAAGTTTTGCCTGTTTTCTCATTCAAATCATTGTTGCGGCCTTTTCAGTCAGACAAAATAATCACCTTTCTGCTTCTTAAATACATATTTTTACCTCCTACTTGCAGGGTGGGAGAAAAAGGCAAATTTCAAGGTACTAATTGTATTTAGGCAACTCTTTCATTCTTAAAGATAGATGAAATTTCAGTTGCTATTATTGTAAAATGCTTAGGTATTTGTCGCCACCTAAACATGAAATCGTAACCTAAAAAAACTCCTGCTCATGCACTGCAAATATTATTTGTTTTAATATTTTAAAAGTCGGTCTTCTAGCGACCTTAGGACGAAAGGGAAAAGCTACATTTGCTCTCTTCCTTGAGCAATGCTGAACTCCAAACTGTACCAAGAGGATTCATCTCTCCCGCTCAACCAGTTCTATTATTTTCTCTACCTTGACTAATTACTCTCTAAAATATGATTAATCATTTTAATTTAATTTGCGGTATGTCTTGAGTCAACCTTTATTAACACTAGCCAATATCTCAATATTAAAAAGTTTGGCCTGAAAACATGTTAAGGTATTTTTTTCAATTTGAGACACAAGCAATTGTTGATAAAGGTCTGCATTACAAAGTCTTAAGGCCTGTTTACGCGATACATTAACACGTACGAGTTAATTTACGTTTGCGTGAATGAATTTTGTGGACCGGAACGGAGCATGTACGAATGCATGAACCAAATTAGAACAGGTTCTATTTTCTGTGCATGCATTCGCACAAGTTGGGTGGTCACACGGTGCATTTTGGCGTTCATTCTCGCGTTCATACATTTAGACATTAACACATACGTGTTAATGTACTGTGTAAACAGGCCTTTATAACTTGTAAATGATGGCAAACTTTTAAACGAATTGTTCGCCTCAAAATAATGACAAATGGGTGGGAATGTTACCTACTGAATGCTTCTCGTTTTTCTTCGAATTTGGACGAGGATTTTCCATTGCTGATATCATATTTTAGCCTCTTGGCGCAAAGAAAACTATCGAGTTGATCCGGCTTTTCAGTTGACTCACGGCCGGCATGGAACGCACAAGCAGTACGCGAGGACCAATCTCGGAAAATTAATACAGGGACGACTCGCCTGCTTTGTGAACCGACTTTTGAGAGTGACAGTGCATCCACATGCCTCCCGACAATCCATCTTAATAGATAAGTGGCGGGGGTTGTTCGGACACCTTCGGCGCTAAACTGAAGAGGATATTAAGGCATGCCCCGGGAATGTTTTCATCGCGGCCTAATTTCTATGCCCTTTAATGTGAGCGGGAAAATATCACTGTATGAAACTTCTCGGTAAACTAACTCTATAGTTGTATTGTTTAAGCAGGAGTACTAGGAAATACAGCTAAGTTCTACGATGATGTCCCCTGTGGCAGTCAGAAACATATCCCAAAAACATAGCCAAAAAACTTATTTATTCTTAACAAACAGAAACATTTATGTTCTATTATCTTGTATGATATGTGGATTGATGTGGTGGACGTTTTTAATATTATTCAAAGAACTATCTCTGTACTCTACATCATGTCTCATTTAAATCATATCTGTTCAAAATTATTTGGGTAACCTTTGCCTGTACTAGCTTAAGTAAGTGGAATATATCTAATTAGCATGGTATAAAACGTTTTTTTGTTTCTCTCCTTGAATTCTCCTCACAGCCACCTGACAATATTTTCGTTTTCTCAATCTTCTCCCTGGGATATAATTCACTAACGACTACGCGTAGTAAAAATAAATATTAACAAATGCGTGACGTAAAAACCATCAAATAGCCTATTTCGGATGTTACTTGAAAAAAATATATAACAGTCTAGTCTCACGAACAGGGGCGGTCTGGCGGCAAGTCGGCTGGTCAGCGATTGGCGAGGGCCCCGAGCTTCGGGTGCCCCCCATAACGCTCGCGTCTATCGAGAAGCGTGTGTGAAAGGAGTAATAAAAAAGACTCAGATTACTTGAAACAAAATATTTTGTAATTAGAAAATAGTAATTCGTCTTCAATAGTTGCTTTATTTGAAATATATTAATTGTAAGCGTGAGAGATCATATGAAAAATAAATAAAATAAAGTTGCTAGAATAGAAAATAGAACCCTATGCTGTTAAAAAGGGTTATTTTAGAGTTTTTTTTAGATTTCAGTGCAGTTTCAAGGAACTTTTTCACTAAATAGATCTTTGAACCATGATGCATAATTAAAATTCATTAGCTGTGAATTTCTCACCTTTCATTGTATTTTCCTTACGAAATTGCATTCTTTAAATTTTGTATGCTTTTTGAGAGTCAGAATAGCGTCGGAATCCATTTTCCAATATCGTAAACCTTTCCGGGCTAGGACCCCCGCGTCCCCCGGAAAGGAGGGTCATCATGAGGCCTAGCCGAGGGCCCCCAAAGACCCCAGACCACCCCTGCTCACGAATTTCAGATTTGTTATGATTTCTCGCGTGCGGACATGCGTCAAGCCTTCGAAAGCTTCAACCAAGAATCGCGACAAAAAATTTCCCTTTGATGAACTCACAGTTTAGCGAAAGCACTCAGCTGGTCCGACCACTCGGCTGGGACGTGGGCCAGGTTTGCTCCGCGGCAGCTCACCTCCCTCGCCTCGGGACGACACCGGCAGGGTGACGGACAGGCAAGAACCCCGCCGACGCCTCCGATGCCGCCGCCGATCCCGCCCGACTCGGCGGCCGAAGCGCCGGCGGCGGCCCAGCATAGCGCCGCGGCGAAGACGGCGAGGGCCGCGAGGCCCCGTGGGGCCATCGGAGGCGGGAGGCGGGGGTCCTCGGAGGGGCGTGGCTGGGGGGACCTTCCCCTCCTCTTCCTCCTCATGGTGAGGGCCGAGGGACCCAAGCGAACGGCTCCAGAAGGTCGAGGAAACTTGTCGCTATTCAATGCGCCGAGAAACCGTTAAAAGAAAACTTCAACACCTTTTTTCTTCTCCTTCTATATCTTCAAATATATCACACAAGCTGCTGGTGATCACACGAAGATTTGGTTTAAGAAAAAAAAAACTCTGGAATGGGTGCACCCCTGTGGCACTTCACACTGGCAACAAACACTTTTCTGATGAGAGGGCAGACGAGAGCGTGTTGGGAACGTGGAGTTATCAACACACGGAACGATATTTTACGTTTCCCCACACGAATTCTCAACGTAAACGATGCTTGGGTGATCAGGTGTTAGTCACAGCGGCACTGTGTGAAAACTCAGTGAGTTGTCAAAGGGGGTGGTGAGGAATGGAAATGAATCAAAATCAGAGTGGGTCACTGGGGAGGGGTGGTGAGAAAATTATATGAGTTTGTCTCGCTCTTCAATCTGTTTCCAATCTGTAAGAGAGCGAGGGAGTGTCTTTGTCGGGAGAGGATGAGTGTATGGCTCAAGTATGCGAACGTATGTTTGGTGGGCGGCGGAATGAAACCGAAAAACTTTTCCCGACCGCGCGCGCTCGCGGCCTAGAAATCAACGTTTTCCTGACGACGGCGGTGTGGCGAGTCGAGAGCTCGCAGGCCGCGCCGAATGCAGAAAGGGAGCTCCAGTAAAAGGCTTGAAGCACTTTCTCTTCTCTTGCCAACCAGATTAAGAAGAGGAGTTGTCGTTGGGGAGGGGCAGGAGGCGGGGGGAATGAAGGGGCGCGTTTCTTTTTTTTTCAATCAGCACGGAAGGAACGAACGCGCAAGCAGTGAGGTAATAACATCAACAATCGACACCAAAAATATGAGGGGAGCACTCCACTTAATAAAAAAATATAAATAAAACACGCAAACCACTCTGGTGTGCATATATCTCTTTCCCTTCCACCTCACTTGTAATTCGAAAATATTCACACGTGGAGGAATCGGTTGATGTAGGGTGGAATTCCACGCTGGATGGGGGAGCACACGATCATCAAGACGCGGATTTCGGAGAAAACAATAAAAATCCACGCCGTCACCTTGGTGACCGATTAACCGACAATCAAAACAGTGGGCGACCGGGGCGCGCACGCAATTAAAAAAAAGGAACGCGTGATCACCGCACGGGAGAACGTCAAAACAATCGGTCGCCGCCGTCGCCAAGGGAATTTTGGTGGCCGCGAAAGGAAAAAAAAGGGATGAACGGTGCGAAGAGGGAAATAGAGCAGGAGGGAGTTAGATAGGAGAGGGGAAAAAAACAGGTCTCCCTCTATCTCTCACCGTCGGGCGACCCCGGCGCAAGCTGACTCGCGACTGACTGACCCGAAGCTGCCTCCTCTACCGTCGGTCGTCTTTTCTCTCTCTCCCTCTCTCTCTATCTGTATTTCTCTCTCCCTCGTTCACTCCACTGCCTGTTGAGAGCAGGGAGGAGAGCGCGCGCGCGATCGGGGAGCTACCTGCCGGTCGACGCGGCGAAATGTGGATTTTAACTGGGTGTGTGTGAGTGAGTCTCTTGCGTGGAGTTAGAATCAGAGGGGGGGCTTAAGGGGGTTACGCGACGGGAGGGGGGAGTATAGTGGACCCGGTGGAGGAGAAAGCGCAAAGTTCTATGTATAAGAAGGGATTGAAGTAGGAGGAGGAGAATTTTTGATTCCGAAAGGAAGGATTGGGTTAGAAATGTAAGAATTGGGTTCTGGAATGATGGTTTTTATGAGCTAAGAAGAGGTAAGGAAAAGATTCGCCGATGAGGGGGAATGGGGTGGTGCGCTAGACCCATTGGAGCAGACGCCAACGGGAGAGCCATTTCGCCTGGCGTCTATGTTCTCCTCATTCCACGTCACCAGCATCTCCAGGGTGACGTCATAGATCGTTGCTCCAAAAAAATCACATCCCTACCTCCCAGTCGCGTCTTCGCTCGGTTGTCAATTGTGCACCATAGTTAAGAAAATTTAAAAATCCATACCATGGGCAAATGATGATCTGACTCATTTCAATTTCAGAGTGAAAATTTATATATAAAAGAAAAAAATAATGCCAAAGTAATGATAGTAAACTGATAGAGTTAAAAAATGGTATTGAAAAGACGAATTGGAATTTATTATAATTGGCGATTACTTCCCTGTATTAGACATTTCAATTAACAGAAGATGGCCCATACCTTCCCCTTCTGTTGAACAAGCAGTACAACCTTTCTCTGGGCCCTAATTTTTTCTTCGCGCATTCTTACGGCGATCTCAAGTTTTTTTTTCCGAGGACATGACTTCCCTTTGGTTTTACTTGAAGTGGGTCGCTTGACGAAAGATACATTTTCATAAGATTTTTACACCATCTGCTTCATGCATTTTTTCCTTGACTGTAACCAATTTTCAAGAATGATGTAGCCCTTTAAAAACAGGAGAAGCCCTCCGGTCATTTTAATAACTCACTTTGAATGTGTAAAGTAATTTTGAGAATCTCTAGAATTCGAGACTGGAAGATATCTTCGATCATTATCGTGCCCTCTTTTTAAAGGCATTCATAAATAACTCGGCGGGTAATTCGGAAGAAGTTTTTCAATTTTACCGATAGGTGGCAGGACGTAAGTACCAAAATAAGAAATAGCTGAATGTGCACATGCGTGGTAACCTGTTTATAGCACCTTTGAAAAGGTGCTATTATATTTTAATGGAATTTAACGCAGTTTCTTAACATTTTTGGAAAAATTCTTACAAGATGAAAGTGGCATTGATGGTGGCCGAAAAGCCGTCGTTAGCGGCTTCTTTAGCCAATATTTTGAGTAACAACAAATGCCATACACGTAAAGGTATTTAGGAGCTCTACTTCGTAGACGTTAAAACTATTATTCCTGCATTTATTTACATTTTTATTTAATTGAGTGTATTGATCTCTATTTAAGGTTTCAATCAATCATGCTCGATTCATGAGTGGAGTGGCACATTTAGAGGAGAGTCTGTGCAATTCAGAATGACATCAGTATGTGGGCACGTAATGAGTTTGGACTTCATAGGAAAGTACAACAATTGGGATAGAGTTGATCCAGTGAGTAGATCGTGTTTACGTTTCACTATATCATTATACCTTTACTCAAAAGGTGGTGCCGCCTATACATTCTCTATGTTCATGTTAGCATGGTCATGTTGTCAATTTTCATTCATTGGGTTGTCTTTGTATGTCTGCCTCTTGGCGTTATGTTTAACTTGTAGAAATATCCGTCAATTATAGTCAGCTTATTAGTTGTGCGTTACATTGAATGTATGATAATAATGGTCTTTTTACTTCCGATTAAATTATCCAGCTATCTCTGTAGCAATAGAAATTCATTTTATTTTAATTGATGATATCAAAGGATCAGGAATACCTAAGCTTGCTTTGTGTTAATATTCCTCATAAAATTACCTTACTCTTACTTTATTATTAAGTAAAATTACGCCTAAGACTCATGGAATGCATTTATTGAAGACAAAACTTTTTTCTTATAGGTTGAGTTATTTTCCTGTCCAACTGAGAAGAAAGAAGCAACTCCGAAATTAAAAATGCCTGCATTTTTAGCTCAAGAGGCAAAAGGTTGTGACTATCTGATTCTTTGGCTCGATTGTGATAAAGAAGGAGAAAACATCTGTTTTGAAGTTATGAATGCTGTCCAGGGAAGCATGCGGAGAGATGTTTACAATCTTGATGTAAGTATGATCACCATTTATCCTTTTCTATTTCTTTATAGTTGTAGAAACACCTAAGTATTCATAACTAAACTCTTCAGAAAATAAGTAAAGAAATAATGAAATAAAGAAAGTCATTTCACACAATTCAGGTTATATAATGATATTGGCAGGTCTGTATCAGCACATAAATTGAAAAAGTTTTGGCTCAGCATGCATTATGAAAGAAATATACAAAGGGCTGATGTACAGTATTAAATTCCTTTTTATTTTTGTTATTTTGACTGTGTATCATTTGACTGGTTCTAACTCACATTTGCTGGCTTTCTATGGAAACGAAACAGTTTAAAATGAGTTTTAAATTATTGCCTCTATTTACATGTGGTAAAGATGCATTTAGGTTCAAATCATTCTCAGTGAGACATTATGCAATTGAAAATGACTTCTCCCAACCAAGCCAGTTTCACTTCGTACTAGTTAGTTGCTATGCATGTCTTTATCTAAACTTCCCAGTGTCTTCAATAGTTGTGTCCTGCTCACTTTCTGCCAATATCGCTCAGAATGTAAGATTCGAAATTAAAAGAAGAGACCAGCATTGGTTGAAAGCATGTTTAAAGAGTAACGTGGTCGCCAGGCATGTATTTGGGAAGAAGGGCCTAAGCTCTCCTCACTCCTAAACTTTGTTCAGCTTTCCCAAGTATATTGTTGCAACCAACTTAAAACAATCTTTGGAAGCTGTAATCATTGGTATAAAAGCATTTTCTGTTCATGAATGTGTATTTTAAATAGCATATTCTTCTTGATAAATTCATTTTATCTAAGCATGAGAAGGGAATAATGCCAGAGGATGTTGTGGAAGTTCATTGGTAAGTACAATAACTTCCAAATAGTGTGTTTCAGCAATAAAATGTGAGGTTTCAGGCGAGATGGAGTGGAAACGGGACATAATGAAGAAGCAGGAGCAAGTTGTATATTCGTCATACTTCCTCACTGACTCCATCCTCGGTTTTTCCAAGCACCTGTGATTGTACACCCTTCCCTTCCTTTCTTCCCCTTCCTCCGCCTTCTCGTCTTACCACCCCCATCCTGCCAATTTAAGACGTTGTACACTTTCATATATTGTATCTGATGATGCTGTAAGTGAAACTGGTAGTACCAATAAATTTAAAATTGTGGAAATTGCCCCTGCTTCTTCATTATGTTTCAGTAATCTTGGGTGGTTTGATGTACACCTTTCCTCTCAGTTTTTTAATGTAATTTACCTTTGACATAACCATAGTTTTTCTCTTTCGCATTCATCGTTCTTGTCCTCACCTTGAATTGGGGTATAGTATGTGTGTCTTGTATGGGGAATGTCAAATGTAGTTAATGATAGCAAAGATATGGATATGGAGCGACGATTTAACTTTTTTGAAAATTAAGGATGTGTGAGTACTTGAAAATTTAAGTTGAGTAGTTGGTACTCGACTTGAGTGCTTCGAGTACCATTAGGAATGTCGAGTCAAGTAGTTTCGTTTACAGAGCTGTTGAGGGTAGTAGGTTCAGAAATCTGCCGACAGGGGGCAATATCATGAAAAGCATGTATAAATATCATTTGTGTTGTTGATAAATTATTCTATTGCTTAGGCCTTGGAATATCAACTTGCTTTAAACATTACTTTGGCTTAGCAGTCAATGTGGGCACCAAATACCTTCGGCGGTGGTGGCCAACACTCTTCTAATTCGGGGGCATTTTTGGAGTGGATCACAGTAGCGCTAACATTTTCTCATACGATAATTTTTTGCCTCACCCTACTTTCTTAAAAATTGTTGATTTCTTTGAAAAATCTATTTCAGTATGACATACGTCCATTGTTAATTGTTGTTTATTCCTTTGATGACATGTAGTTTCCATCTTGGACTTATAGAATAAAAGATTCTAAGGTTCATCAAATGAAGTGGAGATAAAGAATAGTTTAGTTCTTCACGGGATTCCCACCATGTGAGGTGTTTAGTCTAGAGTGAATCCCCTGGTGCATTGTGTGACAGGAAAGCACCAAGTCTTATATTAAAGAATGGTTTATTTTGCTCTACAAAACTAAGTTCCTCTGTCAGTTCGCTTCACCACTTAAACGGTCTTTTACTGCCAACGGGCGGGTATATCAGCCCTCGCTGGTTGAGCGAAAACTGCCAAGGGCCGATGTATCGGCCCAAATTATTTCACTTTTTTCCGTGATTGTGGCCTTTTCAACGGCTGTAATTTCTGTAAACCCCCATAATCTATCTATGGTTATAAGATATAAATATATCTTAATAATTGGGAAAAAATCTAGGCCTATTAAATAAAATTAAGTACATAGCTGAAAAATTTTTAAATGTGAAATGTTGCTAATTCCGGAAAATAGCCTTGGCAGTCTTCGTACATCCCGCCTGAAATGGGCTGGCTGTAAAAGGGTTAAATTCCATGGAGATTTGAGGTGCAAAATATCGCTACTATAAATTTTAATAAAAATTTCCCAGTTTCAGAAAATCTTGCATCTTTGGCAAGAAGGTACTTATCGGTAAGCTCTTCTCGGGATTCCCACTGAGTTAAAGTATCCATTATATTGAACATTTCAGGCTCCGACGATAGTCTGCAGCCCTGAGTCGGAGCTTGAGATGTTGGCTATTATTGATAATTAAACCAGTGGGAATCCCGAGAAAAGGATGCCCACATTATTCACCGAGAAATAATAATATACTATTTCAAAGTACTTGTTAATTCCAGAAACAAACGTGTGCATACCAAAAGACAGTTATCTTCAGTGTAGGTAGGCAGTAATACCATAATACTGTAACGTGAAGACGTCAAAAGCTACAGCCTGAACATGTAGAATAATTGGTTTTTTGGCATGAGAATTGGGAAGTATCTAATCTTACATGATTCATTTACGTAAATAATATTTATTGTGACTATGCAAATGACTTTACTCAGGGCTTTTTTTAGTAGTTAGGATACACATTCAAATTGAAGTGTGGATTTATATTACCAGAGTTTAATAGGGTGGTTTCCTATAATTTTTTTATTGCCTAAATCGAAAGATTATTACTCCTGGAGTACGTATTTCATGCTTTTAGATTTTTAAATGACGATATCTATTTTTCGCGATTAAATGAAAAGTGAAAATTTTCAAGCGCGCAAAAACGAGACGCGTAAGTATGAATGCCGGGAAATCTCTCTCCGTGTGGCGTATTTCTGGTTCCCGCTGCCGCCCTGTGAGGTGACCTTGAGGCGAGTTGAGCGCTGATACGACGCAGGCTGCTAGCGGGTAGCTGAGTACCCTGCTGGCTGGTAGCGCTTGGCTTAAATAAGATTATTAATACCTTATCAAATGAAGAAAACTTTCCGACCTTAGCCAGTTTTAATAAGTGATTATTAAGACATGTTTCCCTGAGCTCTGCGCCTCATGCATGCATTGGTAACCTCAGACGACGTATAACTCCTATCTTCTCGTATAGAAACTAGGTCCCTGTGACGTCACGTGGAGTGGCATCGCATGGGCGCCAATCTGGCCCTTTTCAAATGAGGATAAAAATGGACCATTGCCATTCGTCTAAACCGGTATTTCTAAAACGAAATAATTTGTATATTATGAATACAGTAATGGTGGGTAACGAATCGCAATCAATGCCTTTCGTTTTATTTGATGAAGGAAACTACCCTATTCATTTCAATTGTGCTTATTGAACTGTTTCAGACACGATAATATTCTTTCATCTCCTAATTCTGACACAATTGCCACCAACGGTCCGCGTCATCTTTTCCTTTTTACATCAGGATGAGCATTCAGAAGAGAAAATTTGCATGGGTTTTGGAAAAGTGAGAATATGTCGGTGCATGCATTATCATATTGCTAGATCCAGAATTTATCAAATTCGACTCGATACTCACGAGTAGTTTACAACTTGACTCGAGATCAAAAAGTACTACTCGCTCATACCTTTGGGAGTGATAGTACAAAATGAAGTCTCTTTGCTTTGCAAAATTTGATAAGAAGTCAGCCGAATAGGAATCGTTCATCATGGAGCAATTCATTGATCTTGGAAAACTTTATCAGTGACGCTATTATCAATTTTTTATTCAAGGTTTTGTGCAAAAAATTAAACCCATGACTGTGGCAATGAAGCCCATATATTTTTAGTTACTTTAAGAGTTGGAGGTAAATATGATTTCAGCACATGCTTTGTTCTTATCATGGACAATTCCATAAAAATGAGCAATTTTTACATTTGACTTTAGACCAAAAAAGTCATTCAATAAGCTCGTTTGGTTCTTGTTTTATTTGGTAAACACTTGATGATAGAAGTGTCATATTCTTTGCCATACTGTATCAATTTGTTTATAGGCAATGTCAATGTACATATTCCATATATCCATGGAATGTGTAAACAAAGTACATATTTCTCTCTTTAAGTTAGGATTTTTCAAATTTTTCATATTTCATTGTACCATTTGGAGTGTCATGTCCAATTTATTTTCCAATATGGTTTCATCTCTCCTGCTTTTACTATGAGAGGAAATGTCTTGTTTGAATCTTTGATTTTTATGTGAATACTCTGTTATGGAAGTCTATTCATGGTGCATCTATGTTTTGCTGTTTGAAGAGTTCTCGAGATTGCTACATGGTCGGGAAGTACAGGTGGAGAACTCTTCACTCAGTCTATTTGCCAGAAAAGCACTATATACATAAATCTTTCTTTGTTTTACCGACTCAAAATTTGAATCTGTGTCTATGCATTTTTTGAATGCGTGTATATGGAGGTAGAATACCATGACTACGTACAAATCAGATGTATGGGAAGAAGTTTAAGGGATACTCTTCTTTTTTTTTAATCTTGGGCTTTTATTTTTTTATATTTCAGACTGTGTATAGAGCCAAATTTTCAGCCATTACTGAGAAGGATATCAAAGCAGCAATGGCCAACCTTGTAAAGCCGAATGAAAATGAAGCTAAAAGTGTTGATGCTCGGCAAGAATTGGATCTTCGCATTGGTTGTGCATTCACCAGATTTCAAACGAGGTTCTTTCAGGTTTGTTGTTTAATCTTCTTATTGTCAATTTTGCTGTGGACACCTTATCTTGAATAGCATACTGAGCTTGGTAATGGAATACACTGCCTACTTCATTAAAAATCCTTTTAGCAGTATATATTAATCTTATATTATTTCATATGTGTATTGGGAATATACGTGTTAGAAGTTAATGCTGTAATTTTTTAAATCATGAATGGTCATAAGTACATTTATTGTGCCAAACATTAGTCTCATAGCACTCTTTTATTCCAAACATTAGGAGTGACCATTTGCAAGTTTATACTTATTCTTTCATCCATAGACGATTGACAAGTCAATTGAAAAACTAGTTTTGGAGATCTTTACATACTTTCTCCAACTTTAATTCTTCTGGTCACCAGACATTTTCACTTTATTCAATTGAAAGCTCATTTTTATTTTTCTAATATCCCCATAACCTTGCATTGCTGAGGTCAGCAGCCAAAGTATCCTTTCGTGCTAATAGAATTAACTCCTGATGGTGAAGTAAACTGGCATTAAAATGGAATACATGTCTAAGTCAGCCATTCATAATAAACTCTGCAACTACCATTATCCATTCAATCCATTTATAATCATGCTTAAACAGTTTAATCTTTACGATGATTTTTACTTCGATCTCTTTTAATTAAGGGTTTCAAATATCCGTTAGCGAAGTGAATGGTGTACGGTGGGATGACGTCAGAAGGTGTTTTAGGTCCTGTGACTTTTAGCAATATTCCAGAACTTTTAATAAGCATTTAATGATGTTTGTGGAGTACTAGGAGGGTTTTGGCTTATACTATATTTGGAGTCATAAGAAAATTGTCTATTCTATGAGACTTACTAGCATGATGAACAAATTTCATGCATGTTCCCCATTGTTAACTCCAAAATGACATTCATTAAATTAATTAAGCTTTTTGGTGTATGATTGGTGTAATTGGTTAGCATACCTGACTGGCAATCATGAGATCCAAGTTCGAATTTTGGCTAATCCAAACAGTTTTTCGTGGCGAACTTCATCCTCTATAGGTGTATATGGATGAAAAGAGATGAGGCTTATTGCTCATCCCTAGAAACCCAGTGAGAAATGGGTGGTGGAATCCACGTGGAACCCACGTGGAGATGTAACGTGGATACCATGTGTTTTTGGTCATGGAATCAACATGGAACCCACGTGGAAATTTGGTGGAAAAATAAAAACAAACCTTCTATATATGTGTCTACGAATTTTCATGTGCTCTCATGGCTGCCTTTCCACGAATTATATAAAAATAGAATGTGCGATACATTTTCACATAACTAGCGTGGTTTCAGGATGATAAATGACGCAATGTCACCAGAGAGTTAAGTTCCACAAATTAGAAATTCTGTTTAACATTTTATGCTAATCACCACAAATCCACTTGAAATCAACGTGGATTCCACGTGGGTCCAACCACTCAATATCCACCACCACCATATATCCACGAGTCAACGTGGATTCCACGTGGGTTCCACGTGGATTCCACCACCCATTTCTCACTGGGAATATAGCTGAATTAAAAAAAACAATCAACATTAATAGTATGTGTTATTTGGACTATGTACTAGGCTCGGTTAAATTTTGTCTTTAAAGGAGTATTTTTGTTCTTTGTCTTATTAATGTTAATCTTGTCTTGTAATTAGTCTCGTCTCGGCGGTCGAGACGAGAATTTCATTTCTCAGGATTGTCGGGACGAGACTTTCGGTGGAGGGCTTGAAAATTAAATTGAGCATATAATTTTGATACTTGGGCATGTTAAGGGGTCCATCAATGTTTCTTATTATTTTAATATAATAAAAAAGAAACATTCACTTGTAAATTAACAAAAAAGAAGAGATCATAGTCTCTTTTTATAGATTTTTTAAAATCTTTTTGCAATGTTTATTTATGGTAACTAAGGTTCATGGTTACCTGTCAATTTTGGTTAGTTAAATTATAAAATATGCTTAAGTTGTCAATTCTGATCTTATATTACAACTATTTTTAGTTTTGGAAATACATAAGATGTCTTAAAATAATCTTTTTATTTTCTTGTAAGTTAAATTATTTTCAATGTCTAAAATAGAAATAGTTTTATTTCTTTCGGGGAACTGGGAGTCTCGGCGGGTGTCAAGAAATCTCGAAGAGGCGAGACTTCTCGACTCTCGTCAAGACTCTTGACCCAGACGAGACTCGCAGCGCTGAGAGTCTTGTCCCGATAATGCCGAGAAATGAAATTCTCGTCTCGACCGTCGAGACTCTCGGGTGGTCAAGAGTCTTGCACAGCCCTACTCGTAATACTGTTATTGATACTTATGGATTCATTTTTATATTGCTATTTTCTTAGGGAAAGTATGGGGACTTGGATGCATCTTTGATTTCTTATGGCCCCTGTCAAACACCAACGTTGGGCTTTTGTGTGCAAAGGCATGATGAAATCCAAACTTTCACCCCAGAGGCTTATTGGATTATTCAGGTTTGTTTCCTCTTAACTTTAATTTCTACTCCCTTCATTTGTCTCCACTCAGGAATAAAAGTATTGACTAATTTTCGATAACCTTAAGAGTATGGAACCATTTCCCTATGGAGTTAACTTCTGCATTGTTTCTTGAATGGTTTGCTCAATGGCTTCCATTATTATGTATGTGAATTGTTGGCAACATTTTCAATCACATCTCTCGTGAAGTCTTCATATTGAATTGATTTTATAATTTTTTGCATGCATTTCAAATAATTATTGTAAAAAAATATATGATTCAGAAAACCCTGCTGATATTGTGAAAGAAATTTATGTTTTCTTCTTTAAAATAAAGGGTGCATGTTTACAGTTGAACATCAATTGCATAGGATTGAATTAAAAAAATGACTGATATTCCTGGAATTAAGTTCTTAAAAAATAGTCAATTTTTATAGAAGCATGCGAGTGCAGCATAGAAGGAAACAAAATATTTCAAGTTCTCAAGAACTTGATCTTAGAAATACGTCAAATGATGACCCTTGTTCTTGGCATGTTTAATTTAAAGCAACTAACAATAAGAATGTCTCATTCCTACATGATGGTGGATAACACAGTGTAATGTCCCATAGTGGTCAAATGCAGGGGTGGTCTGGCCAGATCAGCTAGTGGGCGATTGCTGAGGGACCCGAGCTAAGGGGGCCCCCACAACACTCGCGTCTATCGTGAAGTGTATCTCAATAAAAGGTGTTACAAAAAAACATTAACTAAGATTCCCAGAACCAAAGTTTTTTGTAATTATAAAGTCCTACGTTTTCATTAGTTGCTATATTAAGAACTTACTGAGTGAGAAAATATCATATAGTAAAATAATTAAAATAAAGGTGTCAGAAGATTAAATATAACCTAATGCTTATTTGAAAGGGCTATTCAAAAAGGTAATTTAGAGATTTTTTAAAATGCAATTATATGGAACAAATTCACTAAATAGTTAATAGAACCATAATCCATTATTACAGATTATAAGGTACGAAATAGTATTTTTTCATAACTTTTATCTAGTTTTAAGAGCCAGAATTACGTCAAAATCCATTTCCAACTATCCAGTTTCCTAAAATTTTCCGGGGAAGGGGCCAGGACGAGGAGGAGGGCCCCATAATGAGTCCCAGGCGAGGGCCCCCAATCACCCCAAACCGCCCCTAGTCAAATGGAGCCATGAAAGCATAAGAGCATGTCTATTCAACCTTGGATCTTAACCCTTTCACTGCTGTGAACGTACCTAGTACGTTCGCACGGCAGACTGCTGTGAGTGTACTTTTTCTTCCTCCCTGCCATGCACTTTTGCCGAAGCACTCCGAAAGGTTGCTAATCCGGAACCTTATCCTCGACGAGCTCACCCACACAGGACCTTCTCATCAACCCTACCGGTGGGGCGCCTCCCTCCCGAAAAGTGACCACTCTGACTACAATTTGAAAATCCATCAATCAATCCGATCATCAAAAAATGATTGTTTTCATCGCACACCTGCCAATCAAGCAATCAAGTACGTCTTTGAACGATGTTTCTGCGATGAAAAATAACGATTTTGTTAACTTTGCTAAAATGGCCATTTTCCCGTGGTCCTCAGCCACATTTTTAGCCAAGTTACCAAAATTGTTATTTTTCATCGAAGAAACACGGTTCAAAGACGTGCTGGATTGGCAGGAGTGCGATGCAAACAATCATTTTTTGATGATCGGATTGATTGGTTGATTTTCAAATTTGCAGTCAGAGCGGTCACTTTTCGGGAGGGAGGCACCCCGCTGGGAGGGTCGATAAGACGGTCCTGCAAGGATGAGCTCGTCGAGGATAGGGTCCTGGATTAGCGACCCTTTGGAGGGTGTACCACGTCCATTATTGAAGTACCTGCTCCGTGGGCCCACGAAACGCATTTTAACCTTTTCGCCGCATGTGAGGAGAAGGTTTTCGGAGATTGAACAGCAGGGAAAGGGTTAAACCTACTGCTCAGATTCAACTCGGAATAAGGATGGGGATATCCCTCATTGTTACCCTGAGCTTAAAAGCATTGCCATCACCCATTCCATCCTAGGTATCTTTCACCAGCTGGTCTATGACAAAAAGTAGGAAGATGTGTTTATTAATTTTATTGTGGAAGTTATTTTGAAGCTCGCCTGTGGGTGTTGGTTTTTTTTTACCTGGACTGTACATTCATTTCATTGTATACACATTGTCTTTTCTTGAACTCTAGAAGTTGTGCCTACATGTAATGCTCTCTATGCTACGAGATACCATCTTTATTCATCCTAGAAATTATGTAGATATTTATGGTGGGTGCATCGCAGCCATTATTATTGAGTATTATCTTACAGATATAGAAGTAGTGAACAAAATGGATGGATATCATAAGCAATTAGGAATGATTGTAAACCTTAAATATTGAATCATGCTGTAAATTCCCTGAAACGTTTAGTGCATAGTTGAGGTAATAGATAATATATGCCTTTTATATCAATCATGCCAAGCAAGATATTTAAATTCAATAGTTTATTTACTTCAGTTATATTTCTTTTTGGAAAGTGCCGGTACTTACATGTTTTGAAATATCAGGCATGATCATAAATTTCTAATTGAATGCTAGACACTTATGGCAAAATTCTCTACCAAGGTAGCATGAAAACATTATTCATTTTATATACATTAAGTCGTATTGAATTAAGTATTGTTATGCCCTTAAATTTGTAAATTTCAGTTTTAGTTCCGATTAAGCTATACCTTTTTATACTAGTAGCGTTATAATGTTGTTAATATAATCTTGGTTAATTTATGCCTTTAGGCAATCATTCGAACCAATGATGGTCGTGACATCACTCTTGATTGGGAGAGAGTTCGCAGCTTTGACAAAGAAGTTGCTGTCATGTTCCTGCAGTTAATTAAGGAGCACAAGAAAGCAATGTAAGTGCATGTAATGTCTACAACTAACATGGATTGCTTTTCCAGGAGTTAAATGGAACTTATGTTTTCAGAACATATATTATTACTTACACCAATATTTCACATTAACACTAGAGGGAATGAATTATATTCTTCACCAGGATGCACGTGTGATTTGTAAGGCAGCCATTTTTCTCTAGGTCACCGTTTCTATATTTCTCGTTGTGCCATCTCAATTCCTCAGGACTTTTTTAATGATTTCTGGTTATTTATGTTATGCATTATAATCAAATTATTTTGAGTGAATAAAAATTGAAATACCCGTATTTTTAAATTCAAATTAATGCACTTAGCACGTATTACAGTGTATGATAGTTCATGGATGCCACTTAAATCTAAATCTTATGCTTAACTGCATTTTAATGAATGTAATGTGAGGTATGATTTATTTATTTTATGCGCAGTCAAAATCAAAAGTATTGCAACCAATTGAATGACTTTCGCCGCAATTTGGAAATGGAGTTTTGGTATTTTCAATAGTATAGCTAGCAGGGAAATTTAAACAACATTCCCATCTTCTGCCATGCTGTTATTATGTAATATATAAATAAAAGGTGTGCGGGATATTTGCAATGTTTAATACCACATGAATTGTGCAGCTCATGCTAGACAATAAATACACCTCCAGAGCTTAAATTTACTTTCTCACGTAAATTGACCAAACCGTAGAAGTATATTTTCTTACAAATAATGTTTCAGCAGATGCAGATGAGAGTTAAGAAACGTATAAAATGTCTGCTGCAATATTACTGCAAATAATTTCAGTGCATGTGTGCATGTTAAAATTCAGTTTGATATCTGTAGTGACACGAGAAGACTGGTTGGTTCCTGTGCATGACTTGAGAAAAATCGCAACAAGACACCATTGCAATCAGTGAGTGAGTTGGCATAGCAGTGAATTTTCCACTGTCATTAAAGGAACGTAGTGGTTCAAACTTGTCTATGGGAAATTTTTTCAAAGGCAAAACATAGCAGTATGACATTTTTCATATCCACTTCAAAGTCTAAACTACACTGCTGTTGTTAAAAAATTTATGCAGCAAAAGCATAGAAATCGCTCTCCTCAGATGCTTCTTTACCTTAAGGTCAATTTACGTGAGAAAGTAAATTTAAGTTCTGGAGGTGTATTTATTATCTAGCGTGAGCTGCACAGTTCATGTGGTATTAACCATTGCACATATCCCACGTAAATTTCCTTTCAATGATGTAGTAATATTGCAGGAGATGGGAATGTTTAAATTTCCCTGCTACTTGTACTATTGACTATATTGAAACTCCAATTCTAAACTGTGTTGAAAGTGGTGTCGCTGCATTTGTTGCAATACTTTTCAATGCGGCTGTACATTACATTATAGATTGGGACGTACAGTAAAACCTCTATGTAGTGAACCGCTTTACATCATAAACCTCCATACTTCATACCACCCCTACGGTCCCGTCAGATTTACATGTAAATTTATAGGCAAACCTCTTTGTAGTGAACCTCTTTATCTCGTAAAACCTCCACTTATCATACCGAGGAGATACCCCCGAGATGGCCTAACTACCTCCGCAAATCGTACAGAGACAACTAGAGACCATTAATGCAGCTGCAACAACGTACATGGAATAACATTTCAGCGATAAATGTGTCACCCTTATTTTTTTCTTATACACCTTTAATATACTGTAATTTTCACGTTAATCATTAGTTGTGGCCATTTTGTTCCATATAAGAGCATACCTAACAGTAAATAAGAAAAAAGGTATCCAACTATCTCAATCACTTTAAGTGACTGTTGAATTAAGAGAGATCACATCGTTTTCTCTCTGATCATGGTAAAAATCATGGAATAGCGCTCACTTTCTGTAATTATTTAATAATAAATACATGTTCACTAATGCATGCATGTTTGTTTAAATACATAAATATAATGACCTTGATAATGACACTACGTGTCGAAACCGGGTCGGTATTTTGTAAATAACATTGTGTGGAAATTTACCATTTTATTTTATTCTCATGGACGTAAATGTAATGTTTTAAAAGACAGTAGTGCCTTTCATTTCTGAAGGATATGAAAAAATGGTGCCCATCACTGAAACCTCTCTATAGTGAACCTCCATACATCAAATTGCTCAAATTTTGGTCCCCTCCATTACGATGTAAAGAGGTTTTACTGTATCTGTATGTACCAGTACATGAAGTCTCAATTATTTGTATGTGTTTATTTTCCTTTTCACCAGAGTTGTTAATGTTGTAACCAAAGAGAAGGCAAAATCCAGGCCCATTGCCCTCAATACGGTGGAGCTGATGCGTGTGGCTTCTTCAGGATTGGGTCTGAGTCCTCATCACGCCATGCAGATTGCCGAACGCCTCTACACTCAGGGATACATCAGTTACCCTCGTACTGAGACCACTCAGTACCCTGAAAATTTTGATTTGCTGTAAGTACTGACTAGGTAACCCATGCGAAAATTTATTAATAACATGCTAAGTGAGAAAATATCATATAAAATATAAATAAAATAAAGGTGATAGAAGATTAAAGAGAACCTGATGCTCATTTGAAAGGGCTTTTCGAAATGGTCATTTAGAGATTTTTTTAGTTTATAGTGCAAATACTTATAACAGATTCTGTAAATAGTTAATAGAACTGTAATATATTATTACAGTTTATAAGCTGTGAAATAATATTTTTTCATTACTTTTATGTAGTTTTTAGGAGCCAGAATAGCGTCAAAATACATTTCCCGGCATGCAATTTCTTAAAATTTTCCGTGTGGAGGGGATTAAGGGGGAGCGGATAATGTCTCTCAGCCAAGAGCTCCCAAACACCTCAGAACAGCCAACATAGACAACTGCAATTGATAGCAGTGACTACTGCACGAGTGTAAACATTGACCACTGCAATGTTGCAATGTTTTCACTCGTGGTAACAAACTCCTCCCCATCTAACTTCCATTGTCGTTTATCAATGTATGCATAATAACACTGGTCACGAACATACATTTTAGTTGGTTTTCAATGGAATTCCAACAATTCGTTTAATTTCGTAAGTCTAGAAGGCAATATGTGCTCTTTCAAGCAAAATTGTTGTTTAAAAATGTTAATCGATGTCGACTTAAATTATTGCACTCCAAGAATAAAATGGACGAAACACACCGAAAAATGATGTAGTATTTTTAAAATGCGTAATCCACAGGAATCAATTTTGGCTTTCCTTCAATGGCAGTAACTAAAGTAAGCGATGAGGCGTAGAGCATAATGGATGAGAAAAACAGTAATTTCTTTTAGAAATAAGCAGATTGAAAATTATGCGTTGATAGCCACAGTTTTTGATGGTGTATAATAGTAATTGTTTATCATCACTAGAGGAAGGGTTTTTTAAGGTGAATTAAGCAAGATTGAAGAATTTACTCGACTTACATTGTAAAGCACCTGCAACAATTGGATACCCCTGCGAACACGCACCCCCCATATCGACTCTATCCAGTGGAACCCCCTACAGCGAAGTCATGGTTTTTCCGGTCCCAACAAATTCTTTGTGTAAAGGTTTTACTTTAATGCTAAGTTGAGCTGTCATGAGTTATTGTATTTTAGTTTTATGCTCTCTTATATGTTTAAGACTTGATGATAAAGCAACATATGAAGGCAGGAAAAAGTTTACTAGGTATTTACCTCCCATTTGTGAATTTTTAGAGTCCTTCCTTCACAACTGCAAAAAGGTTAATAGTTATGAATGTCACTGTTGGTGAATAGTTGCAGCCATTTCATGGTATATGCTCTCTTATGTATTATATTCCAAGTAAACCTGATAAATTTGCAATAAAATACTTGCTTTACATGACTGTAAGTCATTTTACATAAGTAACATGGAGAAATATTCTGAAGAGTAGCCAGAGGGTCTATTTGTTTGTCAAATTTTCCTTCAGGAATCGTAAATAGATTGATCGAGCTCAGTATAGGCAGTAATCAGAATCGAACCATTGACAATTAGTACACAACTATTCCCCTTGCCTAATCATAGTTGAGAAAAAAACAATATGTCTTGGTGCCCTTAAGGAAAAACAAAAAAAATTCCCTTAGTTCTAGCCTATTCATAAAAATGATGAAGGATCTTCAACATTTGGTTTCCAAAAAATATGTATATACTCTCTGCCCCATTGTTACCAAAAGTAATAAAGCAGTACGAGTAATTCTCATACATATTCACATATTTCTCATACTCATAATTCTCATATTCACACATTTCTCATACTCACAACATTTTCTGACTATGTGCCCATCCATCATGGACTTCCCTCCTCAATTCACAATAATGCCTACTCCCTTGCATTCGACCTAAAAATCCTATTCTTTTCTTTTGTCTCCTCATTTACTCAACATTCGATCCTCTAACACTGTTTTCAACATCCCCTCCCTGCTCAATACTTGCTTCATCCATACTTTTGGTCTCCTCCATATATCATCTAGAAGCTGCTTCTCTTCACCCACCATGTCCAGTACTTCGTAGATCCTCCTCTCCGTCCACTTCACCTTCTCCATTCTTCTCCATACCCGTATCTCAAACCCTTCCTGTATTCTCATGACCTGCTTCCTAAATGTCCATGATTCAGCTTTTTACTGGGTAAGTTGAAATCCTGAGAAGCATTTCTGTGCAATAAATTTTTACCACAGGCACTACATGTATTTAAGTCCAATATTAACCTTTTCCCTACTATACACGTATATATACTTGTGGACGTTTCCTGACCCGGGAGACGACGGCCGTATATTTATATGTGAGATTTTCCTAGCCAGGTGAACGAAAACCATATATATACATTTTCTAGCTCTCCCCCTTTTAGGACGGTCGTGGGTTTACGTCATCTTTGTCTCGGGACCCAACTCTGCGGGGTTTAGGATTTACCCTCAGAATCCGGGAGCAGGTACCCGGACCCCTCGTCTTTTATAACCCCTCTTAGCAGTAAGGGACAGCGGTCATACAATTGTTTATCCAGTCAGGTTTTGAAATAAATTTTTGTTCATTTCTCAAGAAAAATAAACTAAGAATTGAATTATTTGTTTTTTGAGCAGCATTTACAATTTTAAACAAAATTCTACGATAAATATTAACTTATATGTCAAGTTATGTATAAACATCAACATGGAAATTGTGTTTGCATTAAATGCATTAATATTGGCCTTAGAACTTCATTTAAAATTTGAAAATGCTCAGAAAAAAATGAGGAATTCAATTCAAAGTCTGCCATTGACGTGCAAGCAACAATTATCCATATGCTAAATACAAACAAGCAATACATAAGTTGACCGCATACAATGCCGCAGGTATAGTCGTAAACCCGGAAAGGAGGGAGCACAACTACTCTCAGAGTCCGAGATGCGAAGTCCAAGCATGGAGGGGTCGAAAAAGGTTAAGCGAGCCCATAGAGTAAGTATATTAATATCCTTACTCTATGGCGATACACTTCTTAACGAATGCCCTCCAAAAATGCTCCGTACCACGAGAAAGAAGAGTCTCTTGGGGCTCAGTACAGCAGTCATGCTAAGACGAAAACTCCACCGTCTCGCAAGAGTGTGATTCTTTCATGGTATGAGGATAAAATAAAATGGTTAACTTCCACACACTTTTTTATTAACAAACTACCGACCCGGTTTCGACTCGGTTGAGGCTCTAAAAATGGTAGGATGGTTAACTTAAAGCATTTGTGTTAAATTTTTCTGAATCTGCATGTAATGTGAATTATGTTAAAACATACATTGGAGTATTCTTCTTTTAGGTCAAACAAATGACCAACATTATAATTTAGCTGTACTTGAAGCACTTTCAAAATGTATTTCACCGAAAATGTAAAGTTTTATTCTCGGTGTTTTGTTTGGTTAATTAGTGTATTCAAAATGACCCTAAGTATAAATGTTTTGTAAGTAAACAACAATATATCAATCTGAAATTGAAATGTGATAGTTTTTACTCAATTTCAGACATTTTATGCCACCCTGTGAGTTAAGAACTTGTGTTTTTCAGAGGAACGTTGAAAATGCAGCAGAATAGTCCTGAATGGGGCACTGAGGTTCGCGAGATATTAGCCAATGGAATGAACAAGCCAAAGAAGGGCCAGGACGTAGGGGACCATCCTCCAATCACGCCAATGCGCCTTGCTTCCCGTGATGATCTGGATGGTGATACATGGCGATTGTATGATTACATATGCCGCCACTTCATTGCCACTGTAAGTTTATGTATTTTGAAAGCTACTTCAGCTTACAAGGAGACATCGCCAAAGTGATGTTCGGGATCTGGATGCGGATGTTATTTTCTGAAACTATATAGGTAGGGTAGAAAAAGTGTCACGGCTTTCTTCCACATAGGCCCGGGTTCAAGAGATATTCGCATGTAAAGATTTCGCGTAGTATGACACCCCTTGAGTAAACACCACCTCTCTTTGGCCGTGGCGGTGCGGTCTAGGGCGTTAGTCCTCTAACCTGTAGTCGGTGTCCCGGGTTAGAGTCCCAGTGTTGGCAATATTTTTTTCTCTCTTCTAATTTTTGAAATCACTGTTACATTTTATCCACATTCGTTTTATTTAGTTGCTTCGCAATTTTTTAAATTTAATATCAATTTATGGATTTTAAACAAAACTCCGAATTCTGAACTCGGAAAATACCGGTGTTTCAGAAATACATAGTTTTAATGACATTGAAAGTGGAGGAACATGCATCAAAAACCAGGGAACGATTCATGAATAGATGTACAATCAGTTAACTGATGCGAGTCAGAGTTGTGCATCGGTGCACATGATGAGCACATTACACGGAAATACATGTGTAAGTAATTATATATGTCCTCTAATTCGCATGGTAAGGGACAATTCGGAGTTTCGTTTAAAATCCATAAATTGATATTAAATTTAAAAAATCGCAAAGTAACTAAATAAAACGAATGTGGATAAAATGTAACAGTGATTTCAAAAACTT
Source organism: Ischnura elegans (assembly GCF_921293095.1). Taxonomy (NCBI): domain Eukaryota; kingdom Metazoa; phylum Arthropoda; class Insecta; order Odonata; family Coenagrionidae; genus Ischnura; species Ischnura elegans. Next base: position 99,089,027 of record NC_060252.1, on the reverse strand, counting down.
GAAGAGAGAAAAAATATTGCCAACACTGGGACTCGAACCCGGGACACCGACTACAGGTTAGAGGACTAAAAGCCTAGACCGTACCGCCACGGCCGTAGTTGAGAGGTGGTGTATACTCAAGGGATGTCATGCTGCACGAAATCTTTACATGCGAATATCTCTCGAACCCGGGCCTATGTGGAAGGAAACCATGACACTTTTACTATCTTACCTATATTGTTTCAGAAAATAACATCCACATCCAGATCCCGAACATCACTTTGGCGAAGTCTCCTTGTTGGTAAATTTGTACTTTGGTGTATCCTTTACAAGCTGGTGGATTTCACCTCCATTTGTAATTTGGTGAAAATTTTTATTCCATAAAGTTAATTCTGATGCTCATATATTTGTATTTGCATTGAGGCTAATTCTTTGTTTTCAAAGTTTCTTTACACTCGAATAATTATGGAACATCACTTTTTAAACTAATCACTGCACAGAAAATCTCATGCAGTAGTTGAAGGTGTTCTTCACTGAAATTAAGAACCAAAAGTTCATAAAACTGAAAAACAAGTGATCATTTGCAAACAAAGAGTTGTTTTTTGCTTGTATTTTATTTTTTTAATGTTATTACAATTTGTTTAAGATCCCTGTCTCTAACGGCTGAATTTGAGATAGGTGTTGTTAGAACTTAGCCATCAATGTACTTCTTCATTTAACCTAGTTTGAGAGATTTTTTAACTGAGCTCAGATGCCTGAGCAATGCAAAATGGAATACACTAATTTTACATGTTTTTTTTTACATAAAATGGAAATATAGTAGCGTTTATAAAAGTGTTTGTGAAGGTATTCATTTTATGTACATATTAACTGAAATGCCCTGACTGGTGGTTGCTAAGCACTCTGTGAGTTCCAAACCTGCAATTGGTTTAGCTTTTCCAAATGACGATGACGTTTTTGTCGCGAAATTTTACATTTTTTAGCTGCCTTAAGTGTTCATCAATATTTTTAGGTCTTATAGCTATCCAATGTGTGGGACAATGTGCCAAATCAATCAAAATACATGCCATATATGTGTTGTTTCTTTACACATTCCCCAGAAACACATCACATTCACTCACTTTAATCTTTCATAAGCTACGTCTTTAAACAGGGACTTCTAATAAAGTAAAAAATAGAGCTTGAGGAGGATTTTTTTGCATTTATACACATTGAAGCTTGTTTTTTACATCTTAGTTTGTATAAGAGGTTCTTGTTTAAGAGGGTATTTTCGACATAGCATATTTGGTCTTTGGGGATATTGAAAGACAATTTCCATTCATATCAATTTCTTTCCAGTATTCAACCTTAGTAGTATTTCTTATGATAGTATTATTTCATAAAAATTAAATTCTTTTATGACGATTTGATGCTCCGCATTGGCATTAAATATTGTATCCTGCTTTCAGAATCCCTTTTAGGTAATTGGGAATTTGCTTAAAAAGTCTGGCTTTCCAAAGATCAACTTTTGTACCTGTTTAAGTATTTCTTGCGGCATAACTTGTTTAGTTTTATCCTATTCGTTCCAATGTATGATCCATCTTTCATTGGATTGAATGGTCTCAGCTTATTATTAATTATAATCATTATTTTAAATGCTTTCTTCTTATAGCTATCACGAGATTGCAAGTATCTTAGTACCACAGCAACATTTTTCATTGGAGATGAGAAGTTTTCATGCAATGGACACACATTACTTGATCCAGGTTACACGGGAGTAATGCATTGGCAGGCCCTCAGCAAGAATGAAAGCTTACCTCCTTTTGAAGATGGTGAACAGGTCACTGTTCAGGAGGTAGGTGTTCACATGTTGATAATTTTTTTTCATGCAACTAAGCTAGTACTATTTAGCCTGTTTATGTCTCTGATAATTTTTTTAAAAAATTTTGGCATCTTGTAGTATCAAATTGAATACACCATTTGAATTATTGATTTTTTTCTGTTTTTTCATATGTTTTGCTTACGTACAAGGGCAGTTTTTATTCAACCTCTGATGGGTAATGAACAGAAGACGAAGTAATTAATTAAAAATTATTTTATTGCTAAAAATGAGCACACCACTTTTACCTTCACAATGGCTTTCTAACTTTTCCCAGTTCTTGTGAATTTAGTGTAAGCTACACCTAAACCTATTATAGAGGTTATTACTTACCTTACATGGGTGTGAGGAACAAATTTGTCAGGCTTGTTGATTTTTCCTGGAGTGACCAGATATTGAGATTCGAGTTATCAGGGTTCTAATGTTGATCATATGACTCTTCTAAAATGCTTAAAAGACTTAAAACTCACTCATTATAAAATTTCCCGGGCAAGATCCGCGGTTTGGGCCCCCCCAATATTTTTTGTAAGTCGGCATCCCTGCCCATCCCCGACTGCATTGTCAATCCTTCCCATGTTTGTCAGCCTGTGGTGGTTTTCTTCTACACCTAATGCTGCATTCCGTAAGTGCACAGTTGTACAGATGGTCTTGTGATATTTATCACTATGGAGGATGAAGAAAGAAGAAGAAAAGTGTTAAGTTATAAAAAATGGAAAATTTCAAAGTACAAAGAGGTTAAGATCAGCAAGGCCAATTTGCAAAAATTGCATGATTTCAAATGACAAAATAATCCCTTCCGTGTTCACTGTTTGAACTGCACGAAAGATAGACGAATTGGTAAGTTTGTTTTAGCATCTTTGGTGAAGAATTCTGTAGAAGTTGGCTGAGGTGACAGGTTCTGAAATGTTGAATGATAAGATGATCTTAGCTTAAAAGTCTGAGTGGTAAACCAACCTCACACAAAATTATTGTAGGCTGTTGCTCAAATTTGGACCAAATGATAGAAAAGCATTTATTGAACCTGTCGTGAGGTATAAGTGTTAATGGAAAATTGCCAGTACATATATTATTTATTGATGTATGCAGTGTTTATTTTTGTTTAAAATGTTTACTGAAATTCAGATTGTATGCTTTGCTTCCATGTTTTATTTTCTGAAATATTACGTACTGTATTTTTGTGTAACTTTTATTTAATTTATCGTGCAGGTCAAGCTGGTTGAATGCCATACATCACCCCCTGACTACCTCACTGAATCTGAACTGATTACACTTATGGAAAAACATGGCATTGGCACAGATGCTTCCATACCTGTTCACATACATAACATATGTTTGAGGAATTATGTCACTGTTGGTTCTGGAAGACGCCTCATACCAAATTCTTTAGGAATTGTGCTTGTTCATGGATACCAAAAAGTGAGTTTATTCGTATTCAATTCTTATTCATTCTCTAATTAATCTGTTAATAATTTCAATTTACATGTGTAACTTTCTTTTTCTCTCAAAATATTCTAATACTTTTTCAGAATCAAAATACAATTTCATAGGTATGAATGAAATAAGTACTTGCACACTCATTGCAAAATTTTGCGCGTTAACTTTTTATGCTTGGATTGTAATACGAAAGGGTGGATATGTATTATAGTATATGTAACTGCATATCAAGAGGAGGGGTATTCCTTAACCTGCTAAGTCTCTTTTTGTATCCAAATCATACATTCACACTTTGAATGTATGATTTGTATACAAAATAGCTCACAGATGGATTTACTCTGAGTGGTGGGCTGAGTTGCTTATGGTAGACCATTTCGTTTGGTGGTACCTAGTCTGGCAAGAGTGTTGCCAATTGGTGGGTATCACCATACTTCTGGTTGCACAACATAGGTAGTTAACCATATATAGGTTTGAAGATTTTCACGACATTCTTTGGATGATCTGTGAATTTTCTTAGGATTTTCACTGCATCTGCTGTCTACGGATGCGGCGAGAAACCAAATATGTAAAATGAAGAAATCAAAGATTACCATATGCTTATGATAAAATAACTAAGATTTTTCTTTACACTTTCATTTTGTTGGATGGTCAAAACAGCAAAATGAAGAAAATTTTAAAAAATCATTCCAATTCCCTAAAATTCAAAATAGAATTTTATGGGAAAGGTAGGGTGTAACCCACCAGGATATGATACCACAGATTTTGCTCCCATTAAACATTTTTATGATGTGTCATTTGTTTTACTATTGATTGGATGTGTTATTTTTCAGATTGATCCTCAATTAGTCTTGCCAACTATGAGGTCTGCTGTTGAAGAACAGCTCAACTTGATAGCCCATGGGAAAGCAGATTATGTTGCCGTCCTTCAACATACTGTTGAAATATTTAAGCTGAAGTTTTTGTATTTTGTGAAAAATATTGAGGGCATGGACCAGTTGTTTGAAGCCTCCTTCTCTCCTCTTGCGACTGCCAGTAAACTTCTTTCAAGGTAAATTTCCTGTCTCGTTCTTATTTACTTATTCAGTGATCCAAGATATTGCTGGTATCTTTGCTATTTTCCCAAGAGTCTGTGTCTTATTTTCAATGCTTTGCTTGCTCTCATAAATGACTATCTTGAAACCTTGGATACCATCAACTACGGACTCCAAATACGTTGAAGTTTTCTTTTCTTTTAAATTATAGAGTAAAATCCAAACTAAAGTGTGTCATAGTGAGGCAGAAATTATGTGTATATTTCTTCTGCAACTAAAGAATTAATATGTACATATGTAGCTAAAAGTAAATTTGTGTCTACTGACAGTAAATGTCAGACTTCCTCTTTTAATTACTATGTATTAAGCTTACATAATCTCTTACTGCATAATGAGATACATTTTGATTTGTATTTGGTTATTATGTAGCATCAGGGCGTGGGTTTACAACTGATATTTTATTGATACATGGTACCTCACCATCTGTGTTATTTTGTACCATCAACTCTGCCGTAAAGAAGTAATCATGCTTGTTAATCTTGAAGATAGAAGATTGATTGAGTAGATAATGTCATAAATGTCTTGCTCACAAGTAACATTTGGATTTTTGAATCAATTCTGATTATTTATTCAGTCTTACACACATACTGAAGCACCAAAGTAAGACTAATGAAATTGGGTATGACCAGCTGTGGAAGAATTGAAATACCATATTTTTCTGAATATAGTCCCCCCTTTTTTCCAAAAATGCCCTTGGTAAAAGTAAAGGGGGGACTTTTTTTTAATTTTTTTTACTGAAACTCAAGCCTTAAAATAGGGGGGGACTATATTCGGAATATTTTTAAATTAAGGGGGGAATATTTTTTAAATTTTTTTCCTGAAACTCAAGCCTCAAAATTAGGGGGGGGGGGGACTATATTCAGAGGGGGACTATATTCGGAGAAATACCATATGTATTTATATGAATTTGATTGTGATTTCTGGGGACTAGCCACTACCAAGGCTAGCAAAGAATGGTTTGGAACTGAAAGCATCTGGCTAGTCTGTAGTAATTTTCTTTTAAAAATATGTAATGCTCAAGATTAGACCATGGCATGATTTGATGTTCCTCTCTCTCTTGTTTTAAGGTGTGGGATGTGTCGTCGGTACATGAAGTTCATCCAGATGAAGCCAATGAGGTTGCTGTGCTCGCATTGCGATGAGACTTACAACTTACCGCAGAATGGGAACATTCGCCCCTACAAGGAGCTCAAGTGTCCCTTGGATGAATTTGAACTTTTATCCTGGTCAATGGGAACCAAGGGAAAGAGTTACCCCTTCTGCCCCTATTGCTACAATCACCCACCATTCAGGTAAAAATGAAAATACAGCAGAATCCTGATTATCTGGCTGCGATTTATACGGGTTGCAGCTTATCCGTGCATAATAGGGTAGTTTCCTTCATCAAAGAAAACAAAAGGCATTGATTGTGATTCGTTACCCACCATTAGTGTATTCATAATATACAAATTATTTGGTTTTAGAAATCCCAGTTCAGACAAATAGCAATGTTCAATTTTAACTGCATTTGAAAATGGCCAGATTGGTGACCATGCGATGCCACTCCACTTGATGTCACAGAGACCTAGTTTCTATAAGAGTAGATAGGACTTTTACATCGTCTGAAATTACCAATGCATGCATGAGGCACAGCACTCAGGGAAACATCTCTTAATAATCACCTATTAATACTGCCAAGGTCGGAAAGTTTCCTTCGTTTGATAAGGTATTAATAATCCTTATTTAAGCCAAGCGCTATCTGCTAGCAGGGTACTCTGCTACCTGCTAACAGCCAGCATCGCAGCGGCGCTCAATATCCTCACCCCAATGGCACCTCACACAGCGGAAGCGGGAACCAGAATGACATCACACAGGCTTTTCCCAGCATTCATACTTAGCCGTCATGTTGTCGCGCGCTTGAAAATTTTCACTTTTCGTTTAATCGCGAAAAATAGGTATCGTCATTCGAAAATCTAAGAGCGTGAAATGCGCACTCCGGGAGTAATAATCTTTCGATTCAGGCAATAAAAAAATAATTGGAAACCACCCTATTTTTACTCTCGCTCAATTTTTTCCGCAATCTTTAAAAATAAGATGAAATGGGACGCAAAATCATCAGAATTAATGCATAAACACACCGAGATTATTATTTCCGTTAGAATCCCCATCGTAAAACGGAATCGTTTGCGTGCTAGCTGCATCCATGGGAGCACCATATTCCTGCTCTCCAAGCCTCGCTGTGCGAGACGCGAGTACGTCGCGTGGTGCCTGACAGTGTAGTTTCCGACGTCGAGCAATGGTTTTGAAGCATTTGTGTTAACCACGTTTCCGTATCCGTGATCCCACATCCATGGATGTGTTTTTTTCGAAACCATGCCTTACATGGAGCATTAATAATACAAGTACAACCATGTTATCGCCATTAAAAAGATCGCGAAATGGCGAAGAAAGCTCTCAATGAGTCCAGGAAGCACTCTAAAGTAACAGAATCACTGCATAAATAATAATATATTGTTTGATTTCCGTAAATTGTGATCATTACAAGACATTTAAGTAAAAGTTTGGGTTATCCGTGTTTTCTGATTATTCGTGCCGTCTCTCCCCATCGTTAGCAAAATAATCGAGAGTGTGCTGTAGTGCATACAGGGATTTATAGTGTACTAGCATGGGTACCAATTGAGATTCTGTGGGGAATGAAAAAGAGATGGATCAGGTGAAAATAAACAAATCCCTTATCATTTACTGCTATATAGTTAATTATCAGAGAGTTTGGAGATCACAACTCAAATATCTTGTATGTATTGGTATGATTGGATGGAAAAACTTGTTATCAGAATTAAGAATGCCATTCTGAACTGTTTCCTAGTAGCAAAATTGGTTGCAGTAATATGTTGGAAGTAAATACAGTGGAACCTCGTTAAAGCGAGTACGGGCTATAGCGACACCCCCGCTATTACGAGAGATAGCCGATGCACCGTCAATTGACCCTATAATAAGCGTGTTAAAAAATTCGTTTTTACGAGACCCTTTCGGCGTTGGCTCTCGCCATAGCGAGGGTTTCACCGCCGGAAGACTTTATCAAGACTCCTTAACCTCTGGAACTGCTAGCGATCTGTTAGAAATGAAGTTAATGGAGTGCTCAGTCTCAAATTTATGTGGTAAATTGACGTTCGATAAATATAATGATTGACGAAACAATGCTTTGCATGATTTTTATTCAGTGCGGCGCTTATAAATTGTTTGAATAGTTAGTCGTTATTTGAGTAAGGAAATTTAGTGATGCAAAAAAACATCGCCTTTCGCCTGGATTTATGCTTACGTTTATCGAATAGATGTTTATCTGTCGCCGCACCACTCCTGTTCCTGTATATCTGTTCGCAACAGGTATATTGGCTATTATTTGCTCCACCTCCGGTAAAGCGACAATTCGCTATAGCGAGTATTTATTAGTGCACCGTGGGGTGTCGTTATATCGAGGTTGCACTGTACATGACACAAGATTACCTGGCCTTGTTTAGGTGGAATACCATTTTATCGGTGCTTTGTGTTATCCCATTAACACCCCTGGAGTGTGACTTGTGTATTTGGTTTTTTTTTTAATGTCTCATTCTTCTTACATCCTATTTTTATTTTCATAACTTTATTAGCTCATTTGAGTTATTCCTGTAACTTTAATATAAGGGGTTGAGAAGCCAAGGGGTTTAAGTGATTTTTATCTACACACAGTTTGGTATTGAAATCGATAGAAGTATACAAAAACTTCATGGCTAATGGATACCAGCAAGCACGGTCCTTTGCTGACATCGAGTGGCAAATCAAATACACTGCTAAATATCTAGTTGATCTCATTTGTTTTCATTACCTAATATCTGTGCCTAACTCTGTCTACAACAACAAATCACTTTTACCCGTTGGCTTCTCACGCCATCACGTGTAGTTCAGTTTGGCAAACTCAATTTTCACTTTCCTTGGAAAAATTGATTCTCCGTGTGGTACCTATAATTTTCTTTTTGGGTATGGGCCTGTTTGTCTTCTATCTTACCCATTAAATAAAAGCAGCTTTTTTGCTTTGTTTTACACCAGTAGTTTTCATATATGAGCTACCAAGCTGTGTGGTCTATTCAAATGAAAACTCTCTAATTTGGTTGGGAAAAATATTACAAACATGTAATGTGCTCAATGTATGTTTTTGATATTGATTCAGGAATTACCTTTAGAAAAAATTGAGATCAGTTTTCTATCCTTCTTTCCAGGGATATGAGGAAGGGACAAGGATGTAATTCTTGTACGCATCCCACGTGTCCTCATGGTCTCAACAGCAATGGAGTGTGTGCGTGTATTGAGTGTGAAAATGGTGTCCTAACATTGGATCCATCGTCTGCTCCCAAGTGGAAGCTCACTTGTAATAGGTGGGCCAATAATTTTTTTTTTTTTTTCAAATTAAAATTTGACTAGTTATTTGTAAGCTGGTAGGTATTTTTTTGGTACAGTGAAGCTCACAAGCACATAATGATTATGTATTTTAGGTTACTCATTGAGAAATTGCTTGCTTAAGGTATCTATCATTTATCCCAGTAAATGTAATGTCAAGTAAAAATTTGGGTATTGGTTTTTGGGAAGGTGAGAATCGCGGTACATATTTTGAAATGTTTGTACAGGCTTTTGAAATTGAAATTGATTACATTTAGGGTGTAACTTTTTTTTTTTAATATGGACGGATAAATCATCTGGAAAACATTATACATGTTTGCTTAAATATCCTCTACCTAGTGTGGGTAAAGTTAATAGTTGAAAATAAATGGGAAACTGATGATGAAATGGATAAGGTCTTAAAGTTCTGTGGGGATTTTTAATGGTTGTTCTTGAGGAAAAAGGAGTGACATAGGCCTGAGTATATTGTTGGGCACATGTGAATATGCCTAATTATGGAAATTTTACCCTCATTTTTCTCTATTCCATATATTTATTGTTAAGGATGTATCTATGATTGTAAATATTTCAAATTTTTATCAATTTTCTCATCATTCAAAATACCCTCTAGGGTGCCACTTATACAAAAGTCAAATTTACACTAAAAATCATCAATAATGGATTATCTTTTTCAGTTTTCCGATTGGGTTTTCTCATGCATGCGTACGACAGACATTTTGTTCAACTACAGTCAGTGATTCATCCCAGCTTTTTATTGAAATAGGTACCTTTGCCTCCTAAAATAGGGGAATACAGTTTGGCTTTCTCGTAATCTTCCGTTCATCAAGTCTTAAGTTTTGCTTGTATTTGGTGAGTTTTCCATACTATCCCTTTCTAATTTATTGATTTATTTATTCTTTTCAGGTGTGATGTTATCATTCACCTTTTTGAAGATGCTCAAAAAGTCACGGTTGATGAAGCAACTTGCGACTGTGGCTCCCAGATGATAAATGTAGAGTACAAGCAAGTGAGTATCAGTGCTTTGGTTATAATGGTGGAAATTCTGCCTCCTTTCAAATGTCAGTATTGTAATGGTTTGAACCGCGAGAGCCGCCCGCTCGCCTTCCGTTCGATCTCCACCGGACATGTCAACATAAATTCCCCAATCCCCAAAATAAAATAATGCCCCTACTTTGGCTCACCTTTTCAGGGCCCCAAATCAGGTCCCCCACTCGAACGCGCCCACGCGCACACTCACTTACAATGGGCTGAAGGCACTTGTGGCAATGGCAAATATGTAATAGCAAATTCCATAAAATCCTTTTTACAACTGATTTTAATGAATTAAATTGCATTGTTCCAAAAATTTACACATGAAAAAAAATACCCCAATCACAAATAACAACTCTTCGTCGATAATTCAACGGCGTCACCTCCGACATGAAATTTAACCACACGTCTTCTCCTTCAAAATACCAATAGCACTTCACAAATAATTATTACACAAAAACAATTATCTTTCCCAATGGCAAATTCACTAATTCGCATTGGTCAATGAACAAATATGATGGTGTTAAGTGAAACTCACAAGAGTTGCGTTTCATGGCAATTATGAAATCAAAATTAGTTAGTTCAAATGGCCACCCGTCTCAAATCAGGGCTCAACGATAAGCCAAGTAACTACCAAAGATTCATAATTATTGCTCAATCTTCTCAACGCGAGCACCCAAATCTTGCAGGGCCGTGACGGAAAGACTAGTCGTTCGCCCATCATTTACGGAGCGAAGGTAAACAGCGAATTCACTAGGGCTTTTAATGGAGAGTTCACTAGGAACACTTTCAGAGGGGGGGGCAATTTGGATTGCAAAGGAATTTTTTTTTTCCTTTTTAGGGCATCTGGAAATTCCAAGCTTACGTCCTTCCTTGATTTCCAAGCCACCCCTCGCCAGCCGTCCATGCGCGTGAAACTCCTTCCACCTGCCGAAGTTTGGGCTGCGACTGCCTGTCACTGCACTAACACAATTCAACTCGATAAGTGAGAGAGCGCGAGAGAGAGAGAGCGAGATCTGGTGTCTCCGCTTTTATCTCTTCTCCTCTACCCATGATCACCTCTGAATCATCCACTAACGCCCTCTTTCAAACAATTTATAGGCGGGTTTTTGAATGCTTTCCGGGAGAGAACCACTGCGTCGCCTCTCCCGGAAATCCCACTTAACACTTTTTCACTTTTGTAACACCCTTAACAAATAAAAATTAACACTAGGAACAAATCTTTTGTGTCACTTTTCGCTGCATTTCACAAATATAATACATTTACAACATAAAATTAACACTACACACAAATCTTTTGTGCCGCTTTTCACTCCCCGATGCCCAAAATGCGAGTGTGCGCGCGGACGTATCACAGCGGCGATAAATGAATTTACGTGTCGGGCCGACTCCAATCCGTACCGTTACAGTATTATTTGCCCCCCACCATTAGGTCATAGAATCAGGCTAGTGTGGCAGCTAGGTTTCCATTCCATGGACCCAGGCTCAAATACAGGTGGTGATGGAGCTTCTCTTAGTTTTCCCAATCCTGGCTTATGCATCGTGTTGTTGTGTTATCCATGAGCTCTAAATTTTTTCTTAGAAATCTATTGATTTTTATTTATTATATTCAATCTTATATGGATTTATCATACTGCAACTACTGGTACTTATATTATTTCATCTACTGTAGCTTCCAGTTAATTGGGACTTGTGCACTTTGCCCCAATGAAGCGGCTGCCCCATTTAGGCGAACTCTCTTGTATATGGGCATAAAAAAACTTTGAAATAGTAGAAAGAAGACTAAAGAATGTTTATAATGCAACTTAAGTTTATTAAGCTATTAGTTTGATTAATAAATCATCGAGTTTAGTTAATTTATTATCATTTTAAAGAATTATAACAAAATAGTTAAAAATATTTTTCACAGCCTCGGGCGATGCTGAATGAATGTCTTTTACTTAGTCCTTTTATAGAAAAGTCCTATCCTCTTGCGGATAGTATTACAACAAGAGCTTTCAAAATAGGGCAAGAATAGGAACATTTGTGAAAAATAAGAGTTAATCAAAGATGGAAAATATAAAAAAATAGTACGTATTCTGAAAACAAAAAATTTTAATTTAATAATAATAATAATAAATAATAGTAAAGTAGTCGCAAGTATGGAATCTATGTCGCCGACTCATGACCCAATAAAGCGACATGCTGTCCCAATTAAGCAGAGAATACTCTGGGATATTCCTCTATTGGGTTCTGTTCTTCAAGATCTGCCCCAATTAAGCGGCTGCCCCAAGTAACCGGTGGACCCATTAAAAGGAATCTCCTGTACTTTGGAATCTGGCAATGACATGATATATTTGCTAAGGACCTATACTAGCTCGAGCTCAAACCTTACCTATCAAATCATCCATACTCTATTGTTGACACTATGAGGATTTATTATCATGATTATCTAGCTAAAGATTTCACACTTAAAAAGAGACACTGAAATTCATGATCATTTCCTTCCCATTCAGGAAAAAAGCAAGCTACCTGGTGAGGCCACGGACATGACGGGCTGCGTCTTCTGCTCTGTGGAGCTCTCTCCACTCATCGAGAAGCATCGGGCGGTGGCGACAGTTCGTCCCAGGGGTGGTGCTTCAAGAGGCCGTGGAGGAAGGGGAAGGGGCAGGGGTGGCCGAGGGAAACCCAAGCCCAAGGACAAAATGGCCCAGCTGGCGGCATACTTTGTATGATCCCAGAGGACGACTTGGGAACGCTCCGAAATGGCTAATTTTTGGGGCGTGTTGTACGTGCGTGGGTGCATAGTGCATTAGTGCAAGTGTAAGAAACTTATGTGTATACAGTTTGCTGTGTAACAAGAGCCAATACAAACTTGTCCCCTGGATTTCAGGATTCATTTGTTTCTTTGCAGTATTGGAGTTTGTGGCATTTCTTTGACCCAATGTGCTTTAAATTCAATTAATTCATCTAATGAATATTTTGATGATTCTTTTTCCTTCGATGACGACCTTCTAATCCCAGTAAGCAAAATGAAGTATTGTCTTGGTATTATCAAGTTATTGATTAGAAAAGTGTGAGCAATTACTTGGCAGCTGATGAATTATCTGATTCTGGAAGATAGTTAACTGTTAACCTCGATTAATTTTGTGAGATGGTTTATTATTGTTGATTAATGAGTTTAACTTTTGTATTCCAGTATTCAGTTTTAGTGAATGAACTACTTTTTGTATGCTGTGATGCAATAATTAAATTGGCTCTTTTCCGAGCAAACATTCTGACTTTCTCTCATTCCTTTTGATTCCCACAATTTTTGGAGAAACTTGAATCTTAGGATCATTTTTCTTGTTTGGGTGAAGGGTTCATGTGAGCTATACCCTTCAATATCACCTAAAATGTTAGTTTAACATACTGAGTGAAGGGAGGGAGAATCTGACCTACTTATACCTTGATACTCACTTCTGATCTTCACTTGCTTCCTTGATCAAGATGCTTTAGATGCTTTGTAATGCAAAGCAATCTAGGAATCAAGTCAGGATCAGAGCCTGGTCATGTAATCACAGCCTGATCATTAGTAAACTTCACTGATTTAAACATCATTCCTCCACTTAAACTCATGCTTCCAGCTCATTTAGTACTTTCCTCACCACCTCCTTCATGTACACTTGAAAAAGCAATGGTAGGTAATTGTGGACAGATGTGCCTCATGCCCTGGTTATATTCTACGTTCTTCTCCACATGGGTCCTCATTATAGCTATTGAATCATGGTTTGACTTTCTGGAAACATTTGAATGTCACCCAAATATTGTTTGCCTTCATCTCCATTCATCTGTTTATAATTCTCAGTAACACTTTTTCCAAGTGCGATATTTAGCTCATACATAGTCGTATAATCTCCACATTCTACAGCTTTCTTATTTTTTTGTTGTGAAATTAGAACTGCCTTCATGGAATCCTTGGGCCATGGCCCTTCCTCATATATTCTGTGTACAAGTTTGAAAAATCTTTCCTATTCGAGAATCCAGGTAAGCAATACGCCAACTATTGGCCAAATTCAGAATTAGAGCTCTGAGGATACCAAGCGATTCCCTAAGGAAACCACATTTACAAATACTTGGCATTTCTGGGAATTTACTGATTTTTCTTATTATATTTTTGGTATTAAGCAATCATAACATCGTAAGTAATATATTTTATGCAGTCATATCCTTGTAAAATGCCTTTTAGTTGCCGTTCATTGTTACAATTTATCATTTACTGGGACGGATGTTTGTTTGCTTGATGCACTTGGGGTAACCGACGTATTGCACTTTTACTTTTCTAGCCTGCTAAGAATAATGTTTTTTATTGGAGTCACGCATTTATGGTCATTAGGAATCCTTTGAGCAATCTCCGTGTGTTGGTGGAGGATATTTCAGCTAAAATTTACTAATTTCTTAATCTTAACGGCTGTTTGTCGTTGTCACTAGGAATAGAAATACCTCCTCAAAGGCAAGAAAAATATTCCTCAAAATTTTCCACTTTAATTTTCTCAGTGGCTCGACGATTCATGCTATTACACCTATGTTATTGTCACAACAATATCCTCGATGAGTTGGTGATGTTAGCAAACTACGTCACTGCCTTCAGCACCGCCATCGGTCATTTGAGTCTCGAATTGCCCATCGTTGAATTCTTGATTAACTAATATGGGATATTGTCCACCCCTACAGCTTTCCTTGCTTTCATATGGTGAAGGGCTCTCTCAATTTCTGCATCTAGGATCCGCCATTCAAGATTATCTCCTCCACTATATTTTCCTCCTTTATGTTCAATCTCTCTGGCCTGTTCCCACTGTTGTAGAGGCACTCCACGTATTCCTGCCATCTACTCAGAGAATTGTCTCACTCGGTTAGCATCCTTCCATCTCATCATCATCATCGGTCAACAATCCTAGGATTGGTTTGACGCAGCTCTCCATTTCTTTTTCCTATCCGCTAACCTTTGATAGCTATATATTTATTCTCTTTTACATCCTTTATAACCTGTCCTATATAACTCATTCGGGGCCGTCCCTTGCCCTTTTTCCCTTCCACTTGTCCTTCAACGATTGTCTTCATCAGACCATCGTGCCTCAAAATGTGGCCAACTAAGTTGTCCCTTCTTCTGCTTAATGTTTTAAGGAGGCATCTCTTTTCTCCCACTCTTCTTAGCACTTCCTCGTTACCAACCCTGGCAATCCATTTTATCTTCATCATTCTTGGGTAGCACCACATTTTGAATGCTTCCATTCTTGACTTCTCTGCTGCTGTCAACGTCCAAGCCTCGCTTCCATAGAGAAACATGCTCCATATGTAGCATCTGATGAATTGTTTCCTTTCTTCTATGCTGTAATTTTCAGCTGTAAGAAGATTCTTGTTTTTGTAGAAAGCCCTCTTTGCCTGCGCTATTCTACTGAGAATTTACTCACACAGTCTTTCCCACCAAGCCACTCATGCCTTCTTGTTTCTTCTGGTGGGTAGCACCTCAATTTCTATCACAACAATCCTATCGCTTACCTGCTCTCAAGGGCTTACCCAGGATCATAACTAGGGGGGTGGGGGGACATGCCATGGTCTGGGGCAGGTCAAGCCAAGTTATGGCATTTTAGCATGGAAAAGGTGAATTAAACCAACATTTTAAGAAAATTGAAATAGCGCATTATTAGTTTATGAGATTATTTCTTTGAAAAAATAGTTTTATTTTAGTTACATATCTTATACTAATACATACATATCATTTTTCGTGAGTGAAAAGAAAATTTGTTGAATTCTTTCAGTGCAGTGCAGAATTCAGTGCTGATTTTGCTTAAAGATTTTGTAGTTTTTGCTCTAGGGGGGGGACAGCTGCCCCCCCTGCTCTTTGCTGGGTACGCCCATGCCTGCTCTATAATTCATAATTTACTGCAATTTACCGTTCTTAGAGATGATATTCAAGAAGCCATTGTCTGAAGGAAAGTTACCACTAGACTGGAAAATTGCAAGTTTTGCACCAATATTCTAAAAGAAAAACAGAAAGGCACTTCAGATTACTAATCTCTTTTTCCCATTTATGCCTATAAAATACTTGTTTTCCCTTCAGTTTATCAGTGTACCTTGGTGTAAGACCTTCCATTGGAATTAGAAAATAAACTTCAGAGGCTCTTGATTCCTTGTGTTAGATTGGTTGTTGACCTTCTGAAAGATGATCATATTTCCCATCACCTCAACAATTAGTAATGGCTGTCATCTCTGTAATCATCTCTTGTGAAGCACATTCTCACCCATCCCCCATCATATCCACTATTTGTCACGGCTTAATTTACTCTTCTTGGAGGAAATATTTACTTGTTTCTTTTCTTTCCTCTCTTAAGACTGAATGTCCAGCATATCTCTTTTCTAAGTTCAAACCAAATCAGCCTCTGATTCTAGAGCCCGCCATAACATTCCAGCCGGCGAGAGTTGCCCGATGGAAGTTCAAAAGGAGGGGCGGAGAACCCTGTGCCAACATGGTTTGCAACCAATCGCTGCCCCCTAAATGCACCTTACACCCTTGCCTAGTCATACAACGTTGTCACATGCACATGAAGCACTGAAACAAGCCTGAGCCACCAAAACAAGCCCTTTCTGCAAATCGCCAAAACAAAGGATTCTTCCATTGCATCCTTCACGCTCGTCGTTCCTTCTGGTTGCTTTCTTCACGGAATCCTTTTGTTTACATGTGATGTGGGCGTTTCCCTTTCTTACCTGGCAACCTTGCCCCCTACCCCTTCTAGCTGTGAATGGACAACTCTCGGCGGCCGGACTGTAGTATTGACCCGTCCTATATCCTATACATGGGGCAAATACCTATCTTTTTTAAATTTTGGTTGTAAACTCTGGAATTCCTTTTCATTATCATTTAAAAATTCCTCATCACTGTTCATTTTCAAAGAAAAACTATTTATGTAATTGTTAGCTCAGTGAGCATTTACATCAATAGATTAAATTTATTTTTATGGTATTTTATTTCAAATTATCTGGGTAATTTTTAACCGATTGTTCTCTTCCTACTGATTATTACTGTATGTTGACGTTATGTACTTAGTGTAATTTTAGTTGGGAGTAGTATTTTTGCTTCCTAATGCCAAGATAATTGTGCCGAGTAAATTCTTATTTTAACTGTTTGAGTAGAAATTGATATATATTATTATTTTCTCTAATGGGGAAATCTAGAGCATTAGTAAACTTCATTCATTCATTCACATTATAATACCAATTTTACATTGCATTATGTAATCGATTTGGGAGTCGGATCTATAGAGTTTTTATGCCCTTAGGTAGACTGATTAGTGGATACACATAGCACTAAGGTTTAAATTAGGATACACTCCTTGCGTGTTTTCAAAAGATCATCAACCCTTGGTGGTAAAGGGTTCATTGAAGCGACATTTCTCCATTGAAGGGAGAGTTGATCAATTACAAGTGCTTGAGGTAGCTTTGATTAGTGTATTCAAAAACATGTCTGTTTTTGTTCAGGTTTTGAAAACTACCTTAAAAATTAACTATGTACCTATTAACTATGTACCTACAATAGGGTGGTATCCTATTATTTTTTTTTGCCTAAATCGAAAGATTATCACTCATGGAGTAAGCTTTTCACGCTTTTAGATTTTTAAATGACGATATCTATTTTTTGCCATTAAAAGAAAAGTGAAAATTTTCAAGCGCGCGAAAATGCAACGGCTAAGTATGAATGCTGGCAAAAGCCCATGTGACGTCATTCTGGTTCCAGCTGCCGCCGTGTGAGGCTATGAGCGCCGATACGATGCAGGCTGCTAGCAGGTAGCATAGTACCCTGATAGCAGGTAGCGCTTGGCTGAAATAAGGATTATTAATACCCTATCAAGCGAAGGAAACTTTCCTACAATAGGCAATTTCAATAGGTGATTATTAAGATTTGTTTCCCTGAGCTCTGTGCCACATGCATTCATTGGTAATCTCAGACGATGTAAAACTCCTGACTACTCATATAGAAACTGGGCCCTTGTGACTTCACGTGGAGTGGAATCGCATGGGCACCAATGTGGCCTTTTTCAAATGAGGTTAAAACTGACCATTGCCATTCGTCTAAACCGGTATTTCTAAATCAAATAATTAGTATATTATGAATACACTAATTTTGGGTAAGGAATCGCAATCAATGCCTTTCGTTTTCTTTGATGAGGGAAACTACCCTATTGTTAACATAATTGTGTTTATATAAATGAACTATGTTCATAAACTGTCCATGAATCTCTGCTATCAAGGCTGTAGTAAGTGGGAGGGCTTGGGAGTTCAAATTCAGGAAAGGTTGAGGAGATAAATTCGTAGGTATTCCCATTGCAAATGAACCCTATCTCCCCTGAAAAATCCCCTAAAAATTTGTCCTGGCTATAACCTTGACTGCAATTCCATTGCATGTTCAGATGCAGTCACACTAGGCTGTATAGCAGCCGTTACTAACCAGCTGCTGGTAAATGTCGCCATCAGCTAGCGGCAGGGGCGCAGCTAGGAATTAAGGCTCGGGGGGGTTTCAGGCGCAACTATTACTGGGGCGCTTGGGGTATTGCATACCCGCCAGGGTTAGTGGGAGGAGCAGAGGCCTTCCGCCGGAAAAAATTTAGATAAATGGTTCACAATAATGATTTTTACGGCCTTCTGAGGTATATATTATTAATCCTCACACTATTCTATAAGCAATATTAATCCAATTAAGTAAGATAGATTTAACTTAAAAAATGTTATGAGCTCTGGGGGGAGTTTTATCCCCCAAAACCTCTGCGCCACTGGCTAGCGGATCTGTAGGGTTCACATTATAAGTAAATAGGTTCACATTACAGTAATTAGTCATAGTTGCTGTTGATGACTTGAAAACATTGTTTGTATGCATGCAAAATATTATCTATTGGTGTGAGTCATGACGTTTTCAGACGTGTGTTAATGTAGGAGTTGGAGAGTTGTGTGAACAGATGTTGAATTGGAAGAAAAGGTGATGGCAGGTTCGATTCTGGATATTAAGAAGAAACTATCCTTAAAAAGACTTCACTCTGCTTGTAAGTGATTCCATTCAGGGTCGTTTTAAGGCCATCGTAGGCCCTGGGCACTTTCAAAGTCGTAGGACCTCCCCGACTTCATTTTTAATATTTTTCAAGATTGCTGATGAATTTCTTTTGTTCTCACGGATGCTTGCTGACAAGAAAACTGTGGCTGAAATGCTTACAGCACAAATGTAGAATAGGATGGTGACAAGTTTTCCAAATGTAAATATGTATTGCTTTCTGGATCTATCTTTCAATTTTTGGAACAAGTGCTGATGGGGAACGCTCCTTTTCTAAACTCAAATTGATAAAAATGTATCTTCCGTCAATGATCGGACAAACACGACTATCCTCCCTGGCATTACTTTCAATTGAAAAGGATTTGATGAGGGAAATGACATTTGAGGACGTTACATGTGACTTTGCTAAGACAAAGAGCCAAAAAGTTAACATACTGTAATTTACAGATCTACAGCATTGCAGGCTGACTTGCTCAGGTGCTCATCGCACACGGTTATATATAGTTACTTTAATACAAACATTAATAAATTTTACTGGCATTCTGAACTTGTTTTCACTTTATGTTCTGGCTTTTTTAGGCCCTTGAAAAGTCCGTAGGCCTATTGTGCCTAGTTGATAAAGCGGCCCTGATTCCACTGTGTTTTGAATGAAAGACCATTTACACCAACTGATTTTCATGGCTGGATATGTTGTTATGGGTGCATGAAGTTAAGGATATTGGTATGCAATGCCTTATCCTGAATAAAGCATCCAGCTTTGGCCATAGCCATATCAATTTCACCTTGTTAATTACCATATTAATTTTATCTTGTGGCTGCTTTTGTGAAAGTTCTTGTAGAAATTTTCTCTTATATTACGACTACTCACACCTTCTACCACTTGCTGTTAAAAGCTGTATTGCTGCAAGTGGAAACTTGGTTGACAGTTTCTTGAAGAAATGGATATTTTCTCCTCTAGCTGCATTACTAATTTTTTAAACAATTTCTCTTTTTGTAATTCCATCACGAATTTAATGTAGTTTGTAACATTTCATTTTCATATTTTCTTGTTTTGTCTTTGTATTATGGTTGGACTAAAACAATTTTTGTGTTAAAAATAGCTACATATATGTGTTTTCTATTTTATGTTTTAGATCATTTTAAAGTCATAATTCAGCACTAGATTTCAATATAATATTTTGCTCACGGAATACCTATGCATTCATGCATGTTTTGTGCTAACTGCTGTTAACACCAAAATTGTTCAGTGTACCCTAGAATACATAGGTATATGTATATATTTAAAATATTATTCATATTTTCTACCTGTGATATTCTTTGGACTAAGCCCTGCTTTTTCTATACTCATCCTTTCCTACCTTTCTGCCATAGTCCTTTTATCAATTTCCTTCATGATGTACAATTCTCCAGTACTGAAAGACATTGCCTCCCTTCTTTATGTTGAGGGTCTATACAATTATTTTTGGTTCCATTCAGCTTTTCATTGATGATGGGAATCTTAAGTCACATTTCATTAACTTGCTGAACTCATGTAACCAATAGGAAGAACACAGCCATGACAAACATGTTGAGACGTAGGCAGTGCTGTCTTGTTAGCTTTTTCTTTTCCTCACACCCTGTCTCACTTATGGATACCACACATATTAACAGTGTAGATATATTTTCGTATGAAGATTTCACAGCTTTTTTTATCAATGTTGGTGGTTGTTTTCAAGAAATGCTGTGTAGGTAACATTTTCTTACTCAACGTTTCACTCCTCCTACTGGGAGCGTTTTCAAGAGAATGGGAGGGAAACCGCTCTCGTCCCGAGCTTATATACGTTTCGTTAACCCATTGTTGACCCGATTTTGAATTTTCACGGAAGGCGATAGCCGTTGTTCATTAGACTGGGCTAGGAACCCTCTCCATATGCGGCTAAGGTCATATCCATCCTCCCTATTGAAGTTGTTTGGCCTTTTCACTATCTCGATCGATTCACACATAAGAGGCGGATGATATTCTTCCGTCTTCGTCAATACCCGTTCAGCGTTAAACATTATTTTATGCCCAGAGCTGGTGGCGTAATGTTCAGCGGCTGCAGATGCGTTCTCTTGAAAACGCTCCCAGTAGGAGGAGTGAAACGTCAAGCAAGAAAATGTTACCTACACAACATTTCCCGAAAACAGCCACCAACAGTGTACATATATATTTCTCTTTCCTTATGCCTGCATTGCCGGCACATATTTTGAAGGTGGCTGTGCCTTATGGTTCTTTATTAACATCTTAGACCACTATGGTCATTGGTAAAATATGATTACAGTTTTTATACATTGGTTATGTATGAATAGAACTTTTTCAGTCTAGTGTGCCATTTTCCTCCTAATGGAATGTTTGATGTATGCAAGCTTTAATGCACCTTTTATTGGAACCTTTTATGACATTCATTAGACTAACAGTAGATTTAAGCCAGAGTCAGGATTGATTTCATATTCTGTAGATTTTTTCAGGTACATAGTTGCTTGTGGCTTATTTAGATCTTGTTCACTTCAAGTGAGCTACAGATAGCACTAACAAGTGGGATTTATTCTAATTCTTACACTGATATCTACTAGGCATTGGTACTCTTTTTGAGAGAAATTAAATTATCTTCAATAAGTGCAACCAAAGTGGTAAATTAATGGTAACCAGATGCCAAGAGGTGGAAAAGAGGACATCACACTAAAAAAAAGGAGGATTGATGGAGAACAAGAGCGACGCTTGAAAGATAAGGACAATTTCATAATTAAGAACAATAAAAATTTATTAGCACTACAATTCTGTATTTTTTTCTTTGGATCTAATTTTTTCAAGCAATTTTTGCATTTTCAACATAACTCTTTTTATAAATTTTTACTAATTGTAAGACAATGATTTATTTGCTTCTCTCAGCAGCCCACTGAGATGAAATTAGAGAAAATACCCTTTATGCATTTGTACTGTGTCCTGGTATGCTGAAGAAATTTTGAGACATTTATTTAAACATTTAAAACGGAGTACATGTCCGGACTAATCCAGATATCTGTTCACCTCAGTGGCGGCTGGTGGTTATATAATTAAGGTGTGCATTAAAGAAGATAAATAATGATTAGAGATACGTGAAAATCGCAATTTCATTTTTATTTTATCGCACTTTCAATATCAGTTTATCGCATTTTGTAGCGTCTATTTTTTATTTTCATAATGAGGTAGATGACAATAAAATGTAGTATAACACAGATATATGACAAATTACAGAACATTTTGAATAATTATGCTGTAGAACAATAATAAATTAAGGAATAAGACATATTGTGGCGGAGGTGTAGCTTGCCCGCGCCCACTTGTAGTTCGCGGCCACGTAGAGTCCCAGCCAACCAGCAGCTGGCCAGTCGCTCACAAGCTTAAAGCGGTGAGTGTCGGCGGAGCATTTAAACTGCGCTCGGCACAAAATGTACGAATTTTGCCGTCGAAAAGGCAAATTTTCGTAAAAATATCATACAAGTCCAGTCATCGCATCTTTGTCGCATTTATTTGCGCACATCGCATCTATGTCTCATTTATCGCATTTGCGATTTTTACGCATCTCTAAAGGCCATTTTACACGGTGCACGTACTTGCACAATCTGACGTGTGAACGAAGGCGCAGTCAAAATTGCGTCTAGTAAAGCGGTGTATTGCTAGAACACATGCGAGAATGCGTGGACGTGAAATGGCAAAATAGCCCCTGTTCTAATTTCGTTCATGCATTCGCGCAATTCCACGCCGTTTCCTCCTAAAGACGTATTCAAAACTGTAGCACAGTGGACCATTAACATAAACACAGTGTTATGAAAAATGACTGACTCACTATCGCTTAGTGCAGGTACGTGGGTATTGGAACTACTCCACTTGCTGACGTTGACAGTGAACAAATGAAAAAATAGTAAAATGCACACCTGTCATTCAGTCAAGCATCGTCCGTTGAATTGCCGAATAAAAATTATAGGGTGCCATTTAAAAAAGACATACCGCTGTTTATATCTTTGTAAATAACAAAGCTACAAGGAGGCAATCATACTGATTAATGTCTCCCTGACAGCTAATGGACATTTGCTTGACAAATTTTTGAATTTGCATCTGGGCAAAAAGTTATTTCGGGTGGTCAAGATAAATGGGACACCCTGTATATCGACGGAATAAGGGGGGAGGGGGACCACGGTGGTACGCGCTCTTCCCATAGGCTTAAATAATAGACAACATATTTTATACGGTTATCATTACGTTCGATTTGTTTTGTGTATTACGGAGCGTCAATCGTTTAAATTTATATTAATAACTTTCATATGAAAATAAAGAGAAATTTTCGTGTAGTAATTATTGTATGTTGTTTTTGATCTCAATTATGAGAATACTGTTTGCCTATCAAACCCTTGTGCCCCCCCCCCCCCCCCCAACAAAAAAATTCTGGATCCGCCCCCTGGTTCTAACCTCAAATATCCTACTATACCTCCATATGTGAGTGAAAGAAATAAGCTACCTGACTCTAGTGAGGCCTCACTTGGAATATGCTGCTAGAGTGTCCCTGACGAGGTAGGACTAATAGCTGAAATCAATCGAGTACAGCGCAGGGCGGCCAGATTTGTGATGGGTTGTAACGACAAAAAGTACAGCGTTTCCAGTACCTATGTTAAACGAGTTAGGATGGGAATCTTTACAGGAGCGTAGAACGAAGTATAGGCTTAACTTACTTAGGAAATTCGAAGAAGATATTTTCTCAGACGAAGTGAATCACATCCTTTGTTTACCATCGTACTATAGTAGACGTGATCATGAGAATGAAATAAAAGAAATAGACTGCAAAACAGAGATATTTAAAGAGTCATTCTTCCCTCGTAAAATTAAGGATAGCGACGATATCTAAATTGATAGGATTAATGGCGTCGCTCGCTAGGATCACTCATTGCATGTTTTTTCATAGTTCTAACCTTGCATGTATTTGATCTAGGAATTACTAACCATTAGCAATTTTTTTATGAATAAGCATGTATATTTTGCTAGTATGCGTAATATTTCAATGACCGTGCGGTGTGCATGTGCGGTCCTCTTGCATGCTGCATGTTGGTGATTTGTCACCCCCTGCCAACCACCCTTGAGGTGGTTCGCAGGGTATTATGTAGATGTAGAGTCTCGGCGTGGGTGATGATAAAGTTTTTGGAGAAGGCGACCAACAGGTGAGCTCATTTTCATGGTGAGTTCCATCCTTGATGCATATAACCATGGTCCTGCATATAACTTTGCACCTTTGCGCGTGACTGCATACAAAGTCACTTGTTTTATTCAGTGCTTTAAAAACCGTCCGTCGTGGTAAGGCGACTAGACGGGTTTATTCTCCGACAGTGGTTTAGTAAGCACGATCTCCATCTCAGAACTGTGCCACAACGACATGTTCGGTTAGACCTGTCTTAGATTCGCCCAGCAAAAAATAAGGTCTGGTGGTGTGGTTGGGAGATACCTGACCGGTAATCTGGGGTATCGATATATTATCCGGGTTCGATTCCTGTTAAAGTCAATTGATTTTTTCATGGCAAATTTCATCCTTGGTGTATTTGAGCTCATTTTTATTTTCAAAAACTCAATATACTTAAAAAACAGCATCAAAACTCATCCGATGTGTTAGTTATTGGTACATTCACCCTATGTAAAAATTTCAATAGTCTGTGTCGACTAAATTATGCGAAAATATTCTTTCTTGCTTATATGGACTTCACTGAAAATACCGGGGCATGTACCATCTGATGGGCCTCGTGAACCGATCGTGAGTGGTCAATGATCATTACAATTCCTGGGTGGCTGAATCTGTACTGTTAGACGGAACACGTCCGCCAGTGGCGTAGCCAGGAATTTTGTTCGGGGGGTCCAAAATCATGGAAGAAAATGTTTGAAAAACAGTGTACAAAGTACTGGTTTTTAAACTAATTTTAATACTTTTAATAATCGAAAAAACTTCATTTATGAAAGAAATATTTTTAAAATTCACGATTTTTCAATATTTCGTTTTCTTTTATGAAGGAAAATAATTGTATTTTTATATTTCCGGAGGGGTACGGACCCCCCCCCCCCCCCCCGGAATCCCCTCCCTCCGAACTACCAACTAGGAGCACGTACGAGATTCGCAGTTGGAACTCTTTCATTGTTATGTTGTGCTTACTATCGCGCTAGTGATCCGAATTACGTTTCTTTTATGACGAGAGACGTCCAAATCGTTTTCCAGTCGACCGAACTTCCAACAGGGCCGGAGATCTGGAGACCGGAGTCTGGCAGGTCGACGAAAGAGATCGCTCATGCCGATAACGAAGATTCGTAGGGTGACCATCATTCGATCTCTCATGACGATTCACTTCGTCTCGATCGCGTCTGGTGGTAGTATTCGTTGAATATACCCATGATTTTAACGGCAATATTCCGTTCAAAACCAAACTGCTCCTATACAACAGCTGCATCAAGCCTCTCCTGTCTTATGCATCCCGGCCTGCCTCCACGCTGCAGCGACGCACCTAAAACGAATTCAATCTGACGAAAACGTCATCGTAAGAATAATAGGGAGGTTTCCTATTATTTTTTATTGCCTAAATCGAAAGATTGTTACTCCTGGAGTACGCATTTCACGCTCTTAGATTTTTGAATGACGATATCTATCATCATCATTAGTCAACAATCCAAAGATTGGTTTGACGCAGCTCTCCATTTCTCTCTCCTATCCGCTAATCTCTTCATAGCTACATATTTCTTCTCTTTTACATCCTTTATAACTTGTCCTATATAACTCATTCGGGGCCGTCCCTTGCCCTTTTTCCCTTCCACTAGTTCTTCAACGATTGTCTTCATCAGACCATCGTGCCTCAAAATGTGGCCAACTAAGTTGTCCCGTATTCTGCTTAAGGTTTTTAGGAGGTTTCTCTTTTCTCCCACTCTTTTTAGCACTTCCTCGTCACTCACACGGTCAATCCATTTTATCTTCATCATTCTTCGGTAGCACTACATTTCGAATGCTTCCACTCTTGACTTCTCTGCTGCTGTCAACGTCCAAGCCTCGCTTCCATAGAGAAACATACTCCATATGTAGCATCTGATGAATTGTTTCCTTACTTCTATGCTGGTATTTTCAGCTGTAAGAAGATTCTTCTTTTTGTAGAAAGCCCTCTTTGCCTGCGCTATTCCACTGTGTATTTCTTTCTTGCTCCGTCCATCGCTGGTAATTCGGCTTCCCAGGTAAGAAAACTCGTTCACCTCTTCAAGCTTATGCTTTCCAAGGTTGATGTTTATTTTAGCCTCCTCTCTTTTGCTGCAAACTAATATCTTAGTCTTCTTTTTGTTGATTTTCAGCTGATATCTGGCCATTGTCCTTTTCATCTTTGTCAACGCCTTCTTTAAATCCTTCTCTGTCTCGGCAATGACTGCTATATCGTCAGCAAATCGAAGCATGCTAATTTTTTCTCCGTGGATATTGACACCCGAAGCTTTCTCCTTGATTTCATTGGTGGCTTTCTCTATGTAAACATTAAAAATTAAGGGGGAAAGCGCACAACCTTGTCTCACCCCTTTTCTTATTCTCGCTTCTGCACCGTTTGGTCCACATTTGATCACAACTACTTGGTTTTTATACAAACTATGAATAATTCTACGATCATTGTAGAGTACGCCGATTTCTTTCAGAATTCTAAGCATTGAATTCCATTCCACGTTATCAAATGCCTTCTCTAAATCGACAAATGCTATGAAAGTCGGTTTGTTTTTCTCCAATCTCTTCTCTATGAGCATCCAAAGTGCCAAAATTGCTTCCCTTGTGCCCCTGCTTTTCCTAAATCCGAATTGGTCCTCATCAAGGAATATCTATATTTATCGAGGAACAATATCTATATTTCGTGAATAAACGAAAAGTAAAAATTTTCAAGCGCGCGAAAACGCGACGGCTAATTAGGAATGATGGGAAAAGCCCGTGTGACGTCATTCTGGTTTCCGCTGCCGCAAAGTGAGGTGACCTTGAGGCGAGGCTTTGAGCGCTGATACGACGCAGGCTGCAAGCAAGTAGCAGAGTACCCTGCTAGCAGGTAGCGCTTAGCTTAAATAAGGATTATTAATACCTTATCAAACGAAGAAAACTTTCCGACCTTAGCCAGTTTTAATAGGTGATTATTAAGACATGTTTCCCTGAGCTCTGTGCTTAATCCATGCATTGGTAATCTCAGACGATAAAAAACTCCTATCTACTCGTATAGAAACTAGGTCCCTGTGACGTCACGTCGATTGGCATCACATGGGCGCCAATCTGGCTTCTGGATTATTACTCATGGAGTACGCTTTTCACGCTTTTAGATTTTTAAATGACGATATCTATTTTTCGCCATTAAATGAAAAGTGAAAATTTTCAAGCGCGTGAAAACGCAACGGCTAAGTATGAATGATGGCAAAAGCCCATCATTCATACTTAGCCGTTGATAAAAGCCCCAGCTATAAAAGCACCAGTGACGTCATTCTGGTTCCAGCTGCCGCCGTGTGAGGCTACCTAGGTGTGAGGCTATGAGCGCCGATACGATGCAGGCTGCTAGCAGGTAGCATAGTACCCTGATAGCAGGTAGCGCTTGGCTGAAATAAGGATTATTAATACCCTATCAAGCGAAGGAAACTTTCCGAACTTAAGTAATTTTAATGGGTGTTTATTAAGAGATATTTCCCTGAGGTACGTGACTCATGCATGCATTGGTAATCTCAGACGATGTAAAACTCCTATCCTCTCATGTAGAAACTAGGTCCCTGTGACGTCACGTGGAGTGGAATCGCATGGGCGCCAATCTCGCCTTTTTCAAATGAAGATAAAATAGACCATTCCCATTCGTCTAAACTGGGATTTCTAAAACCAAATAATTTGCATATTATGAATACACTAATGGTGGGCAACGAATCGCAATCAGTGCATTTCGTTTTCTTTGATGAAGGAAACTACCCTATTGCTGGGGCACCTTGGTTCGTCACAAACAGAAATATCAGGAAATATATGAAGATAACTCCTCTTCTCTCCATTCTCAAATCATACCTTCCCCGGTTTGAAAAATCTTTCGCAGCGACGCCGAACGAACTTTTGAAAACCCTTTGGGAGTACCTATACCCCATCAGAAAACGCAAAATACTAAGTCCCCAAAACTGCCCTTATTCCTTCCCATATTCCCTCCCCCACTTAAGCAAGCCGTAGAAACTATGCCATGATAACAACGAGAATTTTAAACGCCTGAAACTACAAATAGCCAAGAAACTCTCAATAGACAGCCATAACAGCTGGGAACTTGAGAACAAATAAAAGCCGCGAAATTTCAGCGTAGCGTAGCGTGGCAATATTCCGTTTGAAAAAATTATAACGCAATTCAAACCCCATTTAATTATTATTCTAAGTGAAGTCATCAGTTGCCATAAATCCTAAGTTGATCTATGCATTCTCAATTGCTCAATCATTCTAAGGCTAGCGCACACCATCTTAGTCTCTAGCGGCTCCTAGCATAATAAATTATTTCATTTTAACACTGATGCGTGTCTCCCAAATACATGTGTGAACGCTGTGAACGTAATCAGAAAATTTGCAAACGTGTTAAGAGAGTAAAGGAATACATAACGTGAGACCGAATTTGCAGTGCTTCATTTTAATGCTGTCTTTTTGTTTTCTTTTTTCTCTGATATATGATTTTAACCAAGAAAACTACAGCAAATAGCTTGTTTTGAAATGCTACTTGTGTTTTAAAACGCGTGGTGCATTATTTTTTAATTATACTAGTGAGGTACGTTTTTATTTTACAATAAAAATTTTTAAGGTGTTATTTATATTTTTTGCAAAGTTCAATTTTTTCCTTAATCTAAATCTAACCGCAAAACATAATCAGCACACTTCTACACCGGTCAGATAAAAACATGGAGGTAAAACGAATGAAAGAGCGTAAGAAAAAGGCGAAAGGTCAATTGACCGCTGGCGGTCATTATAGGTATGCGGCTCACACGGTCATTCTGGTGTTGATATCTGTTTTAGACTTTCTGTGTAACAACAGTAGTTTTTAACGAATGGCGCAGCTTTCCTATGCATTTTATTAAGTTCTCGGATTAAGATTTTGCGCCGGATAAATGGTGTATTTAATTGATTCCTTGTGTTTGTCGAAGCACTTTGTATGACAATTGGGTAGTTTCCTTCATCAAAGAAAACGAAAGGCATTGATTGCGATTCGTTGCCCACCATTAGTGTATGCATAAAATACAAATTATTTGGTTTTAGAAATCCCAGTTTAGGCGAATGGCAATGGTCAATTTTAACCTCATTTGAAAAAGACCAGATTGGTGCCCATGCGATGCCACTCCACGTGGCGTCACAGGGACCTAAATAGTCTCCATACGAGTAGATAGGAGTTTTGCATCGTCTGAGATTACCAATGCATGCATGAGGCACAGAGGTCAGGGAAACATGCCTTAATAATCACCTATTAAAACTGCCTAAGGTCGGAAAGTTTTCTTCGTTTGATAGGGTATTAATAAACCTTATTTAAGCCGAGCGCTACCAGCTAGCAGCCTGCATCGTATCAGCGCTCAAAGCCTCGCCCTAAGGTCACCTCACACGGCGACAGCTGGAACCAGAAATACGTCACACGGACTTTACCCAGCATTCCTACTTAGCCGTCGCGTTTTCGCACGTTTGAAAATTTTCACTTTTCGTTTAATCGCGAAAAATAGAAATCGTCATTCAAAAATCTAAGACCGTGAAATGCGTACTCCAGGAGTAATAATCTTTAAATTTAGGCAATAAAAAATAATAGGAAACAACCCTATTGCGTGTACCTTCCTCTTTCAATTCATTTATAAATTTCTTTCCTTCTCTTTCAATGCATTTAGAATGCATTGAAAGAGAAGGAAGGTTTTTGAAAGAGAAGGAAGGCTTGCTTACCCCACATTCTTCCCTGTAACACGATTTTTAGCATCCTTTGCCCACTTTTTACTCGCTCCATCCAAACCGTGAAATTTCATCTAGAGGTTTTTCTCTTTTCCCAAGTGCTAGACATTGGATAAATGGTGTATTTAATTCATTCCCTGTGTTTGTCGAAGCACTTTTTATGACAATTTTGGGTGACATCCTCTTCATTCGACGTCACCAGATGTCGATGCCACTGGACGCTAGGCTAACCGTGGGGGGTGGGGCTGGAGTCATAAGCGACCACGTGCCCCAAGTACATTTTGGACCCCTGCGTTGTTTGGACTGCCACGCCCATATGAGGCCCCCTGGTCCGTCAAATGACAGCCATTAAGCCTTTTATATCCTCCCCCTTGGATAAGTAGCCCTTGTAATCAAGGTATGTCTGTCGCAGTCAGGGCTGCCGACTTAGAAAAAATATTGGGGGTCCCAAACCAGGGATCTTGCCCCTGGAAATTCTATAAGTATTGAGTTTTTAGTTTTTTAAGCATTTTAGAAGAGCCATATGATCAACATTAGAATCCTGATAACTTTAATCTCGATATCTGGACTCTCCGGGGAAAATCAACAAGCCTAACGCATTTTTTTCTCACACCCATAAGGAATTTTTGAGGGGGCTCGGGTCCCCTCAGGCCCCATGGAGTCGGCGCCACTGGTCGCAGTTATCATAGTTGAAGGTATTCTGTCGGTATAAGGTAAGTTTATGTGCAGAGAAATATCCCGCACGTCTCTTTTACCCATAATCACCCTCTTTAATTCCCTGCAAGGCTTATTCTCTTTCAATGGATTTAGAAATCTTATTTTGCACCCCTTGCTTACCCCACATTCATCCCTGTAACACGATTTTTAGCATCCTTGGCCCACTTTTTACTCGCTCCATCCAATCCGAGAAATCTCATCTATAGTTTTTTCTCCTTTCCCAAGATGTTTTAGTTTTATTTATCTTCAAATCCCCGGAAACGGCGCACTTAACTCATGCAGCGCCTTTACAGCGGGGGAGTCTAACGAACAATGAGGTACAACGGTTACAAACAGCCATATCCTGTATTGGGTCAGCTTACCTTGGCGGGACTCGAAACTTCAATCTGGCTGGCGAGGACTTTACTTCGACTCTGAGTCAGGAAGAAGTAGGGTACCAACAGTGTTCTCAGGCGGTCACCCATCCTAATATTACGTGCTACGTGAATTTTTATTGCGTTTGTGTGCCTCTCTCAGTTAATTTGAAAATATTCAGTCCGCTTAGGATGTGCAGTGTGCACAGTCGAATACAAAGGTATTGCGGCGAATCAGCGCAGGCTAGAAATTGTATTCACGCATATTTACAGTCTATAAGGGAGGAAAACTCGAACAAAATTCAAATCATCCGCAATACTGTAAGAAGGTCGTGATCTAAAATTATTAGTCGAGGGATGAGTCGAGGGAGGGTCGCTTGGGAGATTGAATAGCACAATCCTAGTCACGTGATGGTCTGATTGGCAGACTACGACGACAGCGTTTGTTTTCATGCTGTTTATTTCGATTCTCAAATTTATTTTCGTTGAATTGAATGGTCTCAAAGAAGGAAGAGTACCAGTAGCTTAAAAATAATTATTTATTTGCATTTATCCTGATAAATTTTGTCAATTTTCCATGGCAATGCTGAGGTAGGAGTTTCAGTATTGGCGCCTCCTTTTGGCCTGCATGGCCACCTTGATCGTTCTTGCATATATCTACTCTTAAAGTTCGAGTACGTGGACTCAATCCATTGTATCCATTTCGCATCAAATGTCACGATACAACTCGACTGCGTGCCTCAGCTGCAAGGCACAACATTTTCAGCCGGCTAATAGAGGAACCAGGGCATGGATTTCAGTCTCCTCAATAGTGTGGGGTAAGGGGTTGGGTTAAGAGGGCTGGAAGGTTTTGGTTTTTCGGAAGGGGGAAGAGGGGCTATCAGCGGCGGTTGGGGGCAAATTGGGCATCATTAAGCGGTTGGAAATCATATCTCGGCAACTCCCCTCCCCACGTTAAGGGAGGACATTTGGCTGTGGATAGGGGCGGCGGGGAAGGAAACCACTCATTTGGAAAGGAAACTATACCGTCATTTCGTTCTTGCTGCGCCATACACACCCTTCATCTTCCTCCACCAAAGTCAATTTTACGTGACTATTTTTTTCCTCCTGAACTGTCTCCTCCATTGCCCGTCCATTGTTGGACCCTCGGCGCGTGCAGCTTGCCTGTATCGCGTGCATATTACCGTGCGTCCTAAGATAGTGTCGATTAGTGATTAATTTCTACAATTTTAGATACCGAAACTCATACCAACAAATTTAATCCACACGATTATCAAATATAACACCCCCCTAAAACTTCTGATAAAAAAAAAACTGTTTGTTGAAGTTATAATGAGGGATCATGTTTTTCGAAGAATAAAAAGAAACGATCAAAGTTTTTGGCACGACCCTATGTTCCCTGAGAGGTGCCTGAATGCGCATTCCGACCAAAATTAAGCACTGGTCTTGAACCGACTCCCTTAATCAACTTAGTCGAAGTATTTTCGCTTCCCAAAAAGGTAAAATTATCCTTCCTTCTCTCTACTGATCGTATCTTCTTTTTTCGCGGCGATTTTTTCGTTCAAAACATAAGTTTTCATCTCGAAAATTTCGGGTTATTAAGGGTAAAACTTAAGCATTTTTTGGATGAATTCTTATTATTATTTACTTCTTTTTTAAACGAAGCGACCCGGGTTTCGATGAATAATCTTTATCATAAGGCGTAAATTATTTTCTATACGTCCATTTGATAGTCAGCACCCGCCGTTAGCTCCCGGTCTATAAAGGTTCCTTTTTTCTCATCAGATTTTCCTAGGTTTACGTTACTGACCCGTAGGGTTCATTATTTTCCTCGTTAATTTTCAACCTCGACAGATTCCTCTTACATTCCAACCAGTGGCGCAGCGAGAGGGGGTTTTAGGGGATAAAACCCCCCAGAGCTCAGATAAATTTTTAAGTTTAATCCATTTTACTTAATTGGATTAATATTACTTATAGAACAATGTAAATATTAATAAAATATCCCTCAGAGGGACGTAAAACTCACCATTTTGAACCATTTATCTTGAAAATTTTCTGAAGGAATGTCCCCACACCTCCCGCTTACCCTGGTGGGTATTCCACACCCTCAGACACCCCAGTGTTTTGCGCCTAAAACCGCCCCTCGCCTTAATTCCTAGCTGCGCCCCTGATTCCAACCACATCAAGGCAATGCTCTGCTTAATCCACTCTGATTCTTACGTTTGATTTGCCTTTCCCTGATCTAGAAAACCTCATAACCTTGGTTTTCTTCTTGCCTATCTTCATGTGATTTATCCCTACCGTCTATCATTACCACCTTTAATTGGTGGGAACTTTTGTAGTGCATCGTAGAATAAATTATAGGAGTAGTTGGGTAAATTTACAATTTCAGTTTTGATTCCCAAGGGAAATACTATTGCTAGTGATTTTCTTTTTCTAATCGCTGGAATTATCTCCTTGTAAAAATATGCTAAAGCGAATGTAAATAACTCGATATACATAATGGTTGATCCAGATTTTTTTCTGGGGGGAACAAGGATCTTCTCATATTTTAAATTAAAAACAAGATATGTACAAGAATTACCGTACGAAATGTTCTCTTTATTTTAATGTGATAGTTATTGATATGAAAGTTATTAACATGAAATTTAATGACTGAGGCTCCGTAATACACAAAACAAAACGAATGTATTGATAACCGTAATAAAAATTTTGCCAATATTTCAAGGGTTTGGGGGTCATGTTCCCCCTTGTCCCCCCCACTAAATTCACCTATGGTAAAGAGTATCGCAATGGGAGGTAAAATATGACGATATTTGAAGGAGGCGACCAAATGGCTAAGATCACTTTCGGCTGGTAGGAAAGAGGGATGGAGAGAAACCTAGTGTTGGCATTATTCTGCTCTTATGAAAAGGCATCAAAGGAACCACGGCTTAACCTCCCATCCGACCGTTGAACTTGAAGTGCACTCCACAAATCATTCTAGCATACAAGCTGGAAGTCTCTGAAAAATCTCCACCTCCGCCGTAATTTGAACCCGGTTCCACAGTTTTGAAAGATGGTCTCCACATTAACCCGATCTGCCTCGTTATTTGATATGGAATTAGTCGACCTCAAGGAAAAGTTCGAAATGTTAAGACTAAAGGTCATTGGTAGCGAGATTAGCCTCGGAGATGTGTGGTTAAAGTCTATTATTCACTCGAAAATTTTTCGGTATGTCCTTCATTTCAATCTGTTATTTCTCCGTTATTTCATATTAATTTTAAAAACTTTTTTCATTGCTTGAATACCCTCTTTTTTCCTCTGCTTGCAAAACTTTTTTATTCCTGTGATCAGATTTTTTGGAGCGAAAATTATATTCGTTGTGAAGATGGTGCGAAGGCTTCCACGGTAATGAATGGCAGCATCTTTTTGAGTTTCGTTGTTTATAAAAGTCTCGACTTGAAGACGCTTGCTGAAACGTACGTGAAACTGTTGTAAACAACAAACACGGTTGTAAACCCCAGGAGATGCTGCCATTTATAACGTTGTGGTACTCCTGGCTCACCATTACATCCATAAACCTATTTTTTTTGGACTGATGGCAATAGTCTAATAACGAGCATTACAGTTTAATATAAGCTCTCCCTTTGTACTAATATCCCTGGGGGCGGAAACCGCATAGAAGGGCGTATCCTGCCCGTGCGGTCTCAGCACTCCACCCACAATCACGCCCCGAACCGCAACCAACCACCCCCTTACACGTTGCCCTTCTCCACCTGCCCCCCAAAATGCACCCATGACCCAGCGGGTCCTGACCCTTTGAACCCAGGACGATGAAATCCTGGTTGGCCCACGATGCAGTGATTATTAGCCATCTCACTCCACGAATAACTCCAGTCCCCCTCAATTTCATCCTCACAGTACCTCATTATGGCTTGAGTGAAAGTGGTTGGAGGGTTGGAAGTTTTTTTTGAAGAGTAGGAGGCTCGCGTGGAGGTTTATAACCACAGCGCCAGTTGTCCGGAGCGTGCTTTATCCCATTGTCGTCAAGGCGACCACACCGAACAGCGCCCCCTTCCGACGCATGCGGAGGGAGAAAATGGTGGTATTCCTATCCTCCTCCCCTCTACCTCTCCCTTGTTTAATTCCTTCTTCCTTTCCAATACCTCGACCATTTTTTTCCCTGCTTTAGTCCTCCCCCCAAAGCAGCAAGCGGTAGGAATGCTCACAAGCATCGGCAAGCTCCCAGTAGGATAATTGGATGAGCCACCCCTCCCTCTCCTTAGAAACGATTGTTCGGTTCCCATTGTTCTCTCTGCGAGAGGGAGAGTGCGCGCGGGTGCCATGTTGCATGGTGAGACGTGATTCGATTCTCCCCTTCCCTTTCGACTCGGTCCCATTTCACTCTCTCTCCCATTTTACTTTCTTTTCCCGCCGTGAGTGACAGAGCCAAAGGAGACCAAATGACAGTGATCGCCGTTCGCCGGTCGTGTGTTCAAGGAGGGAGGATCAGTCTGGATCGTGAATGGCGAATAGGGGAGGGATAATTTGAGGTTCGAAATATGACCTTTAAAAATATATGGAGAGAGGGGAATGAAATCGGAGAGTATATTGGGGATAATACCTACTTTCGATGGTGGTATTCTGAGGGTTGGGTTTTTGTGGTGAGTCATTTTTAAGCAGGATCAGGGATGCCGACTTACAAAAAATATTGGGGGGGGGGGCAAACAGGGGATATAGCCCCGGGAAATTTTATAAATAGTGAGTTTTAAGTTTTTTAAGCATTTTAGAAGAGTCATAGGATCAACATTAGAACCCTGATAACTCGAATCTCGATATCTGGACACTCCATGGAAAATCGACAAGCCTGACACATTTTTTCCTCACACCCATAAGGAATTTTTGAGGGGGCTCGGGCTCCCACAGGCCCCATGGAGTCGGCGCCACTGAGCAGGATTGTAGCCTCCTTGATGCGCCGTATAATGACCTTAATATCCTCATCGCGATCACTTCGAGATGAAAACTATGAGCCTACCGTTTGTCTGCTTATATTTCCTTTAATTGCAAATACGAGGGCAATTGGGAAAGTAACCTCCGAGTAATAATAAAAAAACAAACCAGCAATGAGGAGAAAAAAATATTCACATATCAAAGGAACAAATCTCCTATATTTTTCAACATAGTCTTCCCCGTTCAAGCACTTGTTTTACCATTTTAACAATTTCCCAATTCCTTCTGCATTAAAAGCGGCCGCCTGCGATTGAAACCAATGAGTCACCGCGTGTTTAACTTTAATCAGACGAATTTATGGGCACTCATGTGCCTGTCTTAATATTCGAGAAGATGTCTGGGTACTGAAATACCTAAATGGGCAGTAGAGTGCCTTCTGACTACTCTAATGCCTATCTTTTCACTCGAGTACATATCTGCCCTAGTAGCACCAAAAGGGTTATATCTGTACATTTTTAAGATTTCGAAATACATCGGTACACAGAATTGCGAATCTGTATATTATACATATTTTATACATGTATGATGATCCATGGTTCTTGACGTATGCCGGAATCTTTAAAATATACAAATAATATCCTTACGGCGTAACCAGGGATCATCAGAAATTTATAAGATATTTATAATATACAGATTTACGACGAGTTATACGAATTTAATCTATATAAAATCCATATTATGGCAGCAGATATAATGCGTATTATATCTAGATATTATCTGCGTGGTAGAGGATATTTGCATGTATTTTATAGAGATATAATATGTATACAGTGTATACTATGATACGTATTAAATATAGACGAGCGTGATGCGCCCGCTCCCAGCGGGCTTCCCCCGCTCTTTGCAATGCAGGTTCACAGAGGGATAGGCGCGTTCCAATTTTAAGATGTAGAAAAAAAGGCAGGGTCTTATGTACAAATTTAATTGGATGTTCATGTACAAATTGAGGTCAGAGGACCTCTTTAAACACATCATTGGAAATAATTACACTATCCTCTGTTAAACGCACATGATGACTCATGCTTACGTATCAACAAGAGACTTGAATGTGGAGTCATCCGCATTTTAATAAAAGCTATTTAAAGAATGCGAGATATTGTTGCAAATTAACAAATGTATCAGTTTGTGCGCCGTTAACGTCAGCAATATCTACCGGTTTTTTTAATTATTTAAAAACCAATTTTAGGAAACAATGGCAATATTTATGAAGTAAGATATGCCGTCGTATATTCTCTGATAAATCCTGTGCATTTTGGTACCTCATTTGTAGAGTTTGGTTGCGTATACTTAAGTTGAGAAAATGGTATCTATACAGTAAAAATAATATAGAGGATATAATCCTATTGGTGCTACTAGGGTTGGTAGTAAAATACCTATCTGGGTAGTGTTCAGCCATTTGTTTACTCAAATAACTAATTTTGTACTTGAGTGTATTCCTGAGTACTGAAATACCAACCTGTACTTGGGTGCGTTTGGTACACTCCAGTCTCGGAGGCTCCGGAAAGGGATCATAGGATAGACGGGAGTAAAAATAAACGGGGATGGAGGCGCTTGCATTGAGAGGGTATTTTGGGGGAGGGTTCGTAATAGAATATGCCCACTCGTTGCGGTGTCATTACCGCGGATAGACAGGGGACACGTTCCGCTCCTTGGTCCCCGCGCGGGGCTGCAAAACAAGCGAAGGCCGTTCTTTCTCTCTTACTTTG
The DNA here is from genome assembly GCF_921293095.1 of Ischnura elegans. NCBI lineage: Eukaryota > Metazoa > Arthropoda > Insecta > Odonata > Coenagrionidae > Ischnura > Ischnura elegans. Next base: position 99,051,448 of record NC_060252.1, on the reverse strand, counting down.
TTTCGTCCCCGTGACATATGGCCTCGTGCTTCCTGCCAGAGCAAATTGGTTCTCTCTTTCGTTCGCCCTGTCTCTTTTGTTTGGTTGTTAACACAAGAGGGAAGGGAGGGATAGTGCTTGCACGCAAAGGTTAAATCCCTCCAGCGGCATTGTCGAAAAAAAAGAAACGACGCTCGGTTGCAGAAACAAATCGTGATCGCAAAGCGCACGAGAGAGAACGAGAGTGTTTTTTGATTCCGAGGAAAAGTTCAAAAAACGTCAGCTCGACCTTTAGTACTCAGGAGGACGGATAGGATAAAGTGTAAGTAGGAAATTGATTTTCAAAATTCACTAAATCTTGATTTACTTTGTGTTATTCCATTATAAGTTTTCCTGGATATCAGACAATTACTTATACCACTTATTTTTTAACAGAGCGCGACCTGGGTTTCAAAGAATTATCATCATCTTCGGGCGCAAATTATCATTTGTTTATAACAATAAGATAAACAAATCATGATTTGCGCCTGAAGATGATGATAATTCATTGAAACCCGAGTCGCGCTCTGATTGTCTGATATCCAGGAAAACTTAATTTATTTTCACATTTTTCCTATTTGATTTTCCGAGAACTGTATGTTTTTTGGGGCAACAAAGTCGATATAATCGAGAGATACCTATTGCCAGTAATACCGCAGTAAAATCCAATATCCTAGCAATAAAAGTATCTCTAACGCGGTGACATTCATAAACTCAGAGAAATTATTCCTTTGGTATCATTAAAACTACTACAAGATTCGGCGATTATGGATAATTGTAAGTTAAGTTTTTGGTACTGTGAAATAATTGTTTAACTTATGAAATATTTGTATTATTTTAAATTACCCCTCAAATGCCTATATTTTTAAATGCCGACAGTTCCTTATACCAGAACGACTTACCTTGGTTTCACCTAGAGCATGTATCTTAGGTGGTATGGTCAGATTAACTTCTGGTGAATTAATTTGGATGCTGGATTGTTGTGTTATTACAGTGTTGAAATACATCGCTCATTTAGTATCCTAATGTCACTATGACAAAATTACCATTTAGATCTGAGGTAGTGGCCTCTAAAGTTCCCACTATTCAAAAATTCTGACTCCCTCCGTTGATTTCGTAATCACGACAAAGGAAGCATTTACAGGAGCGCTATTCGACTTCTGCGCGCGGAACCATGATTAAGGGCCAGTTTCACCAACGAGGATAATTGAATTAACTCGGATAATATTATCAAAAACCGAGACATTACAACAATCGTGTTTCACCAGATGCATTAACTCGGTTTTGGGCTGTTATCTCGGTTTATACTTTTACTGACGATATTCCGCAGTTCAAAGCTTATTATCCGAGTTAATCTGAGGGCAGATGGCATGGCGCGCATGCAGCTTCATCAGCTCTCGGAAAATACGAATGACAGCGATGAAGAATATCGACATTCTATTCGGAGACCACGTTCATTATGGATAAATGAGCGTGCAGATTATTTTAATATATATGGTGAAGTACATTTATTTACTCATCCCAAAATGGCATATGAAACTGCAAAGGCAGTTCTCGCTCTCATTGAAGAAGACGAATTTTACTAACAAGGGGAAGTGGAGGTTTCCAATGCCGTATATTTTATAGCATTCGGAATGGCGAACACATCTATAAACTGGTGGTGATTCTAATGAATGGGCCTTTGTTTGGCTGTAATTAATTAATTTTCATGCGGTACTTTTAACAAGCCTTATTCAATAACGATTTATAATGCTAAAACAAGCGCGATATCTCATATCTCGGGTAGTTGGTGCATTGGTACCGTCGTCGACTCTCACCCAGGGGACCAGGGTTCGATCCTTCGCCGTGGCAACTTTTGCATGGCTTTTTTTTTTCGTCTTCGTTTTGATCATACGGCGACAAGTATATGAATAATTTTAATTGTAGCAAGCATAGACATGAGGAAAAATTTTTATCATCATAATGGGGTACGTGATCTCCCCTTGTCAAAGAAATTTCACGTTTCTTTCTCTTAAACTTGAGCTTTCCCATGCCTATGCTCCCCTTGAGCCAATATTTCCGACAACTCTTGCCAAAATATGTTCGTATTCATAAATGTCATAAGCCTTTCTTTGAATTTTCTTACATATATGTACAAAAACCTTTTATCTCTGTCCTCTTCCTGAATTAATACCTATGTAACAGCATCGTTATCTTCGAAATCTTAATTTTACCAATGTGAGACGTAATTAATTATTGTAGCACAAAATAACCAAGAACTGTGTTTGTTTAAATGTGGGAGTCTCGGTAAATTAAAAATTTTCATTTTTAAATAACGATGCGTTAAACAAAGGTGCTTACAAGTTTTTTTACCGCAATATTCTCGCATTCCTTGCTCTTGCTAAACGCGGTTCCCCTATTTGTTTTTTATTTATTTTTTACTACCCGTGCGTGGTATTTCGTAAGGCAAATTAATAAATCCTTACACGAAAACTTAATATTTGAGCTTTTCGAACTCTCATTGTCTATATTAATACTGTTGCTGTTCATTTTATCACTCTGTACTTGATTGTACACTTACCGGCTTATTAAAGCTGATTCCATGTCATACGGTTGCTTACCGTCATTTGTTTTTCCCACGTCAGAGTTATGAAAAACGTACAAGCCAAATCATTTATTCTGATTATCTCGGTTTTTGAAAACTAGGATAAAACGTCCTTGGTGAAACACGGTCATCACATTTCTGAGATAATGATTTTAACCGAGTTTTTGAAAACTGAGATAATAGAGAATATTATCCGTGTTGGTGAAACTGGGCCTAAGTCGGGCTCGATGACGGTGAGGTAAATTCCTCGCCTGCCAAACCGAAAGTCGCGGGTTCGAGTCTCGCCTGGGTAGGTTGCCTCTTTCCACGGCCTGGGTGTTTGTGGTAATCCAATCTTTAGATCCCCCTTTTGTAAAGGCCTTGAATGCACTGTTTTCAGAGCGTTGAATGGTATGGGATTTGCACCGTCGGCATTAGCCTGCTCTTAACGGAAGGCGCCAAAGGGATTACGGCTTAACGTCCATACAACGGACGGAGTGCTTGAAGGCACCTAAGCAGAGTTCGCGCAGCCTCTGAAAAAGCTCTGCCACCGTCGGGATTTGAACCCGGCTAGACTGGGTGGGAAGCCAGCACTCCAGCCACCACAACAATTCGATCTCCTGAGGGCGTTGGATATAAATAAAAAGTAAATTAAAATACCAGGATCCAAGATTGCGAGAAGAGTCTGATATGAACAATAGGGTAGTTTCCTTCATCAAAGAAAACGAAAGGCATTGATTGCGATTCGTTACCCACCACTAGTGTATTCATCATATACAAATTATTTCGTTTTAGAAATATACCGGTTTAGACGAAAGGCAATGGTCCATTTTTATCCTTATTTGAAAAGGGCCAGATTGGCGCCCATGCGATGCCACTCCACGTGACGTCACAGGGATCTAGTTTCTATACGAGAAGATAGGAGTTATACATCGTCTGAGGTTACCAATGCATGCATGAGGCGCAAAGCTCAGGGAAACATGTCTTAACAATCACTTATTAAAACTGGCTAAGGTCGGAAAGTTTTCTTCATTTGATAAGATATTAATAATCCTTATTTTAGCCAAGCACTACCAGCCAGCATGGTACTCAGCTACCCGCTAGTAGCCTGCGTCGTATCAGCGCTATGCCTCGCCTCAAGGTCACCTCACAGGGCGGCAGCGGGAACCAGAAATACGTCACACGGAGAGATTTCCTGGCATTCATACTTACGCGTCGCGTTTTCGCGCGCTTGAAAATTTTCACTTTTCATTTAATCGCGAAAAATAGATATCGTCATTTAAAAATCTAAAAGCGTGAAATACGTACTCCAGGAGTAATAATCTTTCGATTTAGGCAATAAAAAAATGAAAGGAAACCACCCTATTGCGGAGATAGTGTTCATTGTTATGGTATGGTATGGTATTTGGAGGAGGCGACCGACAGCTGAGGTAATTTGCGTCGTGACGGCAGGGTAGGGAGTAAAGGGTGGAGAGAAACCCGGCGTCTGCATTAGCCTGCTCTTAACGAAGAGTTCCAAGGGGACCACGGCTTAACGTCCCATCCGACGGACAGAGTGTTGCACTTGAAATGTCCTCCACACAGCATTCAAGCAGGGATCGGGCAGTCTGAACTCTACCACTGCCGGGATTTTAACCCGAGCCCACGGGGTGGGAAGCCAACACTCTAACCACTCCACCAACCAGGTAGTGTTTATTTTCATGGGGTCATTTTCATATATTTATTATTATTTATTTTATTATTGTATTTATTTATTATTATTATTTATTAGGTATTTCCGCCAAATTGAAAACTTAATGGAGAACGATTTAAATCAGGATTTTAGTGAAACTTTCTGATAAGTTTCTTCGTTTCCAGTTCCCATAATAACATCGATGTTGGGATTTCATTGTTGTTTCAGTGTTTTTGTTCCTCTGCTGCCGCATGATCAAGTGTGAGTTTCGTGTGGGACGGTTGCTTGGAGATATCGGTTGCCCAGCAACCGAGCGAAGGAGAGGTTTACTCTAAGCAGCCCAGCCAACCTCCATAAGCTCATTTGCATTTCGTTTTTTTTTATATTTATGCTTCCAAACAGAGATGGAGCGAGGTCTACCTCACCCCTCCCTCTCTGTTTCCGAAGATCTCCTCAGAGCTCACGATAAAAATCTTTGGGCTTTCGTCTCGACTTCCAGGTACCCATTCAAACACTCCGTTTTATACTGTTTTGGATTTTAGACGTCGAATGCCAGAAGAAAAGTGTTCTTTATTCACTTTCCTGTGAGACCTATTTGTGAGTCCGGAAAGTCATTCCCTGTGATTAGCTCTTTCGTTTTTCCTTTTCATCTTATCCTTAAGTTGCTCTTGAAATATTGCCAATAATTTACAAGTGATGCTAGCTCGATGACAGTTTAAGAGTGTAAATTACAATTAATATTGAATGTAAAGAAATGGGGATTTGTTGCCGCAGCGGGTAATGCGCTTGGCTGTTTACCGTAGAGTTTCGGGTTTAGTGTTGGTAATATTATTATAGTATTCTACCGATTAAGGTAGGTTTCCATGGAGTATTCGAGAAGCGATCTGGGAGCCTCCCTTTCCTTCCAGCACTGTCTTCTTTAATTCACATAAGGCCTACTCAATTTCAATCTATCTAAAAATCCTACTCTTTTCCTTCCCCTCCCTCGTTTCCCCAACATTCTACCCTATAACACCATTTTCAACATCCCCTCCCCGCTAAGCACTAACTCCATTTATGCCTTCTGTCTCCTTCGCATCTCATCTAAAGTGTTGGTATAGTGTTAGTATAAAAATTCAATTTACATTAAAATAAAAAATCAAGCTTTTATATTCAAAGATCAGGGAAATCGAGATCGAGTCACGATCTTCGAGTTTCGATCCAAACTCGATTTTTCAACCTCGACATCGACCGACATCTTATCAGCATCTCTACCGGCCTTGATACGCCATCCGTCCCATGTGAAAGACTTTTTCTCTGATGCCGGTAAAATTGAAAAGGCACGCCCATGATCATCAAGAAAGCATCTCAATCAGTTGATCATTCTCAGAAATTTTAGGAAATCCGATTGGTTCCAAACAGGAGTCTCAAAACTTAAATGCGCGTGCATTTTTACATTTTTCCTACAAATAATTCAAGCATGCCTCAGAAGAAAATGTTTTGGGATTTTTTCTACACCTCAAATGTGTATTTGGAGTATTTTTTCGAATGTATAGTAAACGTGTTTTTAAGAAAGTGTACTTTTCGATAAAAGAACCGTCGATTTTTTCGATTATTCCACCTTTCGATTTGAATTCCGATTTTTGTTCAAAAGTCGAGCTTTTCCTTTCGATTAAAAATCAACTTTGACCGATATTTTTCCATCAATATTTGCGTTCAAATCAAAGGGATACCCCAAAAATGAATCCTGGAATTGTGAGGTATTGAGCGGGGAGGGCATGTTGAAAACTGTGTTAGAGGGTAGAATGTTAGGCAAACGAGTGAGAGGAAGGATAAGATTAGGATGCTTAGGAAGAATGAAAAGTAGTAGGTAATGATGTAAAACTAAGGGGAAAGCAGATCTGAGGTTTTTCCAGCGTATGATGATATTGAAGTTTTTTCGGGTTTCCCACCGGATTATGTTCTCCATCTCTGCCGACGTTTCGATGGTCGTGTCGTCTATTGTCATCAGGGATCGCCTGATGCATTGCTGATGAAATGCATTGATTGCGATTCCTTTCCCACCATTAGTGTATTCATAATATACAAATTATTTGGTTTTAGAAATCCCAGTTTAGGCGAATGGCAATGGTCAATTTTATCCTCATTTGAAGAAGGCGAGATTGGCGCCCATGCGATTCCACTCCACGTGATGTCACAAGGACCTAGTTTCTATACGAGTAGGTAGGTGTTTTACATTGTCTGAGATTACTAATGCATGCATGAGGCACAGAACTCAGGGAAACATCTCTTAATAATCGCCTATTAAAACTGCCTAAGGTCGGAAAGTTTTCTTCGTTTGATAAGGTATTAATAATCCATAATTAAGCCAAGCGCTACCTGCTGGCAGCCTGCATCAGCAGCCTGCGCCTAGTGGCGCACATATCCTCGCCCCAAGGTCACCTCACTTTGCGGCAGCGGAAACCAGAATGACGTCACACGGGATTTTCCCGGCATTCATACATAGCCGTCGCGTTTTCGCGTGCTTGAAATTTTTCACTTATCGTTTAATCGCGAAAAATAGATATCGTCATTCGAAAATCTAAGAGCGTGAAATGCGCATTCCAGGAGTAATAATCTTTCGAATTAGGCAATTAAAAAATAATAGGAAACCACCCTATTGATAAATTTATTGGAGGGAAACAGTAAAGTAACAATCCTCCGAGGAAGGTCAATAAATCCGTTATTGGGGCAGATAAAGGAGGACACAAGGAATATGAACATCTGCGAACTGAAGGGACTCGCACGGGAAAGGTATAAAAGGAGGACCGCAGTACAGTGGAGTCCCGCTTATATCAACTATTTGGGACTGAACCCTGTTCGGAATACTTGATTGTTCGGATATTGCCCTTCATCGCATACATCGGATCCAAAGGCGCGGAAGACATCGGATCTGGATCCGAAATTTTAGATAATAGCTTCAGTGAATGCAACGCCCCATAAGGGTGGAAAGAGTTCCGATTCTATCTTCGAATGCGCCGTCGCGTGCTATTCTTGTCCTACTCATGGACCGTTTTGTTTCAAAGCTCTCGGGAAAATAGTGTGACTCTTCACAAGTAATTGAACAATCATCGGGGGAATCTCAGCGTCAGGAATTTAAAAATGCATTTGGATCCGAAAGATACGGCTCCGAAAATCAAGGATCCGATCCGTATCTGGATCCGAGAAAAATCCTGAATCTGTCCATCCCTAGCACCTATCATATCGAACAACAAGCTTCTGTATACCGTTGTCATAGACAGTTGCATCCCGAGTTGACAGCCACTACAAAACTTGTTTTCACGCTTTCATCGCCATCGTGGCAATGACCGCCTAGGTGCTTCTTCAGATGAAAAAAGTCGTGGTACAGTTGCGACCTTCCGACCAGGTCGAAACTGTATGGAGGATGTTCAAATTGTTCCCAACCAAATGATTCTGTGCGATCTTGAGTTCGATTGCCTCCATGTGTACGATTCGCTTTTGGAAAAAAGTGTCGAAACGAGGCTCCCTAGTGCAGTGGTGCAGCGAGGGGGTGTCTTGGGGGATAAATCCCCCCAAGAGCTCAGAGAAATTTTTGAGTGTAATCCATTTTACTTAATAGGATTGCTATGACTAATATAATAGTGTAAGGTTTAATAAAATATCCCTCAGAAAGCCGTAAAACTCACCATTTTGAACCATTTATCTTAAAATTCCGCAATTTATTAATCTCGCACATAACGCTTATCCTGATGGGTATTCCATACCCCCACACACCCAGGTATCAGTTGCACCTAAACCCCTCCCCCCCAGCCATAATTCCTATCTGCGCCCCTGCGCTAGTGTGTACTCTCCCCCTGCCAAACACCCTTGAGGCTGCTTTCAGGGTATTAAGAATATTATTATGACAGTATTCTACCTATTAAGGTAGGTGGAGAAATAAAGAAGTGATATGGGAGCCTTACCGCTCCTCCGCTGGGAGCGCTACCTTCTTCCAATCACTGTAAGGCCTACTCCCTTTCAATCTATCTAAAAATCCTATTCTTTTCCTTCCCCTCCCTCGTTTCCCTAACATTCTACCCTCTAACACCATTTTCAACATCCCCTCCCCGCAAAGTATTCGCTCCATCCATACATTCTGTCTCCTCCGCACCTCATCTAAAAGCAGCCTCTCCTCACCCACCATGTCCAACACTTCGTCGTTCCTTTTCCTCTGCGTCCATTTCACCCTCTCCATTCTTCTCCATACCCACATCTCGAATGCCTCCAATCTTCTCTCGTCTTCTTTCCTCAGTGTCCACGTTTCCGCACCGTAGAGAGCTACACTCCAGATCAAACTCTTCACTAACCTTTTCTTTAAACTCTTTCATAGCGACCCTCTCAGAAGCTCCTTCCTGTTCATGAACGTGAATGAAAAATAATACTTAGTGGAACCTCCATTTACCTATCCTGATGGGAGATGGAAATGAGTTTCACGGAGTTCTTCGGAGGATGACTGCGCAAACCTAAGAGAGTGGTGCGAGCAGGGAGCGGGAGAGAAAAAAATGGTGGAGGGCTGGCAGACGGCGGGTAGGCGGTGTTGGGAGGCTGAAGATCTTTTTCTCTTTTTTCCTCTGGGGGAGGAGGTAGGATTGATGAGGGGGAAGGGCAAGACTTCCCATGATAGGTGGGCAGTTGGGGGGTGGGGTGGGGTGAGGAGGAGAGTTGTTTATTCGAGGCAAACCTGGCGTCTAAAGCCGTGTTAAAGCATCGTTCGGAAAAAGAAAGCCCGGTAGCCGTGTTCTGCTGAGAGGCGTTTAATGGCGTCAGCGAAGGAGAGGTTGGCTTATGAGGGCCAGACTGCCTCCTCGGAGATGTGGGGAGGACATCGTATTATAGCCTCAGAGGGAGTGGTGGTTGGCAGAAAATGAACAGATTGGCATTGTGAGTTGGGATAACGTTAAGAGCATGAGCATTGAGTATAGACTAGGAAGACTAAGCGCTGCATTTGCGTTTTTCTTGACCAACACTTTTAGAATGTATTTTGAAAAGAATATTTGGTGACTATAGACAGGGGCGCAGCTAGGAATTAAAGCTGGGGGGTTTTCGGTGCAACTAATACCGGTGTGTGTGGGGGTATGGAATACCCACCAGGAAAAGCAGTAGGTGCGAGATTAATAAATTGCGGAATTTTTAGATAAATTATTCAAAATGGTGAGTTTTACGGCTTTCTGAGGGATATTTTATTTATCCTTACACTATTCTATTAGTGTTATCAATCCCATTAAGTAAAATGGATTAAGCTGGAAAATTTCTCATAGCTCTAGGGGGTTTATTCCCCCAAACCTCCCCCCCCTCGCTGCGCCACTGCCCATAGATGTCGTCCATCGAGGTTATAAAGTCAAATAGGATATTTACAGAGAACATGGACGATTCCATGCAGGCTCACCCAGCCAGTGGCGCAGCGAGAGGGGTTTTTTGGGGATAAAATCCCTCCCAGAGCTCAGAGAAATTTTTAAATTAAATCTATTTTAGTTAATTGCATTAATATTACTTACAAAATAGTGTGAGGATTTATAAAATATCCCTCAGAAGGCCGTAAAACTCACCATTTTGAACCGTTTATCTTAATTTTTCTGGCGGAGGACCCCCGCACCTCCCGCTTACCATAGCGGGTATGACATACCCCCAGGCCCCCAGCATTAGTTGCGCCTGAAACCCCCCTAGCCTTGCTTAATTCCTAGCTGCTCCCCTGCAACCAGCTCCTTGCACTGTCCTTGTCTTTAGTTTCATTTTTTTGAAGCAGGAAATCAGATGGCAGTAGGGAGCAGGCTACTGTGATTGTTTTTTTTTGCATGACAGCTTAATGGTGGATGTTTGTAGTTCGCAGAGGAAATTAGTAATATCTTGGTGGAAAATAGGTATACGGATTTTTTTTCAAGGATTTTCCAAGGTGTGTTATTATGGGTTATTTTTGTCAGAATATTACGAAACTCCCCAAGTTTACGTATAAATCGTCTGTTATTAGCCTCACATGGAGTGGTGGCGCCAAGCCGCGGCCGGCTACGGAAAAGATATCACGGCGAACTGCTGAGTCTGCCATGCATCGTTTAATTTTTAATGTTCGTGATTAGGAGTATGAGCATTGATCGGGAGGAAGCTCAAGAAGGTAGACGCTGCTACTACGCTATTGATGACAAACACTTTTATCTTACGTTTTGAATAGAATACTGGGCACTCATAGACTGCTTCTATCGCCGTTGTAAAGCATTAAAGGGTATGGAGATTGTGGATGATTTTATCCATATACTTTTAATTTCACACTTTTTACAGGTATTTGAACCGACCGCGGTGGTGGGTAACTCAAGAGATTTGACTTCTAAGACGGCATTCATGAGCAATTAACACCAAAAGTAGGTGACCGTCCCCAAGTTTTGATGCATCAAAATAATTAAGGTAAATCGGAGATCATGTTAGGTTTCTTTTTCAAAACGAATTGTATATTGTAGTATTCATCGATATTTTTCGCATGCTTAGTCAATTATTGCTATTATAAGAATATGTAAAAATTCAGATTTTTAAATGCAACATTTGGCCCTAACATCAATCGAGACAACTCGTCACAATGCGTATAAATTTACCTGTTAAGTTCATTCATGCCATGATTTTTAGATAATAGGGTGGTTTCCTATTATTTTTTATTGCCTAAATCGAAAGATTATTACTCCTGGAGTACGTATTTCACGCTTTTGGATTTTTAAATGACGATATCTATTTTTCGCGATTAAATGAAAAGTGAAAAATTTCAAGCGCGCGAAAACGCGATGGCTAAGCATGAATGCTGAGAAAAGCCCGTGTGACGTCATTCTGGTTCCCGATGACGCCGATAGAGGTGACCTTGGGGCTAGGCTTTGAGCGCTGATACGACGCACAGTGGGCTAGAATAGAAAAAAGCTGGCCAAAAGCCGCTAGAGTCTAATTTATTAGTAAATTAACGAAACATTTTACAAATTGTGTATTGTAAATGTGCAATTTAACTTATTTAGGATTATGTAGGCCAAAATGTTGTTTAGAAGGGCGATAACAATTAAAATAGGCGAATGTGATGCGGGAAGCAAACTCTACAGGGGCACGCCTATCTTCTGCTCAAGAAATATCAAGGGAAAAATAGAATTTTTTCTACTGCTAACAACGTTAAAGCTATCAAATAGTTGTGCATAAGGTAAATTTTGAGTCAAAAAGTCAACTTTTCTGGTATGTTTTACCCGATTTTTTCTAATCTTCTAATGTTCTAATCCTTGTGTCGGACTTCCAATGCCTCTTCGGAAAGCTGCCCAATAGGAAGAATGTCATATTTCACGATTCCTGCTCCATTTATAAAAACTTTGTGAATAGTTCCCTCTCTATTTGCCAAGACGACACTATGTAAATCTTGACTAGTCACTGTCGTTGTATCCATAACTGAGCAACTACTCTGTGGACGTCCTTCGGCAATTCGACAAGGAATACTGAAAGGAAACTGACTCGGCTAGAAATGAGCGAGCCAATCGCTTAGACGGCTTATTTTGGGAAAATTAAATTTCTAGATTGGAAAAATTTGCACGTGTTCAAAGTAAAAGAACAAATCTGGGGACACAAGTGGGCAGCCGCCGAGTGAAAAGGGCTAGGAAAGCGCGCGAACCATTAGGTTTATTACCGTCCGCACGCGGCCTCCGCGCGAAGACCCAAGGGTAAAACCGTCAGATAAGGGTACATACCATTAAGTCACCGCAAATAATAAGTAGTTGAGTGCAATGCAACATAAATGTAAACCAGTGGCAGAGACCATAATAATTTATAATTTTAATATTGAAGAAATACTAGCTAATAATTTCACTGTCAAAAACTTGAATCAAAAAGACATTAAAAAATATCAGGTGATCAGTTCCATCGAAAACCGAACTATAATCATTCTTACATGGGTAGCAAAAAAAATTGCGGACTACAACTAGGAATCATTTTAAAAATTTTGCTTAACTTCGAACTGCTTCTCGCTACAATTGAAAGTAAAATCTTTTTCGATGGATAAACAAACAAACACAAAACTCGATAAACAAACGATAATTGCCGTTAAAAATGAAATTCAATGAAAAATCAACACAGTTTTTGAAAAATTATAAAAATATGAATTAACAAGTAAAATGAAACAAACACTGTCCATATTCATTTTATGAAGACCAATTTTATGGATAAAAATACATTGAAACCAATATTCGTAACAACGACACTGTAATGAAGCTACAAATTTTGCTATTTTCAACGGAAAAATTTGGTCGCTAAAATCACTCCGACATGCTCTACTTTAAACAGCTGTAAACATTATATTAACGTATTCCATGCTCTGTATGGTATCCTATCTTATAGAGTACATGCTTAATAATGAATACCAACTGTTTTTGGTTGATTTGCGCTAACTTCATTTTTCGACTTTTGGCCAGCTTTTTTGGATTTTGGCCCACTGTGCGACGCAGGATGCTAGCTGGTAGCGCTTGGCTTAAATAAGGATTATTAATACCTTATCAAACGAAGGAAACCCTCCGACCTTAGGCTATTTTAATAGGTGATTATTAAGACATATTTCCCTGAGCTCTGTGCCTCATGCATGTATTGGTAGTCTCAGACGATGTAAAACTCCTATCTATTCGTATAGAAACTAGGTCCCTGTGACGTCACGTGGAGTGGCATCGCATGGGCGCCAATCTAGCCTTTTTCAAATGCGGTTAAAATTGGCCATTGCCATTCGTCAAAACTGGGATTTCTGAAACCGAAGAATTTGTTTATCATGAATACACTAATGGTGGGTAACAAATCTCAATAAATACCTTTCGTTTTCTTTGATGAAGGAAACAACCCTATTGCTTATACTTGCGCATGCGCCTAGCAGTGCATTAGATATGGGGTGCTACCCCCAGGGAAATTTTCCCATGACTCCTCATGAAAAGGGTTTGATGCTAGGACCGACACTTTACTCCAGCGGAGCGAGAATCACAAAGTGTATGCAACTTAGCGTAATGACTTGTCAGAAATTTTTTCTAGTGTTTTTTTAAACTTTCATGAGCTAAAACGTAATTGTTATCATTTAGCAGTGAGTCATTTCAACATATAGTGTGTCTTCTATTGTCCTGCAAAACAAGATAATTGACCCGGTAGAAGTTCAAAAATTATGGCTTTGAATCGGGAGAGGGTATTTTTTCCCAATTTATTCATTTTTGGCAAAGCTACGATTTTATTTTGAAGTCTCGATTACGGGAGGAAGTTATGAAAATGAGAATTTGAGTCTCGTATGGCTACGACTTCCAGGAAGCAGTTTCTGTGGCGTGGCGACGATATAAAATTGGTTTTGAGGTGAATTTATTATCACGTCCTCCTTTTTCTCCGTGCGTTCATAATGGTCTGAATTGCCTGTGGCTGTCAAATTCAAAGCGTTGAATCGCCAGTAGGTTCTCACCATAAGTGAGAGAGCATCGGAAAAAATCAGCCCCGGCGAGAAAATGTATGCACAATTTTATACACTTTATTGGTGTAAAAATGTAGTTACGTCGAGACTATGTAACTGAAATAAATGCTTGTAAATTGGAAATAAGGAAGTTGTGATCGAAAATGCAGAAGACAGCCTTTTTACTGTTTTAAGGAATATTATTTATCGCATTGAGTTCGGGCGGACTGGTTCAGTTATTGGTGGAACATTAAGTTAAAATTTTGGTATCGCAAACAAAAAGATTTGTATTTTGTGGGGAAAAAAGGTAAAAGTAGTTTTATTGCCCGTTTAATTGTAAGGGAGAACACCCAGATGACGGTAAATTTTCTTTCGTTAATTTAGATATTGATTTGCATAGTATAATTGTTTTTGAAGTGTTTGACATTAAATACCATTACATTTTTACGTTAAAAAGACTGTATAAAAAGGGTATTGTCGCGCGCCGCACAAATTGAATTCTGGTCAAGTTGTTAAGTGACGACAACCAACGATATTTCTAAGTAATGAGTTGAAAATTATAGGTCTACAATTAAATATAAATCATAAGTAATATTTTGTTCCATTTAAATTTAGATGGTATCAGAGGAGAAAATTCTTATTTTTTTGTTGCTTGATTCTCTAATTTTTATCTGTGTAAAAATTATTACTATATCAACTTAGTAGTATCAAGTTGTATTTTTTACCTCAAATAGGATTTTTTCACCTTGAGTATTCTCGGTGTTTGGGGCTTTGTTCTTACTTCAGCAATAAAGCAACTAAGGAAAATAATTGGTTCTAAATTTATTGTTGTTTCTCTCTTGCCTTGCCTGAATCATCTTCATATATTTTTGAAATAATTATGAAAAATGCTTCCAATTATCTGACACATGAATTTTCCTGCAATCAAGGCCGAGTAATTGCATGCTATGAGACTTAAGTTCGTTTTTGTCCAATAAAAATGAACAGTAGAATAAAATGCTTTGCGTCAGGAAATTGAATGATTTCCAAGTGAATCACCATTGCAACATTGAAAATATGACAAGACCAAGAAGTGAATGAGCTCAAATATATTGCTTGCACACCGTTTAGACATTTTATCTTACTCCCAAAGATATGGATTATTGGATAGAATGTGTTGTTTTTTTTATTATTTTAATATAGCACTCTTAAAAATGTGTATTTGCCTCATTTGCGTATTTGAATTCGCTCCATAATACTATTATTGTCTGATATCCCATTTTGAGGCATCCTAAGCGCTATTCTAAGTTAAGCCGGCTTCGGTGGCGGCGGGGTAAAGTCCTCGCCTGCCAAACCAAAGGTCGCGGGTTCGAGTCCTGCCTGGGTAAGTTACCCCTATCCACGGCATGGATGTTTGTGATAGTTGTTGTATCATGTTATACCCTCCGATGTAAAAGGCCTTGTGAGCTGTTTTCGGGGCGATGGAAATAATTAAATAAATAAAAAAAAATTTATCTACATCTACCCCGGAGCCGCCTCAATAGGTTTGTGGCGAGGGCTGTTTTGACATCAGCCATTAACAAATATGGAAGTGCGCATATTTAGTTTATTTAAATGGTTAATAGTTCAGAGGGAAAACGAACTGCTACACATATCCGTTCGGCGAATCATCCCTCATAGTTTAGCGTTTCTGTCAAACCTGGAAATATTTTTGAGTTCTAATATGATGCTCTCCGTGCAGCTCTTAGAGATATCTTTTCGCAGTATCTCAAGCAATCTAAGCTAGGCGCGAAGCCTCCGTGACTCTAGCCTCCTTAATTCGCTTAACATCTTTGAAACGCTTTCTGTACGCGCACAGCTGTTTTTGACGAATCTTATGACTTTCCTTTGTATTTTATTAGGTCCTCGGATTAAATCTTTCTAAGCCGGATCCCATACGTTCGCTGCACATTCAAGACTCGCTATTGTAGGAAAACCCTAAAAATCGAACACCTCAAGTAATTGCTATCAGTGTCCGTCATTGTGGTCCACCTGTTAGTTTTTAAAGGTCGATCGTATGCGGCCGATGAGATGGAGCGCTTGGCTGCTGATACCCACCAGAATAATTCGGGTTAATCCTTCGGTCATTCCGAAACAAAAATCCTCGTGGTGAGTAATGGCGCGGGGAGGAAATTATGCCCTGTTTATAATTCAAACGCCTGTTGATCAGAGTCCTCTATATTGCCATATAATTACCACGAGAGAGTAGTGTTGAGAGAGCAATCTAGAGGACTCTGCTGTTGATTAGACTGCGATGACCTCTACCCTCACCTATCCGAACCAACCTTCAGGCATTGAATCTATTCTGAAGGGTTTCGTACTAGATTTTAGATGGAGTAATGATGATTTTGCAAGCATAAATTTGTAAGTAATCTACAACGAAGAACTCTTTGAATGCACTGTCATCTTCTACTGCTATACCGAAACGAGAACGCTTCCAGAAATACTTGGCAGTCGCTAGGGGATTAGGGAACCACAGCATGAAAAATTTATTTTAGTCTTTTTTCGACTCCACCTCCACCACTATACAGAGGGACTTCTCGTGATGGTCATTACTTCTCCAGCATTCACGGGAAAATTGATGGTCAGTTGAAATGAAGAGAAATGGCTCCACCGGTCATAACTCAACCTGGAAGAGACTGTCAAGTCCGGCGAAGGTGTGAAAAAGTACCCAATTCATAACGTTATTTTTAGCATCGACCTCGCGAGTCAAGCCAATTAGCAAAGCACGCATACATATATAAATGACATGTTTTTCGTTTTCTCTACAAATTATGCCATTTTTTCCTACCGCTGCTGTACCGCATTGACATACGTCGGTAATAGCTTGATAGAAGCTATCCTGTCCTTATTATCTCTACTATTAGTCTTTGGATACTTATGTTTTAAGAAACTAATGCCTTCTGAAGAAACGTTGAATACGGTACGCATATGGAGCAGCACCAATGAGCGCAAAATTGGGCCAGTTCTAATGGTTAGAAATTTCAAGAGCCTCGCTCCTGCTCAACCGGTATTTCTCATTGATATATATCTCGTTTATAAATGATCCATTTATATTGAACGTGTCAGGCTAGATAAATTGGACCCTTTTGACCGTAATTCAAATTTGAAATTTTTACCTTGCGACTATATTAAATATAATTTTACTTGAGGTAAATGGCAAATGTTGACAATGATCTACTTTCTACTCGCTGAAATTTCAATCTCCGAGTCTTCTTTCAATTTATCTCTCAGTAATAGCTCAAGTTTTAAATGAGTAAAATTTCATCAAAAAAAGACGCAATACTACTAGTCATTAAAGCGCCATGTGTCCTCGTAATACCCAGGAGCTTAGCGTACTCGTGACTGTCTAAAGAAACTTCAAATAAACCATAAAATTGAATGAAAATTTACTTAGGTTTTTTATCAAATCCTATATAAGTGTATCGCCATTTAGTATTGCTTCATTTTTATTTTTGCATGTACCGCTACAGTTTGATGGGGAGTACGTAAAGAATTACATACATTGGGGAGTACATAAAGGTTGACTGTAGGTATGTGTATATTCGAAAGAAATAACTCGTTTGATACAATTTCAAATAAATAATGAATTGACATTGGGACCCAATTACGGAAATCTAAATTCTTTTCTCGTTTTAAGATTTGTGTTGTCTGATTTTTAAGCTTAAACACGTGATGAATAAGGAAAAAAAAGCATTTATAAATCGTGGTGAGACATCGGCGAGACAGGAGATAAATAGCAATAAATTGAGAATTTATAATTTCCCTGTATTGCATTGCTGGATTTATAACTACCTTCAGCACTTAGAATACCCAAGGCGACTAAATGTTACCCATTCTATGACTGAAATAAAAATATCATTCGATCCTAATTAGTTGGTATAATAATAACTTTTTAACACGGAAACATAAAGTAAGAGTTAACACAAAGAAAGTAAAACTGGTTAGAAAAAATCTAGAATCTTCCCCTTTGAAATCATCTATATATTATAATAATAATATTTACTAGGGGCAAAGGCCCATTTGACAAAATTTTACAAAATTAAGATAAATATATAAACATAAAGTAATTACATTGTTTCATTCTTAACATAACATTCTTAACATGGTACAAAGTATTACTGACGCCTTTTCGTGTGTATTTTTGATGAAAATCGGAAATTACGAAAGAAGCCTCTTTTAATATAAGACACGGTCTCAGGCGTTACTTTGTGGAATTGCTTCATGTTGAATGAAATAAAATAACTGTTTTATTCCACACTTTATTTTAAATCGTACGACCGGTTTCAACACTTAGTAGTACCTGGAGTAGGACCTGATGATAACACTAAGTGTTGAAACCGGTCGTACGATTTAAAATAAAGTGTGGGATAAAACATAGTTATTTTATTTCATTCAACGAAAGAAGCCTCCTTATTGGAATCGTAAGATATTATTCCAAATGTGCAACAGCATACCAGGTGCGAAGCACCAGTAAAATTTATGAAACTAATTTCACTTTGAATACTAAAACACTTTTACTGCCAATGATCGTATCATAGTGGACAATCATTGAAACAAATTCGTAAATATTGCTGTTTGTTGCCGATGGTCGTATTTTATCATCCGTCTGCTTTTTTCTGTCCCTTTGCCTCACACGGCTATTAATATTCTCTTATGAAGTGTCTGCGGGAAGAACACCTCTTTTTTTATTTTTCTCTCTGCCTCCGGCCGCAAGTCTCCTCGTTCCCTTCTCTTTTTCGCTTTGGTAATCGAAACCCGAATGTTGGGAGGGAATATCTCGCGGCTCCAATTCGGACTAGTCCCACTTCCCGTATTATTTCTTTTGGCGATTGTAATATAGCGGTTAAAAAATACTCAATGTGATTCGTTGAAAAAAAGAAATCAAACGTACCCTCCAAATTGAAAATCTCCATATAGTTTGCTTGTGAATATCTTGTATTCCCGTTGTGGTAGTGTAACAAAAGACTAAAAATACTAGTCATTTGCAATAACACAGTCCAACAAAAATTTTTGTTTAAAAACTCTTTTATTTTAATAGCCGATCTTTATAAATTTTCACGTACCGAATCCAAACCTGGCCTTAGTTTTTTTGTATCACCCATAGTTTCCAAGCAATATGTATTTTAATATTTTGCATTAAGTATACCCCTATACGGTATTTAGGGAAATCAATGAAACACTGCGTTACATCATAAAATTGTTTGTACTTACTGTTAAATTACTTACATTAGTAATGTAGCGTGATAATACAGGGTTCACTTGTCAACTGGAATTGGTCTACATTTTCTTTCTCTTTTTTTTCCTTGAAGATTCTTGTGTAGCTTTTTCTGCAATGAATCGCTTGCTGAACTTCTCGGTGAATTACCAACAGTAATCCCGCATTATCTTCGCTCATTAGACCTACATTTTCAATTTTATTTTAACTATAATATAGCTGTTAAATTCTAAAAATATTGCTGGATTTCATAAATTTAACTGTAAAATGTGAATAAATGGTGGGTGATACAACTTTTTAAGCATCACATTTGGATTCAGCAAATTAAAAAACATAAGCATAAGCTATTTTCAGTTAAAAAGTTTTTTCACCGTTGGCCTGTATAATTAATGCGTGGTTGTCATACGAAAAGAGGACGAGGGGCGAGATGAAATAAGGAATTTTTGCTAATCTTTTGCCTCGGGACTGACCATTACCGACCCCATTGTGAACTTATAGGATTTGAGGAGGACAGATGAGACTTTGTCGGGTTGTTGAAAGTTTTTTCGTGTGATGCTGATGTATTTCATTCTGTCAGTATTCGTATTTCGTAATATCACCGAGAATATCATCGGTAATTTTGACCTTCAACACAACGCGAAAATGAAGTCCGATATTGATGGCATCGACTGCTATTTTTACTCCCACGTTTTATTATACTCGCCTTAATGTTTGTCTGTGTGTTTGTCCTTCCGGTAAAAACATTGCAACTCCTATTTCGACCACTTTCTGATTATACATATAGGGCGCTTAAAGTTTCAGGATAGATTATAACAGGATGACAATTCAATGTTCTTGACTTATACTACGGTCTGAACAGTATCTCGAGTAATATGTAGAAATTTAAATTTAATACTGATCGATTTAGATCAGAGATTGGCCACTAAAAAAGCCAATGAAGGCGAGGTTAAACGAGTGGTCCCATATTTAAATCCTGGAAAAAGCCTTTGGACATCCACGATATGATTCCCCTCAGTGATAGGTGGCCCATGGAAAGGAACTGGTCCTCCCGCCCTGAATGTGTATACGCACCAGAGGCTTAGCCTGGGGTGATCGCTACCCTCACCTATCAGAACCACTCTCTGTATTGTTCATGGTCAATTTTCAATGACCATCCGCTGCGTTTGACTCATTACGTTGGAATTATGACTGCTCATCATTGAAGGGAGCCTAGGGATTCAACGCATTGATTGCTCATTTACCTTCTTAGGGCCACTCTTTTAATTAATATGAAATTGCCCTTACGTTACTGAACTATTGACCATGCTTATTTTATTTGCCTTAATGCGATAAGTGGGACCTCGCTTAGGCAGTTACTGACGATATGTTATGCAATTAAACCTTTCTTATTTCTTGAAAAGTTCTGTGCGGCATTTTTGTCGTTTGTAAGTTGCTCTTTATTCAGATATTTCCTGTAAAACTTAACCTGAATTATCATCGGTAGCTGCAGAGATAGGCCGTCAGATATTTTGTAAATGTGTCTTTTTGGGAAGATGAGTGTGAGTTCTGATTCAGACCTGATCCGGTGTAATTAGGTTGCAATGAGTACATCAGCAAATTTCTGTTAGTTTACAACTTTGTTTTATAACTAGACCTGGGTTTGTGCTGACCCACTAGGTTTCTGATGTCAGTATGTCTGTTGAAATAAATTATTGGAAATAGAAGGGCGTCGAAACTCGAGAATGCGGCTCCCGAAAACGATTATACTTTTTTCGTTGGTAACAGGTCTGTGATTTTAACAGTATTTTCGTTAACACCAGGCATCCATTTCCTGTTGATAGTTTCAGGTAGATGTACAATTAGGAGGCGAAAATTACGGCAGTCTGCAGTTCCATCTGTAAACCCATATGTTGTAACTGATCGGTGATCATTTTTCTTGAGTGGCTTCAGCTCAGATTCCTAATGGCGACAAAGAAACTGTCTCCTGAACTTTCAAAGTGATTTAACCATGTGGTAATTCAGTCCATTTACTTTTTGGCTTCCCTTACACCGTATATGGTCCACGGTAAAAAAAATCATAACGGATTTCAGAAAATAATAATTGATCCGGCTAAAAAGTCTAATTGTACTGACTTTATGGTAATCAGAATATATAATTTATAACATTCGACCCAGATCATCACACTTCTACGAAAATCTCCAACTTACTTCCTCAAGTCGTATTTTATTATTTCTCACCTTTCAAACACATCCAAAAATTATCTTGTCCTTGTAATACAAAATAAGCCGCTTATCTTAAGCAGAAGAACCGGTTATTTGGGTCTGTAGAGCTTCTACTCTCTCATTTAAAGGTTAGAAGTTCATCCTTGACCGCGGGATTATAAACACCGTGGACCTCCTCATAACTCAGCTGGCCCGTAGTATAATTCGGTTTACGTAGTTATTAGAAGGTCTTTACAACTTCCTAATTAGCTAATTATGATAGGTGAGTCTATACTTCAAAGTACGCTAAAAAGGCAAAGTATAAAGTCGTATTTAAAAGTGGTTTTTGCCGATTAATGTTGAAAGAACGCATCAATTCATACTTTTCTAATAAGTTGCTTTATTTTAAATATCCTGCTCCAGAAAATTATTTTTCAGCTACAGTGACTAAAATATTCCATGCATCAAACCACGTAAAATACTGCAGACTTCTTGGAACAATGACTGTATCGGTTCCTTGCTTACGTGATCTTCAAAAGCACCACTAGCACAGGATTTACCTGTAAATAACGGTGATATGGAAAAGCCTGGAAGGTTATTAAACCATAAAACTCAAAATCCCTTACTAACCTATTGCTTTCAATAAGCTTCGCGTCATTAGTAGTGAATTTAGCCAAGAAAACATTTAACCCGCACAATTGAGTGGCGTAACTACTTGGGAAGAGGGAATGGGGGGACAGAAATTCCCCACCCCCTGCAGAACTCTTGACTCGCCTATATATCATGATAGTTCGCCTTTAATTTTAGTGAAACACTGAAATACTCATACCCTTCTGAAATGAATTATAAATGTAGCTACTGTTTTCTAAAATACATCCATGGTATTGAGCAAAATTTCGTGCTTTACTGCCCAGTGTGTTATTCAATCTGATCCAATCTCCCTTCCCCGAAGCAAAGTCAAAGCTACAACACTGCAAGGAATCATTGAATCGTGGTACTGCCACTATTAAATACTTTTATTACTCCATTTCAATATTAACGGGCTTTTATGATAGCTAGAATATAAAATGCCTTATACGCTAAAGTGAGCTAGTTATGCTGGAACTGAATTTTGAGAAATGAGGAGATTGTATTTAGTTGTTTTTCATCGTCCATTTCAAATTCAAGTCAAGTTCGTGGAACGATATAGCGTCAAATTTTCATAAGGGCAAACAGCTTTTGTAAATTAATCGTGATAGGCCAAAATAAACTAATAATGTCCACATTATTTGTTGTTTTGTGTTTCTTCATTTGTACGCCATATCCAATTATTAAGACACAGTTTGGTTTGCACCCTTAGCAAGGTTAAGGTTGGTTCAATTTATTTTGAAATTTATTGTAATCTTTATAAATAAATTAACGAGTATGGGGCTCTTAAACTTGAAAAGTCAAGTTTGTAATATGTTGCCATCTCCACTGTCGATTACAATCAAAGCGGATCAGATCTCGCAAAATGTCCCACAATATTTCTTATTGATTACTTCTCTGGTGGTATGCGGAAGAATCAAATGAGAATGAATAAACAAATCAGTGGCTACCGAATTTGCATAATTATTTCCAATTTAAATGTGCTGAATTTCGTTATTTGTAATGCTCTCATTGCACTGTGAGTTTTCTCCCATTAAAAAAATGTATCCCCGTTTACTGTCATCAACTGTGAAATGGCATCGCATTATTAAATTTACTCAACTTATTAGCGTAAAGGACAAATTTGTGAAGATGTTGAATCCCGCAGACGTTCCCTGTCAGACGGCAAATATGAGAATTGTTATTCATTGCAACGCACCAAAAGACTTCGTCGGTGATAATTGAGTTCTGTGGATATCAGTGTTTGCCTCATCACACCGTACATTCGTGGCCAACCAATGGGGAGAGAGGGCGGGAAAAGTCGCGGGTTTCTTGGCGGGAAAACGGTGTGGGAAAGAAAAAGCCCCGGTATCACTCACGGCATCAGTCGAGAAGTTGAGAAGGGGAATAAGAAAAAAGCGGTCTCATATCTTTTCCGAAACGTAAGCGCTAAAAAGAATGAGCAAGTGTGAAGACCCAGACCTACGACAACTAGTATTAAGGCACAAAGCGTCTAGTTTGTACAACCCCGACCTAGGGCAAACAAGGAAAGGCGCACGGCTAACTTCCTCCTCCTTGACATCACCGCCTTCCTCTCTTTCTCCATTGTCCCTTCCGTCTTCATATCATCCCCTCTTTTCACCGACCGGGCGTGATATCTCCTCGAGGTCACACGCTGCATTATGCGGCAAGGATATTGCGTAGGCACTACTAATATAAAATAACGCACTTGCATTTTAGGCGCGTGCGACTTCACTGCATTGGGTGCTATCGCTCACGCGCAATCAATATTTCCTTCTCAAGGCTTCGGTAGCTCAAACACGTCACGTGCACTCTCAGCGACGTGTATTGGGTGGTATTGACCTGCCAAAAGTATAGGTGTACGTGAGGTCAGGTCTTGGAGTACCCATACAGGTATTGCAGCACAAATGCATTCGTGTTTGTTCTCCAGATGCCGATAACTCGCGCCTTTCGAGTCGCTAGAGTCCCTAGTGTATGCCGATAATTTTTTTTCTTATATTAATGAACTTGTGTGCGTAGAGAGCTTCATGCAAAGATCTTTTGCCTGAGAAGGTAGAAAATTCCCCACTTTGTATATTTCTTAATCCAATTAATGTAGTATTTATCGACAAGAACAAGCAATTTTTTTCCAAAGAGATCTTCATCAAACAGGGCGATTGGCTGTTTCTCTGTCGAGAAATAACTACAATAAAATTTTATAATTTTTCCATTTCTATCCGTAGATAACTTTCAGACAATGTATCTATGGGTGTCTCTGTGCTCCTACCTTACCGGAAACTAAGTCGATCTTCACTCAAAACCCCTTACTTATTATTCATTTGTATTAGGTACTAATATTTCCATTGACTTTGCACATAAGACTTATGCCTCGATAAATTTTAAAATCTCTGTTATGCATTCTATGCACGAGCAATATGTTATCTTTCCTCAATTCTTCTCATTTTTCATATGAATCCAGAGCCAATGCATTCCATCAGTGACTGTTGCTCTAACTGTACCTGCGGAAGTGATAGATAACATCTTCATCTTCTGTACTTCACATTTACCCGCGGTAATTAGCGCGATGCAGCAGCTCGAATGCATTTAATTGTTTTATTTCCCTTCTCTAATACAATCACAGATGCATTAGTGAGATTGACATTTCCATTTGCTTTATTTTTTAAATTAAAATCCAAATATATTTATCAAATATATATCTATAATCGTTGGTTGAAAGCCGTTTCATATCTATCGACTTTTCGAAAATCGTTCTTCCAACCAGCGATCTATTTGTACTATCATTTAATCCTATTTTAGTTTTCAAATTTCATTTCTCCTTTCATTCCAGTTCATTTTAACGTTTAGTACGCAATCCAATTACAATGGAAATCGAATTACATTTGAATGGCCTGTCATTATTATCACTGATGGCTAAGGAAATATGGAGTTGTTGATTAAAAAAGTGCGAGAAAAACAGTATTTCTCTAGCTCCTAATTAAAATAAAACAATTTAAAAAATCACTTGCACAAGAAAAAATGCTTATTTAGATGAACATTTCATTGTTAAAGAGGAAGTTTTAAACCAGTAATTCTTAGCGCTAACGTACAAAATATGACCGCTCAAGGAGTGTTACGTCATCGTAAACCGAATGCTGTTTTCACAGTCCTTGTCTTATCTTCAGTCTTATCGGGTAATTATTCAACGGTTACATTCAGACGTGGATATGTAATTGAAAATATGAGAAAAATGAATGCTGAGTGTGGGAATTTTCCGGCTTTAGCTTCCCGATTCCCCGTCATTCTTTATCTTGAACTCTAGATAGCAGCTGGTTAGTCTGCGGTGATTTTTAGGTTCTGCAGTTCGATGCACTCTGGGAACTTTTCAAAAAATGTATTTCTTTCTCAGAGCAACCGTAACGAAGGAAGTGTAATGCGATAACTCGACCTAGTGGAGCTTTTTAAGTTGAGCTACCGGAGATAATATTTTGTAGATTTAAAGTCCCTCAAGTTTTGGAAGCAGGGTTTGAAAATATGCTGGCTTATGAAAAATATTTACTCACCTTACTTGGTTGCATAAGTTGTGTGACATTCGGAAATTCTTTGCAGTCAATAAGAAGTATTAAAGCCAATAACTTAAAATTATTCACTCAAAACTATATTGGTATCTGAACGACGCACCATTAACGGTATCTGCAACTCTTGCTAGCTAGACACTGGGAAAATGACCATTCTTGTGAATTAAATAGTGAAAATATATTGGGAAATTACTTTTCCTGACTCTTGATACATACATTTTATTATTTTAGGACGAAAGTTACGAGTTATTTTTTAAAGTTGAGTGAATCATTAGAAGACGTGAAGTAGAACGTAAATTTTCCGCAAAAGGAATTTATTCGCACCAACATATTTTGAAAAAAAATTGACGCTAATCACGAGCAATATCCGCCACTATGAAAATTCTCACTCATTTATGATTGACTTACACTTCACTGTAATAAATTTAAAGTTATTTAGACCTGTTTAGTGGAACTGTTACATCACTAACTGATAATATGGTGCAGTTTTCCAATTATTCCACAGTTTTTTATTGAGTAGGTCTGTGTGGAATACACTGTATTCTGAGGTCTAGTTGATGATACTTACAATTAGATGCATTCGGAAACGGTCGTAATATCAAATAACGAAGTAAAATGTGTGTTGCTACGGTATAAATGCTGATAAAGAAGTGGATCAACCGAGCTAGCAATGAGGAAGTACTAAGAAGAGGAAGGGGAGAAGAGGAGCCTTAAGAAAATCTGTCTAAAGGCCTGTTTACACGGTACATTAGCACGTACGGGTTAATGTCTAAATGTATGAACGCGAGAATGAACGCCAAAATGCACCGTGTAACCACCCAACTTGTGCGAATGCATGCACAGAAAATAGAACCTGTTCTAATTTGGTTCATGCATTCGTACATTCTCCGTTCCGGTCCACAAAAATCATTCACTGAAACGTACATTAACTTGTACATGTTAATGTATCGTGTAAACAGGCCTTAAGAACACGATAGATGTCGATCGGCCTTGTCTTGAGGCATGATGACCTGGCGATGACAGTCGTTTTGCGACCAGTGGATGGCAAGAAATGACATGGGGCATCTTGTGTAAAATATTCGGAAGAGCTAAAGAAAGATGCGAAAGAGAACAAATAACATAGGTGTGAAAAAATTAGCCGATAGGAGAATTGAACGGAGCGCTAGGTCTAAGCAATCTTAGGACTGTTAACCAGTTATGATGGTGATGAATAAATATGAAATAAAACTTTGCTGAAGCATAAAATTCATCATTTTCCTTGTAATTGACATTATTCAGTGATTCAGCCCTATGGTTGACCCGAATGGGTGAAGGCAGTCCTCTCCCCGGAATTGAACGTCCGACCAATTTTATTATTAAAGTATTCTCCCGATTCAAGTAGGTTTACAAGGAGTATTTAAGATTTATCTTAGCTTTGAACCTGTAGATGGAAAGAATGTTAATGGAGCACCTCGTGTAAAATACATGGAACAGATAAAGAAGGATGTGAAAGAGAAGAACTACGTAGGTGTGAAAAGATTAGCTGATATGGGAATTGAGTGGAAAGCTTCCTCAAACCAATCTTTGGATTGTGGACCAGTGATGTGATGTAAAAAGTGGACATTGCATATCATTCACCAGCAGATTGTCTCTCGTTCCGTCCGCAATTGGGCGGAATTCGAGTGAGCTACCGATAGGCCGGTCATTTCATAATTATTACGGAAAGAAATATGTACTGTATGAAACAGAAAAAAAGATAATGGGCCTGCAGGAGAGCACTGAGTGACTTACCCCAGGTCTCCAGGCTAGAAGCTCCACCGTCAGACGTCTTGATGATAATGGTGATACCTTTTCGTCGGTTCATCCGTGAGACCGGGTTCGTCGCCTCATGGTCTCAGGAAAGCAATACATATCAACGAAATATTCCGACAGGTGTCGGGATACGGGGCAAGTCCCTCACTGCCCTCTTTAGGCCAAAAAGTAAAATAGACTTAGGGTGCGAAGACGAAACAAGATATTTCCGTGGCGTTAAAGTTTTTAGTCCATCATTGGTAACGCCTAATTTTCGTGAAAGTCATAAATACTCTGGTAATAATGACACTTTCTATCGATCCGAGAAAATACCTTTAGTGCTAAAAGTCGGGTATTTTACACCACTACGCGTGGGATAACCCTTATGGCACACTAGTGGCAAAGCAGAAGAATACACTTGCCGCCAAAAGCGAGACTCCACATCCTTTGGAGTGCCCTAAGATGCCTAACCACCCCATAAACACCCGTTCAGCATAAGGTGCATTTGGAAAAAATACATATATACTCACATGTATGCACTCGGAACTGATCCTAGCTCAACCTTCACATCCTCTTCCATCCATCTCCACGTCGTAGAGAAACCCCTGCGTTCCCTGAGAACCCTGACGCCTCAACCGGAAAGAAGGAAAGAAATCTTCGTCAACCCACGCGTCGCTAAGGGGTTGAAGGGAAAGCGATCGCCCGCACTCCCAGTCACCGACACCCGCCGAAAAAGAAGAAAAGTGGCTCACGACGGGGTGAGTGTTTGCGTTTCCCACGTTGCCGATGGGGCTGAAGGGGTAACGGTGCGAAGGAGGAGGGCGAAGGGGATTGTGGGCGGTTTTTTTCGAACGGTGGAGTGGGGAGGAGTGTAAACGAGGGTCGGGGGTGTTGGAGAAGAAGAAAAGGGGATGGAAATATGTCGAGCAGTCATTAAAATTCGATCCCTTCCCCTCATGGAGCAGCGATATAGCGATATAGATATAGATAGATATAGCGATGGTTAGTTTTTTTAATAATATTATATAACATATACCGGGTAGAGAAAAATTGGGTCAAAATATTTCGACCCTAGTTAGCTGATGCCAATGGACTCGAAACCCAAGGGCGGGCTCACAGGGTTACACTCCTGGGTCTACCTCCTAAGCTATAAGCTTAACAACTCTGAACCACGGAAGGAGGATAGGATGGAAAAAGGAAGGAGGCGCCGCCGCGATAGGAGCCTGACGACGCCTCCTGGGACGGGATAGGGAAGGAAGGGATGGGACGAGGAATACCGCAACGTCACAAAAGCGGGCGGGTCCTACCACTAGCGAAACCAGGTAAACCATTGCTCTGCCAGCGATTTTGGAGGATTATCCTATGAGGAAGAATAATCCAACGATCAAATCGCTAGATTGCCAGTTGGAACCAAAATTATTAAATACGTTTAGGTCGAAAACGCACCATTTTTAAACTGCAGAAACTTTGAGCTAAGTGCTCCGATTGGCCGCGGGTTTACGCTGTTGCCGAATGCTCTGGACAAAGGCAAAGTAAATGCAGGAAAAGTATTCGGAGTCATGAGTTGCCCAGAGCATGTGGCAACGAGAAAAACTCGCAGCCAATCGAAGCGCTTGTATCAAAGTTTGTGTAGAGTAAAAATGGAGCGTTTTCGACCTAAATATCATTGGTATTTTGCCTCCTTATGTCATCAGCTTGCCAGGGTTAAAATTTCGGGTCACAAACTTTCTCCACCCTGTATGATACTTTATTTAATTCATTTACATAATTACATGAAATTACACAATACTCATGAAATTAGTTTCATGAGAAGAGCACTCTTTTGGTGGGTTTCCCATCCGATACCTATGGCAGATCAGAAAAACAAAGACATCTAAGCATAAAGGCATATCCATGCATATAAAAGTGTTCATTGTTACAAAAATATCAGAATCATTTTGAAATTATTATTATTATATTATAGTATTCTACCGATTAAGGTAGGTTTCCATGGAGTATTCAAGAGGTGATCTGGGAGCCTCCCTTTCCTTCCAGCACTGCCTTCTTTAATTCACAGTAAGGCCTACTCTCTTTCAATATATCTAAAAATCCTGTTCTTTTCCTTCCCCTCCCTCGTTTCCCTAACATTCTACCCTCTAACACCATTTTCAACATCCCCTCACCGCTAAGCACTAACTCCATCCATACCTTCTGTCTCCTCCGTATCTAAAAGCTGCCTCTCCTCGCCAACCATATCCAGCACTTCGTCGTTCCTTTTCCTCTCCGTCCATTTCACCCTCTCCATTCTTCTCCATACCCACATCTCGAATGCCTCCAATCTTCTCTCGTCTTCTTTCCTCAGTGTCCACGTTTTGGCACCGTAGAGAGCTACACTCCAAATCAAACTCTTCACTAACCTTTTCTTTTAACTCTTACATAACGTCCTTATTTTGAAATAACTTCAAAATAAAAATAATCATAACAAAAGTTCATTGTTTATTAGGAATGTGACAAATTTATTCGTGGGTAAACTCTTCTCGGGATTCCCACTGCTTTAATTTATTCATAATGGCCAACGCTTCAAGCTCCGACTCGAGGCTCATCCTCAGGACTTAATGAAATGAATGAATGGCGTATGCATTCAGCCCTGAGGTTTAGCCCCGAGTCGAAGCTTGAAACGTTGGCCGTTATCGATAAATTAACCCGGTGGGAATCTCTAGAAGAGTTACCCACATTATTCGCCGGGAAAGCATCAAATCATATTTCATATTCACTGCCGTAGCCTTTTCTTTGATTTCATTAATTGCTTTCTCGATGTAAACGTTGAAAATTACGGGTGACAAAGCACTTTTAGCCTCACTCCTTTCCTTATTCTTGCTTCTTCACTGCTGGGCCCTGATTTTATCATAGCTATTTGGATTTTGTATAAACTGTGGATGATTCTTTAGGGGTTAGGTGGAAGAGGGGACTTTCCAGTCTCAACCTCGCCCGAATAAAGGCATTTTATTATTATTATTATTATTATTATTCTTCTGTCATTGTAGAGAACTCCAACTTCTTTTAGGAATCCAAGCATTAAGTTCCAATCCACATTGTCAAATGTCTTTTCCAAGTCCTCGAACGCAACTGACTTCAGCTTTTTCTTTCCCATTCTCTTCTCTATGAGCAGCCTAAGAGCCAATATTGCTTTTCTTGTCCCTCTGCTTTTTCGGAATACAAATTGGTCCTCATCGAGATACTCTACTTCTCTTCGTTATTTTCTTCTACAGATTATCCTTGTCAGTATCTTCGACGCATGTGTGGTAAGGATCATGGTACTTCACTTATATTCAATAAAAATGCTGAAATAGGTCGCTCTTCTCGTCAGTGTTCTTTGATGAGGTCAGTTTCCCTCTCATTTCCTGAATCGGTACTTACTAGGTCATTCCTGGCCAGAGCTAAAACACGCAGTGTTTCTATCGCACCCAGTTATTAAAGCATGAAATTTCCAGGATTTGTTTGCCGTTAATTCAACTATGTTGTGCCTATATAGCGTTAAATAAAATGCGTAAATTGTATTGTAAAACGTCGAAGTTTCTTTTAGGAGCATCTTTTCGCTTTCTTCCTTGGTAAATGCTCACCTTCTGCTCTCTTATGCTTGCTTAATTGTTTTTTCCCTTACTATTTTAGGTGTCTTAGCAGTGAGATACTCAATTTTCGTATCATTCTCTGTCCCTAATCTCCTTTTCCAAGGGATTTCGGAAGCTTTCCATCCACCTGCGTTGATTTTACTTTCGAACCTCTTGAAACTTTAAAGTTCGTTAGGAATTTATTCCTTCTTCCCTTTCTTCAGGTGAGAGAGAAGGCATTTGGTGCGATGTAAAAAGAAGGTTTTCAGGGCTTTGTTGTGGCTTAGTCTAATTCTAAGTCCTTTGCCAGCACCCTTATTGATGTCAGGGTTTCCGCTCCATTGTTGTTGAGGGCCGCTGGGCCACCGACATTATCGACGACCGCTATCGGATGACTGTGGTCCGATTTTATTTTGAAAAGAACCTTTAGAGTGGAGATGTGCAGAAAAGGGCCACTCGATAGCATCAAAACCGACGGGACGTATTTAACAGTGTGGCTGTTTCCATGACTACCGAACTTTCGACAGTGATTTGGGTTTTCCTGTCATGTTTGTCGTCGGTGTCGGAGATTCCAACGACTGTAGATGGGTCGCCAGACAACACTCACTCCGGTGTTTCCTACAACCATGGGGTTTTTAAAAGGCGCATAAATAGGCACTTCTTACGCTTTCGAGTGATGTTTTCAAACGCCTCTGAGGGTCGTTATGGATGAGTTTAAAAAAGGCTGGTGAAGAGTCTCATCTGGAGTGATGTGGCTTACGGTGAGGAAACGTAGACCCTGAGGAAGTAAGACGGGAAATGTCTCGCGGTAATGCGTACGCCATTGTTGATTTCAGAAAAAAGTGTGAGAGTTAACGGTGAATAACATTTTTTGACGAACTAATACGTGAAGAGTTGAAATCCAAGCTTGAAAATGTATTGAACATTAATAACTGTATTATTTACGATATTCCATGATAAAACAAAGTCTTCTCCTAGAATGAACGTACTTTTAAACACATAAGATGAAAAAAATACCCCAATTCCAAAGCTTATTGTTTTCGTAACCATAGGGCGGGGTTGGGGGTCAATAAGGTCCTGTTTAGTGAAGAAGGTCGATTTACAACAACAAAAAATGCTATGAATGCCTTCTCGTGGAAAATACATAATAATGACAAAATTCGTGGTGATTGGTGACATGGTGCCGATTATTATTTATCTCTTCGAGAGATACCAAACGGCTTGTCTTCATCTTATTTACAGTAACAAAAATACTATGGATACCTTCTCGTGGAAAATACATAAATACGAAAACATTGGTGGTGCTCGGTGAAACGGTCAGAAATCACTAATTCTTTATTTACTTTGTGGTATTCCATCATAAGTTTTCCTGGATATCAGACAATTACTTATACCACTTATTTTTTATATCAGAGTGGGACCCGGGTTTCAATGAATTAACATCATCTTCAGGCGCAAGTTATGATTTGTTTATCTTATTATTGTTACCTAGTTACTTGATGAATTTTAAAACAAACGCCAGAATAGGGGAAAAGGGTGGGTGGAGATATTCATTTATAAGAGTACTGTCCTGACTTTCAATAATTTTTAAAATTTCTAATTGCTCCCTAGAGTCCAGTTCACGGCGGTCATTGCAAAAATTTAAAATATTCATTTTAAAATCGCCCCTATGGCAGTTGCATATTAAGTGTTTAGCAAAATTATTTTTTTCATCTTTGTTATATTTGTAAGCACTTAAATGTTCTTTCTCCCTGATTCCAAAACTTCTTCCTGTCTGTCCCACATATACACTATTGCAGTCGCTGCATTTCAATGAATATACTCCACATCTATCCAATTGGTCTATCTTATCCTTACATTTAACGATCAGTCTCCTTATAGTGGCATAAGGTGACCGGTGAAACGGTGTCAATAATTGTTTATCTCTGATATACAAATACCTTCTTTTATATGAGTGGATTTCTTCCGTACGTTGGGACTGGTGGCGCTTAGATATAGATAGACAGATTGTCTCATTTATACGGATTAAGGGATCAAGGGGAGCCCTTCAGGGATACAACACTCTGGGGCCGGGAACAAAGTCAGAGACTTATACGCCCGATCACCCGGGGAGGGGCTGGAGAGGAAGGAAAAAGGAAAGAGGAGCCGCCGCGATAGGAGCCCGTCGACGCCTCTGAGGTAGGATAGAATCGGAAGGAATGGGACGGGGAAAAACACCTCAACGCTATAGAAGCGAAGAGCGCCCAACTAAATAGCGAAACCAGGCAGAGCCATTAATGCGCCAGCGATATTGAAGGATTATCCTATGAGGAAGAATAATCCATCGATCTAATCGCTAGATATCTCATTCATAGTTAGCTAAGCCAACGCCACCTAGAGAGAAGGCCTGAGGACTCGCGCGTGACGTCACAACCCGAAGGCCGTCCGGCCGATTGTGAACCATTCATCGTACTGAGAGCTCGTCTCTTGTAAATGTACGGGAATTATCTATTTCATCCAACTCCGAAAATCAAAGGATGAATATAACTAGTACAACCGCGTATTTATCTTAGCCATTAAATTCGCGTCTATGCAAACCATGACCCACTCAATGAAATTTTACCGTAAATGCATATTTTTCACTTTTAAACAAACCGTAGAAAGCCGAACTTTTTACGAAATATCAGAACTCATTAATTGGATTCGTCAGATAGTAGAAAGACTTCATCAAATTCCCTTCACAATCGGAGAGCTTTTTTTAAAATATTAAAGACTCTTTGAAGAATTTTAAAAGGAACCAGTCAAATTTCACTTACCATTGATGAATCTTGCGTTAATTCGAGGTTCTCAAAGAAAAACAATGCGAACGTGTAAATAAATAAGACACCAGAATCTAATAAAAAGACTGTAATAAATAATCAAGAATACAAATTTATCATATCGCTATATTTATTGATGCTGACTCACTTCACAAATTTCATTTTCTTTCTTGAATTACTAACTTGACAGGATTCGTCATTCTTTCTACAACAGTAATTTAAAAAAAAGATGTTGGCACAAGCATATACAATTTTTTTGATAGCATTTTTCATTTGGTGCCCATTGTCACAGATATTGTCATTTAAATAGTCATTTAAAATCAACGCATTTATGCTGACACTGTATAATGCATTCCTCTGACTGACTTCTTTTAGAAATTCTTCTTCGAAATCACTGCTGATGATTTTATTCATCACAACATATACATGAACAACAGAATTCACCCTAATTTCTGGAAAAGGATCGGTTGTGATATAACAGAGCAGCAATTCATCACCTTTCTTGACAATGGAAAAATTTCCCAACCAGTCATATTCTCCCAATTTGTTGTGAAGTTCACATGAATCCTTAAACTTCACCTTTTCCTCGGAGAGCCTTCTCTCTTCTTCACTTTCTTTAATACACATCTCCAGGTGCTTCAAATCCAATCGCATTCGCTTCGTCTCGGGTTCCTCACGCGATGATAGAGCCGAACTTAAGTAAGACGGGCAGCCAAGGAAAACAGAAGGTACTGCACCAGCTTTCAGTCTGGGTGTTGGCAATTTCTCTGTAATTACCTTGCCAGTCTTCTCATCAAAGGCGGATGTTTCCGAGGAAACATCATGAGCCAGGAAATGCTTAATACATACCTAAAGTACAAGGGAAAATAGTATTGCATGATTACAGTATACAAATACAGAACCTCCATAAACTAAAAACTAGGCGCCATTGTGAGAGCCTTCTACAAACATTAGAATAAAGATATTTCAGCGAAAAACTAAAAACCACAACATTTCAGAAATATATCTCGTAATTGCCTGCTTACACAAGGTGAATGAAACTATAAGAGATAACGTACGAGTGCACGTTCCAACAAATAACAACAACCTGCACGAATGCATTGATTGTGGATGGCCATAAAATAGTATCGGTTCAACTTTCGTCCAAACCCTCATATATTAACTCGTAAATATTAATTAATTGTACAACCAGGCATTAAGATTGTTCATACCCTTGCCAACTTACCCTACAATATGCCGTAGGGATGAAATTCTCCCTCGGAATTCTCCTAATCCATTTCTTCTTCAGCTCGTCGTCTTCCGGGAAACGAAAAACGGAAACCTTCTCACCACCCGCATAATTGCCTCGGCAGTGAGGTACACAGCACTTATTCACAATTATCCACCAATCCACTCGTTAACTTCATGCACTTTTTGATCGAAATCACCGAAATCCGCGCAAAACTTCACTGATACACGAAGGTATGCACGCAGGATACACGTTTTAATTGTACTTTTCACGTTATTTATTATTAGGTCTCGCTAGCAATGAGAGGGTTGACAGACTTCGCTAGGCCTCCGCCTCGTGACGTCAAGCCTTCAGCACTCAGGCCTTAGTCTAGGTGGTGTTGGCTAAGCCATCGTTCCTCCCATGTCTCTCAAAATGCACAAGACGCCGAACACTTACCTCGCCGGGGGCTGCGATTAACACGCCAACTTCACCTACCATCAAGACTTCCCCATGGATCCCGGCCCCCGCTAATTAGATGCAACCCACGGGGCCGACTAATGAGCTCTCAGTATTCGACGCGTGTCTTCCCGGCGCGTCGCCCGCTGCGTCCACATTAGCCCCGAAGCCATAGAGGGCCCTTTGCCCGACCCCCAAGGGGGCAGGAAGGTGCGATCGCCCGCGCGTCGGTCCCCCTTTCCCATCTCAATCATTCTCCGAAGACCGAGGGACTATCATAATGAGAAGATTGTGCGAAAGGAATAATACGCCTCCGGTATCGTGAATTGGCGGCATGCAGTCCATGGCGTGAATACAATAGAGTTCCTTTGACGAAACAAAGTTGTCCTTGAGCGTATGCTGAGTTTCATGGCGTCATAATCAAGACTCTCGCTGCAGTTACCAGTATCTAGCGCAGGGGTTCCCAAACTTTTTTGTACCACGCCCCCCGCTACACATATCAGCTTTCCATTTTGCAATACCCTATTTCCACGGTGCCGCACATACCAACTCCTACTTGTACAAGTACTTGTACTCGTACAAGTATGTGCCTACTTGATACGGTGAGTAGGTAGATTTTTTGTTCACTGTTGGATGCGGTAACGCAGAATGGAAAAATTCAATAATTGTACGTATGATGAAAATTAAAACAAGTATTACATGAAAAACGAATATAATTACTGATACAAAATTTAACATTGTAACACAGATACATTTTCAATTTAAGGAAGGTGAAACAATACACCTACCTACTCACAAAAACAAAACATAAAATGTAATTTAGTGAGATGGGTGCGCTTACATGTTCTGGATAAGTTGACAGATCCTGGGTTGAGTTTCAGACAAAGCACAGCGTAGGTCACTTTCGACATCAAGTTTGTTGCGGTACTTGGTTTTGATCGCCACAAGAGTTGAAAACGCTTTTTCGCACATGTATGTTGTTGAAAAAGGCAAGTACATCCGAACAGCTTTCTCTGAAACACTGGTGAAAACTTTTAAGTACTTTAACCAAAATGAGGGCTTGTCCATTTTTTCAAAACCATATCTTGCATCAGAGTCATTTTTTATTTCTATTCCCTCCTCTTGCAACTCTTCTGGCAGCAACTGTATGTCCATGTTGAACGGGTCGGTTGATAGTTTGTAAAACTCCTCAACTAAAAAAGACTTTATTTCAAAGATCTGAGGAAATTATTTTTGTATTTTTTTAAAATTTCATATGGGTGTCACGCCCCCCCTGGACTTTCTCCACCCCCCCCCCAGGGGGGCGCGGCCCCCATTTTGGGAACCCCTGATCTAGCGATTTGATCGATGGATTATTCTTCCTCATAGGATAATCCTCTTAAATCGCTGGAACATTAATGGCTTTGCCTGGTTTCGCTATTTAGTTGGGCCCTTTTCGCTTGTATAGCGTTAAGGTGTTTTCCTCGTCCCACCCCTTCCTTCCCTATCCTACCCCAGAGGCGTCGTCAGGGTCTTATCGCGGCGGCGCCTCTTTCCTTTTTCCTTCCTCTCCAGCCCCTCCCCGGGTGATCGGGCGTATAAGTCTCTGACTTGGTTCCCGGCCCCAGTGTGTTGTATCCCTGAAGGGCTCCCCTTGAGCCCTCATTCTCTGCAGTTACCAGTAATTTCCTTGTTTTACAACTTTTGCATGTAGATGTTCTCAACACTTTATTAATTTAGAAGTATTATTTTATTTGTTTTTATTTATATAAATTACCCCCGAAAACAGCACAATGTGGCCTTTAGATCGGGAGTTTAAACAATCAACAAGAGACGATCATACACACCCATGTCCTGGAAGGGGCAACCTATCCAGGCGGGACTCAAACCCGCGACCTTCGTATATCTTGTATGATGTTGGGCACGATATGGTGGAAGTTCTTAATATTGTTAAAATAAAAAATTGCAATATTTGCGCTGAGTTCTCTCAGAACTCATCGGAAATATTGCAATGTCTCATTTTAAAAATATTAAGAATTTCCACCATATCGTGCCCAACATCATACAAGATATTCGTAATGCTAGCATAGCATACCAGACCAAACTTCATCTCAATCTATCGATTAAGTGCCGCCTCGCTGATTTGAACATCTATTTCAACGGCCAGTGTCTTAAGGAAGGAGTTTCTCCGAAGTTCGCTACCATTAAATCTAACAGCAAATCTCCGGCAGCCATGTACGCAGTGCGCGCGGGAGAACACTTGAGGGTGAAAAAAGAGACTTTTTTGGTTTGGAAAAAGAGAGGCTATGTTTCACTATCTATTTGTGCTATCTAACGATTTGATCGTTAGATTATTCTTCCTCATAGGATAATCCTCCAAAATTGTTAGAATAGCAATGGCTGATGCCTGGTTTCGCTGATTGTAAGACCCGCCCGCCTCTGTGACGGTGCGGGATTCCTCGTCCCTTCCCTTCCTTCCCTATCCACTCCCAGGAGGCGTCGCGCCGTCGGGCTCCTATCGTGGCGGCGCCTCCTTCCTTTCTCTTTCCCGTCCTCCCCCTTCTGGGTGTAGAGGTGAAAAGCTAGCGCTTACAGACCCTGCCCCAGGAGTGTATCCTTGCGAGCCCGCCCTAGGAGTCTCATTTCCACTATTTGTGCTACACTCTGAACTCAAATATAATTTACATCCCCGACTTTCAGTTTGTTAGACGAGGACTTATCCCCACCGCCACCGAGGTCGACTTTACTTGTAAAGGTAGAATAACATGAAACATTTACGAAGTATTCTGGCAGTCTCCCCTCCCTTCATGGGATACCCTCTCTCATTCACAAGAAGGCCTACTGCCTTTCATCCCGTCTAAATATCCTATTCTCTTACTTCCTCTCCCTCGTTTACCTAACATTTTACTCTCTAAAGGCCTGGTTACACGGTACATTAACACGTACAAGTAAATGTACATACGTTTGCGTGAATGATTTTGGTGGACCGGAACGGAACATGTACGAATGCATAAAACAAATTAGAACGGGATCTATTTTCTGTGCATGCATTTGCACAATTTGGGTGGTTACACGGTGCATTTTGCCGTTCATTCTCGCGTTCATACATTTAGACATTAACCCGTACGTATTAGTGTACCATGTAAACAGGCCTTAACACTGCTTTCAACATCCCCTCCGCGCTCAATACTCGCTCCAGCCATACCCTCTCTCTACTCCGTATCTGATCTACTGGTAGAAATTGCCTCTCTCACCCACCATGTCCAGCAAATCGTTGTTCGTCCTCCTCTCAATCCTCTTCACCTTCTCCTTTCTTCTTCAGCCACACATCTCGAATGCCTCCTGTCTCCTCTCCTCCTCCATCTTATGTGTCCATGTTTCCACACCGCTCTAGCGCTCCATATTAGACTCTTCACTGGCTTTTTCTTTTTACTCTTGCATAACGATCCTCTCATAAGCTCATTCTAGTTAGTGAACTTCCTGCTGACATTATTATTTAAAAAATATTCTAGCGGTTGAGGCAGAACTACAATGACCATTTTATGAAATACCAGGCCTGCCTCCCCTCCCAA
Organism: Ischnura elegans; assembly: GCF_921293095.1. Taxonomy (NCBI): domain Eukaryota; kingdom Metazoa; phylum Arthropoda; class Insecta; order Odonata; family Coenagrionidae; genus Ischnura; species Ischnura elegans. Next base: position 99,012,795 of record NC_060252.1, on the reverse strand, counting down.
ATTGTCATTGCTTTTTCATCTCATGGACTATCTTTCGTGTGGCACCTACTCTTCAGTTATCAGGCGTGCGCGTCCAACTTCTGGGAGTAATTGAGAATTAATCCTGTCTGTTCAGCTGCAGGGGTCATGAGAACTCACAAGCCTGTCCAACGTGGCAATTTAATAGCCAAGGGGAAAGGAAGTACGGTTAGGTTAATTATTTTTATACGAAGCCTCACACAGATATTTTATGATTTAAATCATTGTGAAATTAAAAATAATTAAGTTAGTATGATGGTAGGTAATAGAAAATAGGAAGTACTAAGATAATTCTATGTGGCAGGCGGTAGACAGCTGAAACGCTCTTTCTTTCATTTATCGTGTGAGGGGCTTAACTATACTTGGCCCTCTCTTATATTAGTTTATGAAACTTATTAACTATAGGTCGGCTAAATTATGAAGCACGGAAATTACACAGTGGAGCGAAGGAGACCAATAGATAACTGGAGGTAAGTGCTTGAGGTAGGTCAAGAACTGTACACTGTAGCAGCACACGCGGGATGAACTTTGCTGTATTCGAGGCATGGGAGGGGGAGAAGCGAGCGGGGAGGGGACGGGATCGGCCTGTCCCTCATGTATCCGCGACGCTGCGTGTGCGTTGGAATATTTTCTTCGCGGACGCGGACTCAAATTAGGCATTTTGTGGCTAAACGGTGGCAGATACATCAAAATGCACCGAATTTTTAACTGAAAGAATGGTAACTCGGCAAAATCTATAGGAAATTACCATAAAATATCATTTTTTTTTTAATTTTGACCCTTCCCCCCTAAATTGCATTTGAGCGAGGGTCAGGGGTTCACCTAGAGGTCTCAAATTTTTCAGGCCTTATTTTTGATCGGTCCCACAAGTTTTTTTCATTGGGCCAGATGGATTTGAAAAAAATCGATTTTTCCGATCGATCGCCCTACTGTACAGGGAAGAATAACAATTGTGAATAGTGAAATTGGGATTCTTCATGGGATCGAGGCTTGGATGTCGATAGGCGCGGAAAAATAAAGGGTGGAAGCGTTCGAAATGTGGTGCTACCGAAGAATGATGAGGATAAAATGGATCGAACGATTAAGTAATGAGGAGGTGCTAAGGAGAGTGAAAGGAAAGAGAAGTATTCTAAGAAACCTTAAGGAGAAGATGTGGTAAGTCAGTCAGCCACATTATAATCGACAAACATACTACGGAAGATCAGATCATATAAATAAAATAAGAGAGATAGATTGTAGAACAGACAGATTCAGAATGTCTTTTTTCCACGATCAATAAGAGATTATAACGGCAGCGATAAAACTCATAAATAGATTGCATGACTTGTAGCGTAGCCTACTAACCTATGTAAAAATTAATGCATATTTCTTAATTTTATTATTTCTAATAGGATATGGTAGTACCATTTGTTAGTATACGTGACGTTTTTTGGACCATGTGGTGTGCATGTGGGAGTCCCATTGCATGCTGCATGCTGGTGATTGACCACCCCCTGCCAAACACCCTAGAGGTGGCTCACAGGGTATAATATAGATTTAGATTATGAGACATGATTGCCTGATGAAAACAATCTTAGAAGGACAGATGTAAGGGAAGAAGATCAAGGTACAGCCTCGAATGAGTTGCATAGAACACGTTATAAACAGGGATGGCACTGAAACGAAACGAAAGTCAAAACCAGTAAAATTTAAATAGTTTCGTTCCCGGGAGCGAAATGTAGAAAGGAAACGAAATGGATTTAAACTCGGGGAGCTAAACTCAGGGTCGAAATGAAATCGGAGTCAAAACTACAAAACTAAAACTCTGGTACGAAACGAAACACAGATGATGTTTCGCTCCAGAGGTACAACGTGATTCACATTCGAACGGTTTAGTTCCAACCCACACGCCGAGTACGAAGTATGGTTGAACAAAGTAGAGGTTCGGCCTACCGCCATTAGAATCTAGGGGCACTCATATTTTGCCACTAACAGGAGAATGGTGAACGCAAACTGACCATTAGAGTTTTAAGCTTACTGTTCTACCCTCTCTAAACGCATTTCAAACGTAACGAATCGAAACTATTCTTTCTTATCCACCTCCACTCAACTTCTGGGGTCAAAACTTAATTATGAGCAGATGAGTTTCGATTATTTTAGTTTCGTTCCCGCGAGTAAAGTTTCGTCCAGGGGTTGAAACTAAACTCCTTTGTGCGTGAACGATACTAAATATAGGCCTCGTATTTGCGTTTCTCTCCGGGTCGAAACGAAACTTTTTGCTTTCGTTTCGCTTACCATCCCTGATAATATGGCCAACTAAATTGTCCCGTCCCCGTCCTTGGGCATAATGGTAAGAAATAACATTTTTTAGCCGAAAATAAACATTTTTACAATATTCGCCGGGAAAGCTATGCATAATATTATGCTATGCCATGCATAATGTTATGCTATGCCATGGGGTGTATATTCAAGCGGTAGGAGACGTAGAATCTTCTAAATGTATCTTACAAGTTATAATTTTACAAGCGCCACTTCGTACACGTCTATAAAACGACTCACGGGAGAGTATGCGCCTGTGCTGTAAAGGCCGTTTTACACGGGGCACGGAATTGCGCAGGTTAGAGCTGCATTTATTTCTAAAATGGCGTGGAATTTCGCGAATGTATGAATGAAATTAGAATAGGGGCTATTTTGCCGTCTCGCATCCACGCTTTCTCGCACGTGTTCTAGCAATTCACCGCTTTACACGACGCAATTTTGATTGCGCCTTCGCACGTACGTCAGATTGCGTAATTCCGTGTACCATGTAAAACGGCCTTAAGAGTTCCCTTCATTTACGAAATGCAACCGGCCTCAATTTACACATGCTTTATTAATTTTGTTGGAATAATTGGTATTAAATCATTCGTTTAATTGGTTGCAACTAAGGCGGAGCTACCGCAGGGGCGAAATAATGCCGGTTGGTTGGCGCTGGCGAAGCAAAATATGCTTTTACAATGTCGACGCAAGACTCTCACTTGGGAGGGTGTTTTGCAACATTTTTGAAATTTAAAACTTGTCAAGCAAGTTTGTTACCCTTTCTGGGAGACTCAATTAACTTTTTTTTGGGAAAGGTGCGTGAATTATTGCACGAACGTGCACGAGTTGAACCAAACGCAATCAAGGCATACCGTTACGCTCTAGAGCTTATGCATTGCAGTTATGGCTTTGATTCACGTTTTCCCGTCAAAATATATGTTCCGCATTTAACCTACCTCCTCTTCATTTTCTTGCAGAATTGTGAGGGAGCTCGTGAAAGCTCAGCTATTAGGACAAATATTTATGCGGTTGTTACCGAGAATGTTAGCGATTTCGGGCTGATTCATAGCCTCGATAACGGGATGGCTTGAACCATCCTTGCTTCATCTCAGACCTCGCTGGCTGCTGTAGCCTTGGAGCACAAGAAATCAGCTTCCTTATAAGGCCACTTGATTATTGTATATCGTCCGAGATTGCAGAGAATCTGTGCTTGAAAGATCATTTTTTTCACCCAAGTGGTAATATCCTTAAACAACACCTGGTATCCTCTTAAGAATAAGACTGAAATAAAGGCAATTTAAATGTTGATTAATGACGGGTATAAGTATGGCAAGGTGAAAATTAAAAGCGATTTCTTCCACGGCTTGCATAATGTTATGCTATGCTATGGGGTGTGTATTCGAGCGGTCGGAGGCGTGGAATCTTCTACAGCATCCGTATGTTAGATTTGAGAATTAGAAAGGGTGATATTTTTTATGATGCCATTTCCTTCTACGTAATATCATCGTGTGTGAATTTGCACATTAGGTCTTTATCAGTGTACGCCTTCTCTTGCATAACCGGTTGGGAGTGTCAGTCCATTAATGGAAGTATTCTAAAAAAATTAATGAACTTTAACAGTATCCGTATTTTACGCTCTTTCAAATGTATAAAAAACGTTAACGGTGGAATCCACCGACCACTTTCCTCTTCGATTCTTCTTAGGCCATTTTTGTGTCCTTCAGCTTTTAGTTCACTTTTATTTCTTCAGGTTATTTTTTTATTCTTTTCGTTGGCCGTTCTTTGGTAGACTTTTTGTAAGAAATTACTTTTCCATTTCGAAAAAATTATGAAATAATTGACACAAATTCGTCAAAAATCGGAATGCAAGCTCACCAAAGGCCCAAAAATTCTTTATCTGGGGTTGCCGCGTTTCTGCCTCTTGAAAACGAAATCATTAGCAGCGTTTCTGGCTCTTGAAAACGAAATAATTACGGCAGGAAAATGCATTAACATATGCAGGAGTTGCTGATTTAAACGTCCGTATAGAATATACATCCTTTTGCTATTGGACATACAAAGTTTTAAATATTAACCTTCTATGCCTGCGGGATGTGCCTCAAATATAAAATTAAAAGCATATTTATTGTGGATTTTTGGTAAAAGCCATCAGAATATCCTCAAAAATTTGGCTAAAAAAAGTACGCAGGGAAAACTTCAACACAATATGTGCTAAATGGTATAATATTACGTATGTATTACCTTTTGTAATTTTCTGCATTTTCTGCCAATCCAGTGTATGCAAGTATTCATTTCATTTTAGTTTTATTCTTCTGAATCTTCTGTGAAGTATCTTAAGCATCTGCCTTGCCGTTTTCTCCTCGAACGCATTCTTTTATTTTTCGCTGTGGTCATGTATTTTCCGCCAACTTCCGCACCATTTTCGTCTCTTCTAGTTCTAGGTGATTTTTTGGAGGTATGTAGGCTAACCTTCCCATCGAACCCACGATAAAGTGGCCCACATAAATTTATGCCATCTACAAATTCCACCCGATGTTTCCGCTGTGGTTTGCTTCACCTATTCTGCGCTCTTCTCAACTATCTACTAAACTTAATTAATTTCACTTTCATTTTGGGAAGATGGTCTCCCATTCACTTGAACCCTCACGCCGTTATCATTGCCAAATGTGATGCGTATGACTCGGAATACGTTTTTTATATTTTTCACTGCGTGCTATTGTTTGGCTAACTTATCGAGTAGGTTTCCACGGCGCAGATCAGTGTTGAAGTCTCCTTTTACTTAAGCGTTCCAAAAGTTTCTGAGTATATACAACTGGTCCTTAGCAATCAATAGGTACCTGAAGCGTTTGTGTGGGAAGATAGCTTATTTGTCTAATTACTGGTCTATATTTGCGCAGGTATTTTTAATGATATTTTTTGTATAATCTCGTTGCATTCTCTTTTTAATTATCTAGACGATGAGTAGCCTAATCTTTACTGTTGGTGTCAGGTCATAGGTCATCGGTTTAATTAAGATATTCTCAGACGTTCCGACTTCCAATATAGAATTATATTAATTTATTTGGGATAAAGCTCTTCCAATTTATTTGAAAGGTACAAATTTATATTCAAATCTAATCCCATCCTTTCTACATTCGCCCTTTCTTCATTGAAATAATGTTAGTAAACTATATTCTTCTGCCTACTTAACTAATATTCGGGACAGGGAAAAGTAATCGAGTGTGCCAGAAAAAGCGAAAGTTTGGATCTGAGCATGAAACACATCAATATTTTTTATCAAACTTCTTGGCCTCGTTTGAATTTGCTGGCAGTTAGATTGACTGCCTAAGGATCTTGTCGCCAACTCTGCTTTTATTCAATCAAACATGTTCACTGTATCTGAATTCACCATAGAAAATATGAACAGACGCGGCCTCGCTGTTGTAAGTTTTCATTATACGAGCGTGATGCGCCCGCTCCCAGCGGGCTTCCCCCGCTCTTTGCAATGCAGGTCCACAGAGGGATAGGCGCGTTTCCAATTTTAAAATGTAGAAAAAAAGGCATGGTCTTATGTACAAATTTAATTGGAATGTTCATGTTCAAATTGAGGCCAGAGGACCTCTTTAAATACAACATTGGAAATAATTACACTATCCTCTGTTAAACGTACATGATGACTCATACTTACGTATCAACAGGAGACTTGAATGTGGAATCAGCCGCATTTTGATAAAAGTTATTTAAAGAATGCGAGATATTGTTGCAAATTAACAAATGTATCAGTTAGTGCGCCGTTAACGTCAGGAATATTTACGTTTTTTTTAATTATTTAAAAACCAATTTTAGGAAGCAATAGCAATATTTACGAAGTAAGATATGCCGTCGTATGTTCTCTGATAAATTCTGTGCATTTTGGTACCTCATTTGTAGAGTTTGGTAGCGTATAAGTTGAAAAAAAGGTATCTATACATTAGGAATAATATAGAAAATTCCACAACAGGTTCAAGCAAATTTAGTTTGTCGGGATGTGTGAAATGCATTTCCAACTCGCGAGAGCAAAACGATCGATGTTTGTAGGACGTTTGACCCAACTTAAATATCATTTTAGCCGTTACTCACTCTGAGGGTGTTGGTGGAGCAGCTTGGCGGGTGGTGTAATCCTCCGCCACAGTACCGGGCAAGGCGTCGGTCAATTGGGGCCTATGATATGTGAGGGCAAATGGGCCCATGATATAAAAACCGGCGTCGTTCCGTGAGCATTGGGCATTTTTGTTTGGGTGAAGCTCTCGTCGAGTGTTCGGCGCTAAAAGAGCCAGAGCACCTCCTTGAAGACTTCCGCAACCAAGGTATTTATTATTATAGTATTCTACTGATTTCGGTAGGTTTCAATAGCGTATTAAAGAAGTGATCTCCCTTGAAACTGAAAACACCGGGGGTTTATGGAATACCTTGTGAATGTGGTAAAATATATGTGGGGGGGACAGGCCGAACGATCGAGACGAGGCTAAAAGAACACTGAAGATTTTTGATATTAGCGCAACCAGAAAAGTCGGCAGTAAAAAACGGAGAGAATGTATGGATGGAGTCAGTGCTTAGCGGTGAGGGGATGTTGAAAATGGTGTTAGAGGGTAAAATGTTAGGGAAACGAGGGAGGGGAAGGAAAAGAATAGGATTTTTAGATAGATGGAAAGGGAGTATGCCTTACAGTGAATTGAAGAAGGTAGTGCTGGAAGGGAAGGGAGGCTCCCAGATCACTTCTTCAGTACTCCATGGAAACCTACCTTAATCGGTAGAATACTGTAGTAAAATAAATAAATCGAAACGTTGGCCAAGTATTTTGTTTTTAATTCTTAAATACCTACATTTCCAAGACACTAATCAATATTGGAAAGAATGTCGATTCTAAGGACCTACACATAGACATTGAGTTCAGTCTGCGTTTTTCCATCGGTATGAGATAAGTTCATCGCTGTCTCGGGCTTAGATTGAGTCATGTTACGCCGTCGCACGCGTCGGTCTCGGCCTGAATGTAATCCGACTCCATCGCAGGAGTTCATTTGGTCGAATTTCGGCGCAGACGCCGTTGCTCACGAGGAAAACCAACCGCAATTCATTCCGTTTTTTTTCCTCCTTGAGTCAAGGATTGGTTGAGTGGGAAGGGGGTTGGAGGGTGGGATGAAGGAAAAGTCTACGGTTGAGAGGGAGAGTTCGAAGGTTCGAAGAGGGGGAGGGCTGTTTTTGGGGGTGGCCGGAAATGCCTCACTCTCTGAGTCGAGGGTAGGAGTTGGCCTAAGTCTGCTATATCCCACCCCCAGTGCATTAACATGCGATGTGGGTCGTACGATATTATCCGGGAAACCGATGCCTCATTTTCAAAGGGATGCCTCGTTTTCAACGGGTTGGCATTGTGGTTAGAATGTCGGCATACCACGCAGTCGGTTCTGGGTTCAAATCCCGGTAATGGCAGAGATTTTTCAGAGGCTGCCCGATCCCTGCTTGAGTGCCTTAAGGCCGTTTTACACGGGACACGGAATTTCGCAGGTTAGAGTTGCATTTATTTCTAAAATGGCGTGGAATTGCGCGAATGCATGAACGAAATTAGAACAGGGGCTATTTGCCGTCTCGCATCCACGCATTCTCGCATGTGTTCTAGCAATTCACCGCTTTACACGACGCAATTTTGATTGCGCCTTCGCACGTACGTCAAATTGCGCAATTCCGTGTACCGTGTAAAACGGCCTTTATGAAGGGCACTAAGTACAGCACTCCGTCCGTCGGACGGGACGTTAAACCGTGGTCCTCTTAGCGCCGTTTGCTAGGAGTAGGCTAATGCCGGGTTTATATTGACCCTTACCTCTCTACTTATTCCTCATGGTGTAAATAATCTAGCCTGTTAGTCGCCTCCTTCAAGTATCGTACCTCATTTTTAAATTATGCTTATCTACCAGAGCAGAGCAAGTGTAGCATTGGGTCTGGCAGAACAGTTTTAAATGGCTAGAGCATTTTTCATCTCCGCTAAGAATTTTGTGACGTTAGCACTTACGTTTTTTCTGATATCCTTCGATATAAGCAGTGGCGCCGACTCCATGGGGCCTGAGGGGGCCCGAGCCCCCACAAAAATTCGTTATGGGTGTGAGAAAACGTTTTTCAGGCTCGTCGATTTTCCCCGGAATATCCCGATATCGAAATTCGAGTTATCAGGGTTCTAATGTTGATCATATGACTCTTCTAAAATACTTAAAAAACTTAAAACTCACTGCTTATAAAATTTCTCGGGGCAAGATCCCCGGTTTGGGCCCCCCCAATATTTTTTGTAAGTCGGCATCCCTGGATATGAGTGAAAATAATTTCAATTAACCGCCTAATTATGTTGCTATTCGATACAAATGCAACATAAAGCGTGATGGTGCGCTGCCAAATCCGTCAACTAATCCACTCCGCGACACCGAGTCTGTGCCGAGTCTGCCTTCAATGATGCCGTGGACCCTTCAAAAGTCAATCATTCATAGATGCGTACTCATTATTTAGTCTTTATTTTACCCATGAATAGAGATGCGTGAAAATCGCAAATGCGATAAATGTGATATAGATGCGATGTGCGCAAATAAACGCGGCATAGATGCGATGACAGGAATTTTATGATATTTTTACGCAAATTTGCCTTTTCGACGGCAAAATTCGTACATTTTGTGCCGAGAGCAGTTTAAATGCACCGCTGTCACTCACCGCTTAAAGCATGTGAGCGACTGGCCAGCTGCAAGTTGGCTGGGACTCTACGTGGCCGCGAACTACGAGTGGGTGCGGGCTAGCTACACCTCCGTCACTACATGTCTCATTCCTTAATTTATTATTGTTCTACACCATAATTATTTAAAATATTCTGTATTTTGTTACATAATAGTGTTTTACTACATTTTATCGTCATTTATCTCATTATGAAAATAAATAAATAGACGCTACGGAATGCGATAAGCTGTTATTGAAAGTGCGATAAAATAAAAATGAAAGTGCAATTTTCACGTATCTCTACCAATGAATGTTAAAAATTAAAGGATAGCAGACTTAGCTCTTCGTCGTGATGCCTTTGCTGGAGCCGGCCGTGGCGTGGCACCACCAGTTCATGTGATGCTACTAATAGACGAATTCTACGTAAACTGATGGAGTTTCGTAATATTTCAACTTCTAACAACATGTTAGAACGTAGGTTTCCACGGCGATGGTTTGACCTCTGCATTTCTCCCGGGTTTCCTTCCGCGTCAGCTGGTTTGTAGACAACAGTTTCGCTGGCTATCCTGCCAGCGTCTTCAGGTCGATGGTGTCGGCTGTCGGTTTCTGCCTCGCTTATATACCGTAGGCTGGATGGGAGCTGCACTGTGATTGGCTGTTTGACTGGGCGCTTCTATCTGATTGGCTCTCTCTTGGATTACTCTTTTCCACGCGTTATGAAGGAAGTATCCATCTTCTCTATTGAAATTCAACAACATATAAATATAGAACACAACGAAGTGGAAAATAATCGTATTACACGCTAGTTAAAACGCGTTATACTGACATTAACTGGTTATAATCGACGAAATCTCTACAGATAGATATTTAACGGTAAAATAATCCCTCAATAAATGAAATTTTAATGATGGATGCATAAAAATATCAAAAACGAAGATAATATGTTACCATGTGGTAAGCGTCGAATACAGAAAGGTACTTGCATTAGCCTTGAACAAACTTTTAGTTTTCACTTCGTTAAGTTAGTCCTTTTTCTTTGCAGTTTCATACGACGCTGAGGATCCGGTGACAAAACAAGACCTTTTACCATTTTTCAGCAAGATACTGCTAAATTCCTCGGCCAACTACGAATATCCGCCATAAGCCGTCATGCAATACAAAAACCAAAGTAGCTACGAATTGCTATACGTATATACTTCCCTCCTCGTCATTACCTTCCCCTTCCTACATGAATGCGTCGCTGTCATTTTCATGCAGAGATACGCCCTAATATCCCTATTTTTGTAGTTCCTGAGTTTTTCTGCTCTTACCACGGTCACTGAATTATTTTAATGTTATTACAGGTCTTGTTGATTTTTATGTGTGTTCCTTTAACGATCAATTTTTGGCTTTTTGATCGAAATCCAACCCATTTGTCATAGATTTGCAAGGCAACTTCGTGTTTGTAACGAAAACTGGCTTTTTACAAAGATGATCAATAGAAAGAAAACACTTAACTTGAAACCAGACGGCATGAACCCGTTTTTAATTGATCCAATTTTCTTTCTTTAATTATACTTCAATCAGATATTCGATTATGGTGATCTCTAGGATAGATCCCGCATGGTATTTTACTTTTCCAGGCCTATCTTTTGATGCAATACTTAAGCAAAATTGCATCACATTCGAAATAATCACTGTTTATGACATTATCCTGAAGCTAGAAAAAGGTATTCGGGGAGGTATAAGCCAAGGCATACAAAGCTATTCAGAAGCCAACCACGAATATGTTATTGGTTAATACGACTCCGACAAGGAAAGGAAATATCTAGCATACATTGACACAAATAAACTGTAGCTTATGTCGAACGTTTATGCCTACCTACGTTTGGGCATTATCTGAGCCACTTCCTAAGGGTTATTTTTAACGGGTGACTGATGAGTAAGTTCACGTTCATCCCCGATGATTCCCCCGAAGGCCATCATTTTGAAGTGGATGCAGCCATTCGACAAGTCTAACGATACACATAATTTTTCCAAGTTGCGGTATGAAATATATGGAACAGGCAAAGAAGTATGAGAAAGAGAATAAATACTAAGGTGTGAAAAGATCAGCATAAATAGATAAATTTTAATACTTTTCTAAATAAAATGGCTTTTTACATATTCTACAATTGGAGAAATATTTTTTCAATTCAAGTTTGAATGTTATAATAATATATTTAGTCAAAGATGCTATTTTCGTTAATATTGGTGTATGTTCTTTTTTCCGCTTTTTAAACCAATGCGCGGAAGATAAATATATAATGATGGTAATTTAAACAGAGGTCCGCCGTCTAGGTTACCTAAAGCTCCTAATATTTCATGTCTTTGTTTGTAAATAATATTGAGTACTAAACATTATTATTATTATACTTAAAAAAATATATTTTCACAGCATTTTTGCTGGTTTTAGGCGAGGTACGGGTATCACCAAGCTTTCTCGTCTTTTTACTCTGTGTTGAAAAATTTTCTGACAATCCGACAAGTATTTAAAATTGCTGCTTTTTGTATTGTAATAAACAAGTTTTTCGGCAGTCCAATAGTTTGAAGACCTTGATGGATTGAATAAGGCACTACTCCTGTGGCAGAGATAATGATTGGTATTATGTGTACTTTATCTGATTTCCACAATCTCTTAATTTCATTTTTAAGTTCTTCATACTTTTCCATTTTGTTGGTGTAGGCTGTAGTGATATTATACGAATTAGGTCCGGCAATGTCTATCAAGTACGTTTCATTGTGAGTTTTATCTTGCACTACTAGATCAGGTCTATCGCTATGGACTGTTTTATCGGTAATCATTGATCGGTCATAATAAATCTTACAGTGGTCGTTTTCAAGGATGGTTTTAGGTGTGTACTTATAATAAGGAACTCCATTTTCTATGAGTTTATACTTCAGAGCTAATTTCTGATGTATGATGTTGCATATTTGATTGCGACGGCGCAGATAGTCTTTTTGGGATAAGTTAGTGCATCCACTTGTGATGTGCTGTATCGTCTCAGAGGCATTATCACATTTTTCGCATCCGTCATCCAATAAATTTCGGTTTTTAATGATATATTTTTCATAATTTTTTGTTTTCACCACCTGGTCTTGTATTGCGATTATAAATCCTTCTGTTTCTGGGAAGAGTTGCCCATGCCTGAGCCATACGTGCGATGGATTTTTTTCAATTTCAGGGGCCTCCAGGGCATGAGGGTGTCTTCCGTGAAGGGATTTAGCTTTCCATATTGACATTTTACTGTCTATAGTAATAGTGGTTTCAGTGGTATTATTATTATTAGAAGATGAATTGATTGGAGAGCTGCGACAGACCAATCTTAGGATCGTTGACCAGTTATGATGATGCGGCCGGAGATCAGTGATCGGGATGGTGGTCGTCCCGTGTAAGGTTGTGTGGGTTGAAGGGACGGGGAAGTTTTGGTCAAAAGAAGGGCTGGTTGCGCGGGCACGTGTGGGAGTTGGCAATATTAGGATAGCCAACTCAACGATCTTCTCCTTTTTAAAATTTCTTTCACAGCGCTGGCTGGGCAGATACCGTCTCCCTTACGTGAAAACCTACCGAACAGATGTTTGGGTTTTGTTTTCAATACTGGCAAAAGATAAAGCCAAATGGCATTTCCATATTTCTCCTTGTATTTTTATGTCCTTAGCCCCATGCGCATGACTGCATGAGAAGCATTAAATAATGGGCAGCATTAAAAAAAAACTTATTCTGCAATTAAATGTTTGCGGTAATTTCGCTCAATCAATTTATTTTGATTTGAATTAAAACATTAATTTGTTTAGAATAATTCGGAAAGTAGCATTCGCATGGCTTTGTAGGTGTGTATCGTACAAAGTGCACGCGTACATAAGTGTATAATTTATGCGTTGAATAAGAATACAAATGCAAGGAATTTTTATAAACCATTAATTTACAATACTGTTTGTTTCATAAGGTGTGTGGACAGATGCTTCTTAAACATAGCGATATTTATAGAGGGCCTTATTTTTTCTTGCAAAGGATTCTGCAGTTCTCTGAAAACAAAAGAATGAGACGATGGAGGTAATGGGTTTCCAGGTATTCCCAATATAGCTCAAGCGTTATTTCGTTTTTTTTTTGTTTCCTGCCTCCAGCCACGTGACCTTAAAGCGTGCTGGGAGGCAGCTACCACCTCCTGGATAACCACTGTGCTCTTTTCGAGGAAGAGGGAAGGAAGGTGGGGATGGAGGCGTGAAGTGATAATCATTGTGTCCCTCAGAGGTGTCTCCTTTGTTTGAGCGTCTTCCGTAAGGGATTCCTCACTCAAATGATTTTCCTGCCTTTTGTTTTGTATACCTACGCGCTGTAGTGTAGTAGACACTCCATACTTTTATCGCTGAAACAGTGGCGTAACAAGGAATATGCTTTGGGGGGATAAGAGGGCGAACCCCCAGGCAACTCCGGCATGGGCGTACCCAGCGAGGGGCAGGAGGGGGCAGCTGCCCCGCCCCCCCTAGAAGCCAAAATAGCAAATGTCCTTTAGGAAAATAATATTTTTTCAAGCAAATATTCTTAAAAAATAATAGAGAGCTGATACAGTTTCCTTAAAATGTTGGTTTCATTCACCTTTTCCATGCTTAAATCTTACCTATGACTTGAACAACTGTGTCTTTCTCCCCCCTCCCCACCCACCCGAGTTTTGATCTTGGATACGCCGTTAAACTCCGGGAAAATTTTAGAAAAATGGCATGCCTGGATATACATTTTACATCATTTTGGCACTTCAAATTTTACTTTAAGCAGATGCAGTTACTATATGCCAAAGCTATACAATAGTTTTAAATGATTTTTTAAAATTCTCTGAGGCTTTGGTGGGGATCTATCCCCCTCATACCCTCCCATAGCTTAAAGGGTTACACCTATAAAGGTTTGGTCATGCATAACTAGCCATGTTCTTTTTGGTCAACCTGCGTCTCGGTATCCATGAAAGCATTGCTGAACTTGATGGAGCGCGAAATTTTTGACCAATTGACATGTTAAACTACCTGTACGATGAAAGAACAGCTTAGGCAGGCGTGATATAGTGGAAAGGCATCCTGAGTCCAGTGCCCTTTGTCTGACCCCATAAGTACAGAGTTCCAAGTTCCGTTAGAGCCATACTGTAGGAATTTCCTGCAAAGACTGAGCGCACACCTCGAGATTGGGCATCAAATCAATTAGAGATGACACTTTTCCGCAAGTTTATTGCGTAACGTAAAACGCGTTTCGACCGTTAAGTAATTCCTCAAGTACACTACGATAATGTCAGTTCCTGGAGCTGAATTTGTTCTATTTGGATGAGAGGGGATGGGAAGTGGAAGGGGAAGATAGGGTGATCCATGCATGTCTACTCGTTCAATAAGGAATTGCTTTTTTTTGCTACCGGCTTGGCGTTACTTTTTAAAATGGGGCTTAGAGACACCCTTGCTCCAATATATTTAGCATTAATAGGGAAGTACAATAGTGTTTCAAATGCACCAAACACATTTAAAAAATTAGAGTTCAGAATAACATAATGTCGTAAAACCACAGTTTAAATCCTAATAGTGAATACTTGATTAGAGATAAGCGTCCGAAATATGGAAAAATTCAAAGGCCGCTAAAACGGGTGTCCATGTTGAATATTGGCCGTGACGTCACAAGGCAGTAGCAGAAGGCAGCTTCTACGCCGTTTAGTTCTACCACTATTATTGCATAGAAAAATTACTGAATTTGAGGGTATCCGTTTTTTGCTGTCATAAAATATCTTCAGAATACATTTATGGCTGCTTTTCTTTTGAGTGCATGACTTCATCATTGCGTAATATATTAATATTCATTTACGTGTCAACTTCAAGTTTGGAAAGAGTAGTGCGAATAGCACATTTAATCTTTAATAAATAGATGATGGTATTTTTTTCGCAGGGTATATTTTGGCACAATGCCGTTTATCATGCCAAAACTTTTTTGTAAGAACTGAGTCAAACTAATAAACCTATTCCAGACGTTTGCTGCAAGACTTATTCGTTGCGTATGTATTCACGCCGGCCGGAACGTTCGCCCTTCCCAACTAGAATCATAGGATGTTTGCCTTATTTCCGTGCTGGCTGGTTGTTGCAATGGTTCGCTATCGAGGATGGGTTCAAGAAAAGTTAATCTTGGTTGGAAGAAGGAAAATTCCAACGATTTATAAATGGTATACCAAACTTTGATGTATTTATGGTCACTGAATTTTTGGAAAAGGAGGACAGGTTCAAAGCTCCATAGAAATGCGAGGCGTTAAGGCTAACAAGGGGAGACCACGTACCTTGCTCCGTCTTTTTCAATTGGGGCCTTAGTTAGGCTGTAATTAATTAATTTTCATGCGGTACTTTTCACAAGTCATATATAAATTTAAAATATCAACCATTATCAAATGGGTCAGATGGGGCAGTAGAAGCGTGTACGACTCCCACTCTGAGGGTCATGGTTCAAGACTTCATCATAGCAGTATATTTTGTTATCTTCATTGTGATCATAAGGCGTCAAGTTAATCAATAATTTTAATTTCAGTAATCATAGAAATGATACAATTTTTTTATCATCATAATGGCATTTAGGTATTTTCGCAGTGTCATTACAAACGCAGAGATACGACGACTACAATGGTTGGTGTGCGCTAAAATGTTAATTTTTCTTTGCTTATACTGACCAACTTCCGCATTAAAAATGAAAACCGCTCTTGGAAGAGCACATACCATCAAAGGCTCGCGGCAAGCAACAATATGCGTACAGACATAATTAATAAGAACACAAAACGAATATAAAATGCCATATATCTCGAACACTTGTAATTCACATTACTCCAAAGGGAGTTTACTTACTCAATACCTACCTCAGTACCTAGCACTCAGTACCTACCAGTTTACCTCAGTAGCAGTGCTAAAAGAACCATTCTGAAATATAATTTCAATTAAAAAATAGGATGAAGCAAAAGTTCATAACCCTGGACCGGGCGCGCTGGCGAATAAAATACGTCAATCTTTGAAAACCAAGGATTTCAACATTGTACGTACAATCTGGGCTAAAATGGTCTCGTGTATTCCTACAATGAGTACTTTGACTGCCTATATTGCGAGTTTTCTAAGTTCGAGGTATTGTAGCAAATGTTTTTGATCAGCAAGATGAACCCGTCACCAGTGGAGTATAAATTACGCCGCGCGACCTGCCGTGTACCTTTATATCTGTATCACCTATAAATGTACTAATTTCAACAAATAAAGATTAAATTTAACAAAAATCGTTTGTTATCATATATGCACATATCATGGGCATAGTACGCATTTTGCCCGGTCGTGTAAAATAACGGTCACGCCATAATTCTTTAACCAAACTACTTTCAGTTTATACATTATATAGGTCTACGTGGAAGATGCTATATTTTGACTCAACACACTTTCTGATATGACTGAGGTACCTATTAAGTAAATTATTATAATATAAATATCAATTTGATCTTACAATACCTTCAAATGATCTTCAAAACAGAATATCATCGATAGGTAAGAGTCAGGAGCAGCCTTGAACCATTTATTCCGTATGGCTTGTGCTTAAGGCACGGGAATGAATGTCTTCTCCAGGCTTTTGTTTCGACGTCGAGATGAAATTTGGAACAAAAAATCATTTATAATTCTTTTTTGAATTCATGTTTTCCGTACTAGCCGACATTTTTAGGAAGCAAACTCCACCGATTCCCGGAAACTCTCGCCGCGCTAAAGAAGGCGACGGAATACAGCGATACTCCACTGGTGACTACTGCCTTGTGACGTCACCTCTCAATCAAGATGGAGGCACTGTGTTTCAGCGCAACATGAAATTTTCCGACTTTCAAAACGTTTTAAAGTGCATATCATTTCTATATACACCAATAATGCTTATCTAAGAAGAATCATTTATCCCTACTGATATTTTAACCATATCAGCAGTTTTTAATTTAACCAGATCAATAGAAAAACACTCATAAGTATCTGCTACATGTGCAATAACTCCTTTAGCTCTGTAGTTGTTATTACACACATCAAAACTCCGATAGCCAGTTATTTGATACATAGATACTTCAGTGTCATTGACCCAAATTTTTGTCAAAACTATTACAGCGGGTTTTATATCAAGATTAACTAGTTGAAATACAAATTTATCAAAATTAGCTCTTAGACTTCTTATATTTTGGTGCAAGACAAAGAACCTGCCACCATTAAATCCACTATCATTAACAGTGCTCTGCATTTTGTTAGTAAAGATAGGTTAAAGACTTACATAACTCACTCACAGAATGCTTACAGTTTCTCCAGGTCATCAGAGGATTTCAGAGTGATTACTTGATCATTCTCCTTCTTCCTCATGAGTATTGTCCCATGCCTTAGCCATAAATATGTGTGTCCCTTTTCTTTCTTCGCAAGACGCGCAGCAGCGAAGAGTCTCCTCCAACCTGGACTCAGGCTCTCGTTTATGTACACCGGAGTATCGGTCGCCAAGCCCAGGTGCCGTGTGGAGAAGGTCATTTTCACCCTCCTCTTTTGAAGAATTTCTTCTTTTGTATACCTACGGACGAATTTTACTATGATACCTCTCGTTCCGCCTTCGTGTCCCTTCTTTCCCAGTCGGTGGCATGTGTTCACCATATCGTCGGTTATTTTAACACCAAGGGCGTCCCCCACACTTTTCACGATTTCTAAGGTGTTTTCATGTGGTTGCTGGGGAATTCCGTGTATTTCAAGGTCATTAACGCGTTATTGATGTATATTTATCTGTATTTACTTTTTCGTGGAGCGTAGTGGCCACTGCGGTGGGTTGAAGCTCTCGCCAGGTAATCCTAGGACCTTGGGTTTGAGTCCCAACTGAGTGGGTTTCCCTCCACTCAGGACATAGGTGTGAGTATTATTCTGCTGGTGAGGTCCCTAAAAACGTTTACAGAGGCTGCACCTTCTCATATTCCTGGGGAAAAACATTCCAGAAACTGAAACTTTAGATTACGTAAAATAAAAACATCACCATCATCATCACCAAATAAAGGACATTAATTTGCAGAACGGAGAAAATATTTGGTCAATGAGCAAACACCTTGTTTAAATGCTTGAAATATTAACTTGAATGGTGTTCTTGAGGTTTTCCTTAACCTTTGCCTGTATAGTTAACTGTTTCTTTAGCAATGAAGCTACTTACACCAAAAGAAGACAGTAGAAATGATGAACGTTCTGATTTCGCAATTTTACACTTAATCATATCTCGTTCGTTGGACTGTTTCATATCTGGTATGAGTGTTGATTTCTTCTATCACCAGTATGATGGCATGGTAAAAATTATGTTAATGTTATTATATTTGAAACGAAGATTTGAACAGTGGTATTCAATAATCCATAAATGTTCATGAATGTGGTTCTTACCTCTTTAGAACCATTGAAAGTTCTTGTTTATACGAAGCAGCTGCGTGGGTCAATACTTATGGCGAATGTTTTATTTCGGTCACAGGAGTCGTCTTTACTGCGACCTGACTACATCTCTTAAAACAGTGAAGAAAACTTTCGTCATGAATATTAAACCATGCATCTGCAATTGATGAACAACAAGAGTAGCTTTATTGTGATTAATTAAAGGTCCAAAATTTGAAGACGAAAGTTTAAGGCCTATTTTAAGAGCCCTTGGTGATGATGGTGACGGTTATGTTTGGAAGCGAGGGGTTGGGGGATTTAAAAAAATGTCTACTTCCGCTCAAAAAATATCAATTGTTGGTTCTATCTCAGTGTCACACAACCTGTTGCTGTGGAGTCCACCTTATCAGAATGCGGGCTTCCGAGTATCGTTTGAAATTCAACCCCAGCCCCGAAAGCTATCTATCCTCAACGCTCGAGATAATGCTATCTTCGTGCAGCCCTAGCATTCAAATTTTTATGCGGGCTGTTTCAGTTTTACTTAGCCGCGTCGGCGTGTGTTTGTATTTGAGGCTTTTTAATTGCGCTGCTTCTTTATTTAATCCTGCATTGTTTATAATTTTATTCATATTTGGTGTTTCTGAGACTTTGACCGTAACCATAATTTATGACCTCAACGCGGAAAGTACCTAATGGATAAGAAAGATCTGAGGTTTTCCCGGCGTATGATGTTGTTGAAGTTTATTCGGGATTGCCACCGGATAAGGTTCTCTGGCAGAGATGGAGAACCTTATCCGGTGGCAATCCCGAATAAACTTCAACAATACCTAATGGATACTTCGCGCAATGCCATATATGTTGGTTTCTCCTTCCGCTTGCTGCCTCTAAAGTCTCCTTAAATGTCGCATCAACACGTAAATACGTACATCCATAAACAGTTTTGGTGGACAAGAACGGAACATGTACGACGAAATGAACAAATATAGTAATAATAATTAATTTAAAAAATTATTGTATATATATACATATTTGGAAGTTGGAGGTCTTACTGGCAAAAGACATGTTCTTTACGTAAAAACAGATTTTTCACGTGTGTTGCTCAAATAATGTAAGTATATTTCATCATACATAAGATAAAAAACGAACTAACTTTCTTTAACGAATAATTTGGCTCTGGATACGACATAAAAATAAATAATATATTTATGAAACTTATTTTCAATAATAATAAAAAGTTATGGTACTTTATCACACGATTTATTTAATACGACCGGTTTCGTCGCAGAGGCGACATCATCAGGTACAGAAATCGTTATAATAACAGTTATTTTGTAATTATAGTAACAGTTATGTTTATGCAAGAACATTGTTTAGCTAATGTAAGAAAAATGGTACAAAATATATCACCTTTATTTTTGTATTGGTTGTTATTGCATAATTAAAGTCCCTAGAACAAAAAGAATCTTTTGAAAAGCGTGGGGCACACTTCAGGCATACAGACCCATTAGCCCCTCCGACAATTTTACATCTGTTGATTTCTTAAGGCACATGGCCGCTTCTAGCTTAGAATATTTTTGTAGGAACTTTATAGCAGTACATATTTATAAGAGAAAGAACTGACTAATAAAAAAATAGCACAGGCTCTTCTATCGGTCCATGCATTCGTACGAGTTAGGTGATAACAAGGTGCATTTTTGCGTTCATTCTCGCGTTCACGCATTCACACAATAACTTTTTGCGTTAATATATCGTGTAGTAATACCCAAAGGCTTTCAATTTATTCTCTAGTAAACTTGATGTGTCTGAATTTGAGCACATCCTTTTTCTTTGTTGAAGTGATAGTTAGATAAATGTGACGGGAAGATAATCTTCTTTGGCCTCATTCCGATGCATAAATGCAAGGAATGATTTTAAATTAATTTGCGACTCCGAGTCGACGTGAATCATATCTCCAAATGTTTCATTGCAGAACCCTCATCGCTGGGAGTATTACATTCCAAACCGTTGGCTCTTCTATAAACAGAAAGAGTTCAAGGGCTCGAACACATGGTTGAGTTGTGGTTGTCACTTAGCACGTCTGTAATTTTGTGGGTTTACTAATTGGAGAAAAAGGTTAGTGAATGCAATGTTATTCGGAACCCATCCCATAGTTTAGAGAATAGTTATGAGCACACGGTTCCAAAATAACACATTTGAATACAAAACAATTCCCGGATATATTGCAGTTTTGGTGATAGAGGAATCTTTCGAACACAGCGTTCGCCGATATACTTACGTCATTTATTTCATCGTTTTAGCAGGGAAAGAAAGGGAATTGACCGATTGCAGGTGTATTTACTTATTTGTACTTAAGTGGACCTTACTATCCACCAGTTGCAACATTAAAAATATCAGATACATCAACAGCAAAAGCATCATGAGTCCTCCAACATTTCTCACTCAATAAGCGGTTTGTGCGGTGGCAGAGGAAATATCATACATTTCTCAGGTTCATCTAGTCAAGTTACGATAAGTAAAGCCGTTGCGCCAAGGGACTAATACTTAAACCTGCCCGTCTGAATAATGAATGAATGAATTTATTACTCCAACCTTAAATGTACACTTTTTTTAACAACACAAAATTAACGGAGCTTTAGGTAGCTTCAATGGTTAAAATAAATAAAAAACCAGCATGGAAGCTACAACCTTAAAAATTATATTCAAGGCAGGCCAGAAAACAAAAGAAAGTATGTATAATTTTTTTAAACATCATCCTTATGAAACACATATGAGATAATAACTTACAATAAACAAGAACAAAGTATAACATATGGACAAAATAAAATAAATATCTTTTTTTTCCTTTCACAAAAATATACAAAATAATATGTCAAATATTATATAATAATATGTATATATTCACAAACACATCAAAAAAGAACATTTCAATTATCATGAGATAGCAACCAATCTTTAGCCTTTTTACAAAATTTATTTAATCTCTTTAACTCTTTGATCTCGGTGGCGGTCGCGTGTTTTACAGCCCTGCCAAAAGGGAGATCATAGGTTCGAGACCCGCCTGGCTTGGCTACTCTAATCCATTGAATGGGTGTGGGTGATCGTACATCTTGGATTGTTGAATCCTCCAACACGAAGACCATAGCGCGCTATTTGAACTTTGATCGGGTTTCCGCGCGGGTAATATATTCTAAAAGCCCCAATGGTCTTAATTGGCGCTCTTCGAATATCTTACCCGCGCGGAAATCCGAGAAAAGTTTAAATATTCTCTTCGCCGGGAAAGTGTAAAATCATGCAAATCACGTTAGAAGTAGGTGAGGTGATTGCCTCTTATCCAATCTAACGATTTGATCGTTGGATTATTCTTCCTCATAGAATAATCCTCCAAGGTCGTTAGTATATTAATTGCGTATGCTTGATTTCGCTTATAGTAGGGCCCGCCCGCCTTGTGACGGTGCGGGAATCCTCGTCCCTTCCCTTCCTTCCCCGTCCTTTCCCTGGAGGTGTCGTCGGGCTCTCATCGCGGCGATGCCTCCAATCCTTTTTTTCCTGTCTGTCCTCCCCCTCTCGAGAGGCACGGGCGTATAAGTCTCAGACTTGGTTCCCGGTCCTCGAGTTGTATCCTCGCGGGGCCCACCCACCCTGGGACCCCCGAACCCACTGCCTCTTATCCAACGATTTGATCGATGGAATTTGCTGTCATATAGGGAAATCTTCCAAAATCGTTGGCACATTCATGGCTGATGCCTGGTTTCGCTAGTGAGTGGGCCCTTTTCGCTTATAGCGTTAAGGTGTTTAACCCCGTCCCATCCATTCCAACCCTTTCCTTACCCCAGAGGCGTCGTCGGGTTCCTTATCGCGGCGGCCCCTCTTTCCTTGCTCCTTGCCTTCCAACCCCCTCCCCGGGTGATCGAGCAAATCAGCACGAGTGCTGGGTCCCGGCCCCGGTGCGTTGTATCCTCGCACGGCTCCCCTGGGCCCTCATTCTCTGCCTCTCATATTGTATCCGCCAAGTACCGAAATCGTATGCTGTTTTCGGGGGAAAATGAAATGAATAAATAGCATCAATTAATTCAAGCTTGCTTTTTGTGTGAATAAGGTTTGTCATAAGAAAGGAATGTTTCTGGAGTCGTGGATGTTAAACGGTGGCGCACTCTTCTTATTACATAATAATAATAATACCCCGGCAACAGTGCTGGAAAATGAAAATTACAAATTATACTGGGACAACACAATTTACACAGACAAACCTGTTCAGCATAACAGATCGGACATAATCTGGATAAAAAAAAGAAAAGCAGACCTTTATAATTGAAATAGCAGTTCCGGCTGACCACAACCTTAAGAAGAAATATGAGGAAAAGAAACAAAAATATCAAGACCTCGCAAGGCAAATAAAAACTATCTGGAAACAGGACGTGGTAACCAACATCCCCATAGTAATATCATCAACAGGAATAATACATTCATCACTCAATTTTGGTATTGAACAATTAACAATTAAAAGAAACACAATAAATAACATTCAAAAATCTGTAATACTGGATACATGTAGAACAGTTAGATTGTTTTTAAATGAATTGTAACTTGAGGCAGCGTCTTGGCAAGGCCCGACACTGGCAGACCTCCAAGTAAATCTTGTGGAAAAATAAATAATAATAATAATAATAATAATAATAATAATAAAATGCCTTTAATTGGGCGAGGTTGAAACTAAGAAGTCCCCTCTTCCACCTAACCCCTCCATGGCGTCAATGCAAACATATTAAAAAATGGTAGACAAAAGTTTTCAATACAAAGGATATACAATATTTGTGAAATGTCAAAAATATGAACAACTGTACGTGAAATTTTTGTGGAAAAAAGATTTCTGTTTGTGGGAAAAAAACATGAGGATAAGGGTGTAGTATCGTTCAGCGAAAAAATCCACTGCAGGAAAACACCCACACAAGAAGGGGGGCGTGAAAAACCTGCGAAAACCTACTGAGTGAAACCTAAAGTCTTGTTATTTGTAAAATACAACATGCCATGATTATGTCAACGACGTGTAATGAATTGCATAAGGGCTCTTCAACTCGACCTTAAGGTGTCTTCTTCAACGGAGGAGAAAAACATCGTCTGCTATAAGTTCCGGCACACGTTCAAGTACCGAAAAATGAGGAAGAAAATCCCTAAATTGAGTTCAAAATAATAAAAAATGATAAGTCGATTCATGCACAACTTGTCTTTTGATTTAAGGACTGCACCAGCAATTCGTCCGGCTCATAATAAGTCAAGTTGCGCCAAGAAAAATTGCTTAAGGCCGGGATTTATTACTGGTATTTAATACTTTCAATTAATTGTAACACTTTTTTTGTATGGAAATGTTTGTCACCATTTTCGAATTTCATACGAGACGCGGATGAACAGCGGTGGCGGAGACTTCCTATTTACAATTATCACCCATCGGTGGCCCTCTGATTATCAAGACTAGGTTATTAAAACTTGTTATAATCATAGTCATAATACGAGAAGTCAAAATGCATTCCATATAAGTCAGCACAGAGTAAATAAAACGATTAAAGGGATAGATCATCAGGTAATACTTATGTACAATAAATTGCCTACTTATATTAAAAATATAAATAGTTCCTTTAAATTCAAGTGTGCCGTGAAAATACTGCTTTTATGTAAATCATTCTATAGTGTAGATGGTTTTCTAATGCAAACTAATTTAAATGCATAATTGAAATGTGTTAATCCCAAAAAATTGTCAATTGTATGTATTTTTCAAATTGTTTTGATATTGTGCATAATGTTTTATTTATTTATATGAAGTGTAAAACATGTAATATTATTGACAAAGCCATGCATAATACATATGCTTATGGTGACTGAATAAATTGAATTGAACCATAGGTTCAATCGTATGAGCAAAGGCTCGAGACCCGCCTGGTTTGGGTATTCTCATCCACTGCAGAATGTTTTGTGGTCGAAAACTTTTTATCGTTGTATCGGCCAACAGAAAGGCCGTAGTGCGCTGTATTCGGGAGATAAGGAAATGAAAAAGTAGCATAATTCGAGCTAGGTTTTTATTTGAAGAATGACAGTCATTAGAGAGGAATTCTGTTGGAGTTTTGGATGTTATGCGGCGGGGGTTTCTTTGTATTACACAATGTCAACGGCGTGTTTTCCAACTGGGATTTTGGTAAAATCCGGAAAAATGTCGAGAACTCTTTGTCTCGGCCCACCGATTACATGGAAAGGAAGAGTATGCGGTTTCGGTTGGGTTAAAGGGACTCCAGGGAATCGGAGTGGAGAGGGAAGGTAGGGTGGGGTTGTCGGGTGTGGCGGTTGTGGTTCCAAGTCGCTGCTCTTTCTCTCCTCACGGGATTTAAAATCCGGAGCATTCCGTGACCGGAAGGGGGTCGTGGAAGAGGAGGGGGCGTGTCCGGAGGGTGAAGTCCTGAGGAGATCACCCCCGGTGTGGTTAATGTCAATGGGTAAGGGGAGCGCGATGGTATCGTGGTCGTGGTCTAGACCATGGGAATAGGATGTGAGGTGATTGCCTATCATATTGCCTCCGCCTAGAGTCTCGACGAATCGTCCTAGTCTAAGGAGTGTACCAAATCCACTCAAATTACTTGGATACTTGAGCACCCATGTACCAATTCGTTTATGTTTTCAATTACAGACTTTAATTTTCATATCAACTAAAAATATTTATGTTGACATTTGTTCAATTCATCAACATTTTTATTTGCTTATAACTGTCGCATCGATTCACAATTTCAAACCAAATAATTTGTATATAATGAATACACTAATGTTGGGTAACGAATCGCAATCAACGCCTTTCGTTTTCTTTGATGAAGGAAACTACCCTATTGATTCAACTCTCAGGCGGCGAGGTTCTATGCAGAGGGGTTAAAGAAAGCTGGTGCGGCGAAAGGAAAAATGCTAAGATTATGTAGAGAAGTGAAATAGGTTTGTAGATAACTGAAAGTGCCAGTAAAATGAGTCATGTGAGTATATTTTTTCCTGTGACCGAACGGCGCTTACTTTATGAGTATACCTCGTAGAAAGAGGTACCCTTATGCCTCATTCACATTACGATTGTTCCAGTGATTGTTGGAACTATCGTGCATTCACACGACGATGGTTAAAACCTGTGCTGCCCTCTAGTGCGGACACTGCCCTTAAGTGAACGGGATGTTGATTGTTAGCAAAGCTGTTGAGGTATGCAGGGACAAGGTATTACTGTGTTCAACGTGTATTTATCGAATAATTTTTCTTCCGCCCATATTCTTCCTTCCTAGGACAAATCCATAAAAAAAATAGAGCGAAGAGAGCTTCACGAGCTTTTCGTCTTCCTCTTGTCGCTTCAGTTTCCGGTCTCCCAGCGCCTAACCATCGTAAAGTGGCAACGTTCGGAACTACGTGAACTATTGTCAGGACATGCATTCACACGGCTAGTTCGGCCAACTATCGTTAGGACGATCGCTCGGAAAATCGTAATGTGAACGAGGCATTAGCCTCGATACAATAACCATGGGAATTAATGAGCCTGGATAACGAAGTGGTCTGCGCAGTGGCCCGGAAAGCCAAAGGTCTGTGGTTCAATTCCCGGTCCAGGGGAATGGCAATTCATGTATAAAAGTAGATGGTCACTTAATGTAGTAGTTCAAATACTTGGGCAGCATATTAGAGAGAACGGTCCCCGCAGTGAAGATTTCAGGATTGGAAAGTCTTTAGGCCGTTTTACACGGGGCACGGAATTGCGCAGGTTAGAGCTGCATTAAATTCTAAAATGGCGTGGAATTGCGCAAATGCATGAAGGAAACTATAACAGGGGCTATTTTGCCGTCTCGCATACACGCATTCTCGCATGTGTCCTAGCAATTCACCGCTTTACACGACGCAATTTTGATAGCGCCTTCGCACGTACGTCAGATTACGCAATTCCGTGTACCGTGTAAAACGGCCTTTTAAATAGGGAAGTATCTTATGAAGAGAAAATAGTTGATGAGAGGGTCGTGGTGTGGAATAGTTAAGAAAGTGCTAGTTAAGAGTATGAGGGCTTTACAGTTCAAAATGTGGACGCCTGTGGAAGAGGATTAGGAAAGATTGTAAGCATTCGCGAAACGTGTGTGGAGGACAGGCTTTGAGGATGGAATGAAATGGAATGCTACTTTCTGGTAATTGAAGAGTGAAGTTCAATTTGGGAATAGGAAAGGTGGGGGTGAGCCGCAAAATGGTCCACGTTAACCTTACTTAAACGGTAAAATTCCTTAGAAAATTGCAAATTTTTCATTGCGTGTTTTTTTTATTTCTACATACCCCGAAAACAGTTCGCATTCGCCTTTACATCAAGAGTTTAAACAATTGACAATTGTATAAGGTTAAATACCGTGGATCAGTGGCGGATCCAGAGAGGGGTCGAGGGGCTGTGGCCCCTCTCCTTGGGGTATCCAAATTAAACTAGATAAAATGGTAATTTTCTGTCAATATTTTAACCTAATTATTTGGAAAATTAGTAATGAGACAATCCTAAAGTATTGTTACAAGTGTTGAAATTCTCAAAACTTTGGTTTCCTCCCGGACCCCCACTACTACTGGAAGGTTACCCCCCAGGCCCATATAACCTATCCCCCCCCCTTGTCCCTTTCCTGGATCCGCCACTGCCGCGGATGGAGGTGACTTACAAACGCGGGACTCGAACCGTCGACTTTCAGATTGGCAGATTCAGAGGGCTTTAACCCGCCACCACTGAGGCCTGTTTCACCCTTTATAGCCCAATGCTGATTCTAAGCAACGTCAGAAATGTGTAAATTTTCTGCTTGGTTTAGAAAATATTTATACTACGCATTATTCTGTGACGAAAACTGCAATGACGAGATATTTAGCTGCCACGATGATGGTGATTGAGAGCAAAATTTTCAAGTTTTCGTGATGAAAAATGTTGAAATTTAATTTCTCCCAGAAGCAGTTCTGGGTTAGAGAGGGTTAAAAAGATTCCTCAGCTGCTAGAAATACTTGTAGGAAAAAATCTTAGCCCCCCCTTCTCCGCATCCCTCCTCAAGCGATTCTTTTTAACGGTGGGGCTCACTCAAAAAATAACGACTCGGACGCCTCTTAAAGACGTTACGACCAGCGCACGCTTGGGTGGGCGACGAAATCAGTCCCCGGAAAATGGTCTGGAGAGAGAGAGAGAGGGAGGTTGGAGGGGGGGGGGGGGGGTAAGTTTGCGTGGGAGTACTTGGGAGTCGGGCGGATGTTTGAATATGCATGAGTTTTCCCCCCTCAAAACCTCCGTTCTTCCACCGTAACCGTCTTTAACGCCACGGTGACCGAGGAGCGGCGGCATTTAAATCCACCTTCGGCAACTGACTGGAAGGACGGAAATCACCCCACTTCCTTTCCCCCCCCCCCTCTGCTACAAATCTCACCCTGGCACTTTTTCGGTGCGTCCTTTGAAGAGATTCATTCCTTCGTTATAGGGGGTTGCTGTGCTAAGTGCATAAATATTTCCGTGAAAATTTCGTAATATGCTCTTCTAATAGGGTGGTTTCCTATTATTTTTTATTGCCTAAATCGAAAGATTATTACTCCTGGAGTACGCATTTCACGCTTTTAGATTTTTAAATGACGATATCTATTTTTGGCGATTAAATGAAAAGTGAAAAATTTCAAGCGCGCGAAAACGCGACTGCTATGTAGGAATGATGGGAAAAGTCCGTGTGACGTATTTCTGGTTCCCGCTGCCGCCCTGTGAGGTGACCATGAGGCGCGGCTTGAGCGCTGATACGACGCAGGCTACTAGCAGGTAGCAGAATACTCTGCTAGCAGGTAGCGCTTGGCTTAAATAAGGATTATTAATACCTTATCAAACGAAGGAAACGCTCCGACCTTAGCCAGTTTTAATAGGTGATTATTAAAGCATGTTTCCCTTAGCTCTGTGCCTCATACATGCATTGGTAATCTCAGGCGATGTAAAACTCCTATCTACTCGTATAGAAACCAGGTCCCTTTGACGTCACGTGGAGTGGAAACGCATGGGCGCCAATCTGTCCTTTTTCAAATGAGGTTAAAATTGACCATTGCCAATCGTCTAAACTGGGATTTCTAAAACCAAGTATTTTGTATATTATGTATACACTAATGGTGGGTAACGAGTAGCAATCAATGCCTTTCGTTTTCTTTGATGAAGGAAACTACCCTATTGTACCTACAGTCACCTTCATAACTATTACGACAAAGTTTGTGACGCCATTTGAACAAAATGTTTTCGAGCAGCAGTCGTGCTGTCACATACTTACGTTGTCCTTACACTTTTGAAAGTGACTACATATTAAATTTCAAAATTTCAGTTTTTCATCATTGTAATCATGTACCTTGTATTTCATGTGTCATCAAATTTTAATTTATTTATGTAATTTATAATTTTTTGTCCTTATGGTTTCTATCCTGAACAATAAATATGATTCTTTCTATATATATCGACTGCCTGCCACACGTAATTGCCTCCCCCAACTGTATTTTCTGAGTCGCTATTGGAAATTATATTTGAAATAATTCGTTTGAAAATATTTCCGTGAAAATTTCAGAATGTACTTTACCGGTGGAATATATTATTAGTCACTTTTAAAAGTTTTGCAAATTTGTGGCATCGCTTCAAAAATTTTTGGAAAATTTAATTTCCCCTACTCCTTCGCAGTCGTTTACGCACTGTAAATATTTAGTTTTATATTTTACCGCCGAGTTACCCTCTTTAGCAAATCCGTAACCTTTAAAATATAGTCGTTCTTAAAAAGGATACGATAACTTGTACATTGCCATTAATAAAGAGAGAGAACCAATTGCAGCTAATTTTTGACCATTAGGAAACTGTAAATAAGTGGAAAAAAGATTTAATAATGACAATAAAAAATTAAATCAACCAAAAAATGTATATATCATATAAATCAAAAAATATACATAAACATAAGAAAAAATACGATGAAAAAATATATTATTCAAAGAAATGAATAATGAAAAAGAGAAAAAAATATTATAAACAATTGCGCAGAAAACCAATATAATGTCAACTGGCTGGTTAGGGTGAACTGGTTCACCGGGACAGCGGGAACGCGCCTGCGGTGCATCAATACATGCGTGGTTAAAAGAACTGAGAAAAGTTTAGATTAAATATCCCAATGCGGAGCCTCGATACTTTCTCAGCGGTACATGATGCCTATTAGGCCATTGCAGGTCCTTAGAGCAGGTGTCTTATAATACGTAAAATACTGACTTAGCAGTGAAAACCGCCACCGTGGTTTTCTATGCAGTAAATGCACACGGAATAATCATTAAATGTGAACTCCAGAATAGTTTTAAACAAAAAATCAAACAAATTAAATCCGCAGAAAAAACGAACGATAAAACTAAAATAAAATCAAATCTATAGATAAATAAAATTAAATTGTATCTACAAATGCATCATAGTCATGCGTTCTACGATGGTTTCTTTAAATAAAGGAGCCGCTGTAGTTGCTAGTTTCCTTTATTACTTTGCGCCAACCCCGATTCGTTAGAGGAAGCTTACCGCTTCACCCCCGCATACGTTTCCACGTGAGCAACTTTGTCAAGGGCAGAGGAGCGTCACGAAGTTCTTCGAACCTGGTTTTGTCATTTGCATATCTTATCTGTGCCCCTCTGCCGTTGCAGCAATTAGTCCTGCAAGTCTTCCCGTCCGCTGAGGCGCTTGGAAAAATTAGTCCCATACGTTCGTGAACGACTCTATCTCAAAATCCCTGATTTTTCATTATTGCAATTTTGGTTCCCTATTTATTTGATAACATGCGTAAATATTGCAGACGGAGAAACCCATTGCTTGAAATATCGCAGAAAATATACGGGAGCAGTCTAAAAAATATTTCGAAAAATTGAAAATGAATGAGGAATTAATCATCGAGGACACATCTCTCCTCAAACTAACAGTTGGGATAGATATAAAAGGACGGAGTGTTGTCTAAACATTCATGCAACGGTAGCCTAATACGGGAAAAAAGAAGTATGTCATTGCAAAAAGTCGAATAACATCGATAAGCGCAAAAAATAGGTTTGCAACACCGTCACATTCCATCGTTTAGGGAATGTTACTGGTGGTGGCATAGAATTTGGAAACAAAAAAGTTAACCAGCCCATAATTACGCCTCTTCTACGTCTCATTTCTGAAGTATTGAAGGGATTTTGTTTAGAGGTTGCTGAAGTTTTCATACACTTACGTTTTCCTAAAGTATACGTTGTATTCGGTTAAATTTTGTTTACCAATTTAGTTGTAACTTTCACTGAAAGCGCAGTAAGATCAAATTTTACAAGAAAATGAAGGTTATAATCGAATTCAACGTCGAAAAATGTGTGGGAATCAATTAGTTTGAACCAAAAATGCGAATATCGTCGGCTTGTTAAATAATTGAAGGAGAAAATGAATTGTTACGGAGATGAGCAAATATGAAAAATTTCAAATGGTGCTGGGCTCAACGCGGCCGGTCGGAGAAGTAATAACATTAATGATAGAATGTGTAGGAAATTTTATCTACTTTTCTGTATTTTGAACTCGACATCATTCTCAAAGGTTGATAGAGTCCAATGCTGTGCCATGGAATTATTTCATAAACTTCAGATTCAACACCCCCAATAAAATACCGAGAAGAAGATATCAAAAATACTACAACCCTTTCATTGCGAGGCCCTTTTTGGCGACTATATCAACTTCATTATTTGGAGGAAAACCGCTGATTTCCCTCGATAGTATAGAAATAACGAGTAAGCTTTTTATTTCGAACGACAGTAGTATTTCGATTAATATGAGGACTCTTATTGAAGAAGTGGTTTCAGGCATTGAATAGATTCTGTTTTATTTTTCAATGCAAGGTAACTTTTTCAATTTCTTTCAGTAATGTCTCTGCAATTTAGATTTCATAAAATGCTTTTTAAATATTGTTTTTATGATATTTTTTATGATTTTTTCAACAAAATAAAAGGTAGAGGTGATCAGGAAACTTTTATAAATTATACGGAGGAGACAAAAATTCTGGAAGGAGCGAGTACGAATAGGAAGTAGGGAAGGGAAGCTAAAACCATGCATAAGGGAAGAATGTTTAAGCGACGAAGGGGAAAAGTTGAAAAATTTGTCATTGAGTTCTTCGGAAAGGTCACTACTCACAGACATCTATGAGATTTTATTATTTGGAAGATCATTATGATTATGTATTGCCAAGATATAAAATTGTTTTCCAATCACGTCTCATCTTTGGAACTTGTGTTTTCCCCGACAGTACCGTCAGAATGTGAAAGTAAAACAAATTCGTACTTTCTGACTAAATAAAAAGCTATAAAACTTTAGGGGATGACTAAAATTACATTCATTAGGTCCAAAAAAAGCACTTAAAATTCATTTTTATTTATTTTAAGTGAAATAAATGTTCGTGATATACATTTTGTGCTGTAATTCACGATGGCCCCCCCGTAGGATATCCATTTACTGTCGCGTAGCAGGGACAGAAAGGCATAAAAATATAACTCATTCATCGTGGTTTTTAAACCAGGGTAAAAGAATGAGCTATAAGAGGCCTCAAAGTCTTCTTGAGTTAAATTATTCATAAGGCTGTTTTTGAAACTGACTTGTTATGCCTTCTTCTCTTTCGGTAATCAAATTTTTATGGCTTTGTGCACTTAAACCTTCGTCCGAAAAAATTAGTGACTTCCGAAAAGGGCCGTTGGGTGATTTACGGTGCGTGCACCTTACTTCAGACAGTCATTTAAATGGCTGTCTCGTCACGTGACTACTTCCGCCATCCAATAATCCTCCTCATCCTGTTTATTCTCCGCCATTTCCTCCGCCCTCATGCGCGCCCTCTTCGAATAAAACGCGACGCCCAAATCTCGGCTCTCGAACTTAAGAACTACAAGCGAAGCCTAACACAATGTCTATATATATATATATGATGGAGAACTTTTTAGCTTGAAGATAACTACCATAATGTTCTAAACATAATGCGTATTCTTCCGCGAAAATTCATTATAAAATTTGGCTGCGTTTTATGCATGGTCACGAATGCATATTGTTTTTCATGTTGATTAGGATTTGTTTTCATTGCTAAAACCTTGGAATTCAAAGTATCATTTATAGTTTTGAGTTAAAATTGATCGCAAAATTAGAAAAAAATTACTTTAGCATAATTATTCCAATATATTTTTGAATGGACATTTTTGGAAATATTTCGAAATAAAATATTTATTAAGAAATATAATCTAAATTAAATCTCTGCAACCTGAAGAAGTCTCCTGGGTATAAGGAGAAGTATTAACATACATTACAAATACTCTGTATTTCCCATAAAATTTAGTCGTCGTAGGAACCTGAAATGTTTGCAATTATCTACGTTATACCTAGTTAATAGTTCTAACAGATACGTCCCAACTAATAATTGAGTGAGAATGTCTTGGGTTTCTCCTAGTGTCAGGTTTTTGTGCTTTTCACCAATGTCTCTATATTCATCTATTCATCTAGGAAAGTAATGAATGTAAACTTTTATGCCTATTATATAATATCCCGTTCGATGAGTTCCAGTATCGAATCCAAAATGAAACCTTCTAACATCTCCAGTAAAAAATACTCAAAGAACGATGTAAACCACCCCTACTATGAATATGTGAACTTCATATGTCTGTGTCTTGGCCAGGTTGATTTTTACCCCACCTATTCTATCATAATTTTGTGTTCTATCTCTGAGTGAGAGAATATTTCATGAATTGAATCATTATCATCAAAATATCTTTTTTCTGAGTTATGTAGTGTTTAGGTTTATTATGATAGATAAACCGGAAGGATACTTTTGATTAACTCGTGTATCTCACCGTAATTGTAAGCAGTTGTCCTCCAAAATATGCTCATGCATGCTTACCAGCTTGAAGTTCCGTTGTAAGGAGTATCTACGCTTCGATGCCTCTTATTTCCCTGCCGCTCTCCCTGTGGAATATTCTCGTGCTTCGCGATGCCTGAATCCGCTTCTTCTTGTTCCAAGAGAATCCCTCTTTCAGTATATTCGCTATCCCTGTGGGGGCTTTTACGAAGTAAGCGCTGCGTGGTGATACGGAGATATCAACGCCTGAAATCCTCACAGCAGAGAATATTTAGCAACTCAGTTAAACTTATGTATTTCATGTTGGTTTAAACATACTTTTGGGCTATGTTAGCTGGCTCAAACGTTTTCCGACCGATTCTGTTCAGATTTCCTTAAAAAAGTGACTAGCATTAGTCGGGAAAGGTTTGGGTCACCCGAAAATCGACGCGATGACATAGGCAAAAAGTTTTATTTTTATCTAGCATGAATGTTTAACGAAGTGTTTATCGAAGCATTATACATTTATTTTATACCAACGATAAATTTTACCGCTAAAAATCATCAGCCAAAATTTGAACCCAGATCTCCTTATTGTAGCGTAAAATACGGAAATCGTATATGCCAGGTATATGTATATCTGATAGAGAACAATATTCTTCAGGTACTTAAGGACTGGGATATTTTTCCAAAGGAGTGAACGTGACGAGTAAATTTGCACCCAGTCTCACGTTGTAAATTTTAACTCTATCCTTATGAAAAATAAGATAACACAATGCTTACTTTTCATAACATTCAGTACAGGTTTCCATTTACGTTAGGCATAAAAAAATATGATATAAAATCCGTTCCGAAGGCTAATACGACCAATGACCAATTCCTGTGTACGTAATGAAACGAATTTATCTGCAAGAAAACTTTTTTCGTTCTTGATACTGCTAGCTTAATTTTAATTTCCCCAAATATCACGAGGAATAAGGATACGTGAAAAAATATTTCTCTGGCTAAAGAATTTCACAATTTGACGGCTCTCCAAGTCACGCTGAAAGCCAGTATTTTCAAGATGAGAACAAAAAGGGGCTTATGTGTCCTTTAAAATATCGAGTGTATGTCGTCGGTTTGGGTGATTAAAAAACATTTTTGCCAACGTTTCGTTAAATGAATACCACCTTCATGGCTGTATAGAAAGAATCAATTGAGGTTACAATAACTACTTCTCATAAGTAGAGATGCGTGAAAATTGAAAATGCGATAAATGCGATATAGATGCGATGTGCGCAAATAAATGCGACATAGATGCGATGACTGGACTTTTATGATATTTTTACGCAAATTTGCCTTTTCAAATTCGAACATTTTGCAAATTCCGTACATCTGGTGCCGAGCGCAGTTTAAATGCTCCGCCGACACTCACCGCTTGTGAGCGACTGGCCAGCTGCTAGTTGGCTGGGACTCTACGTGGCCGCGAAGTACAAGTGGGCGCGGGCAAGCTACACCTCCGCCACTATATGTCTTATTACGTAATTTATTATTGTTCTAAAACATAATTATTTAAAATATTCTGTATTTTGTCATATTACTGTGTTTCACTACATTTTATCGACATCTACCACATTATGAAAATAAAGAAATAGACGCTACAAAATGCGAAAAATTGATATCGAAAGTGCGATAAAATAAAAATAAAAGTGCGATTTTCACGTATCTCTAATCATTAGTCATATAACAAAATCGATACAATTTAAGCGTGGAAATAACCTTATAATTTGTTTTATGGGTACACCATTATTGCCACTTCATGTTTGGATGAATCCTCCAACACTTGAATTAAGTGGAATTAATATAATAATAGAAATTAAAGAAAAAACATTTGCACAATTTCTCTTGGAACCGCCAAGAGAGATCTTTATAAATAAAAAGGTGCATCAAGAAATCGACTTAAGCTGTTTATATGACAACACTGCAGTTGGATGCCGGCGTATACATTTATAAACACCAATACAAATCCTTAAATAAAAGTAAAATATAACGTAAATATACATAAATAGATAATACTACAAATTATATAGAATAAGTATATATAATCACATATATTAAATATATCACAGGATGAAATTTATATTGTATAATAGTAATTAAAGAATATAAAATGACAAATTGCAATTATCATAATGCTTCAAATATCACAAAAAATATGGCCTTTACACAATCACAGCAATCAGGGGTAGTATGTGGAGGGCGTCAGATTCGTGGCGAGACGGGAAGGGTGTAGTCGTGGAATATAGAATGGAGGAAAATCGTAGCGCATCCGACTGTTGCTATCTCCCGTTGCGAGGAGAGGCCCTTGTGTTCGGGGGCATCCTTTGGAACATTATGCTTGGGACGCCGACACGCTCCGCAGGCTAGACACAATCGTCCAACTCCCTCCCTCCCTAAGCGCAATCCCCACCATCGTCTTTGCTGTCTATATTCCCGGGCCGACGCTTTCGGATTCCTCCAAGTGCCATCGTTCTGTCATCAGCATTCAAAAGACCTGTTGAGCCTTTTTTTTCGTGTAGAAATACTGTCTTGATAGACATCATCAAATGTGTAACTTATCACACCAAATACAATGAAAGAAACTATTTGTTTGGGCAAATACTTAATGTTGATAAAAAATGGATAGTAACTTCTGACGATATTCAAGCGTTATTGTAAGGCGTCAGTAAATTTTATTTATTATAAATAATAAGAGGGAGAAATGGACGGAGAGGAAAAGGAACGAAGAAGTGCTGGAAATGGCTGGCGAGGAGAGGCAGCTATTAGATGAGATACGGAAGAGACAGAAGGTAGTAGTCAGGATTTGGGGAGTCTGGGACAAGGTCAAATTAAGCGTTCCCTTTCACTCCCAGTGAATTCCAGACACGTGCCGAGCCCATAGCTTCTCCCACTCGAGTTGGATATGTTCCCATTGGCAGTTACCAAGGTCTAAACACGTGCGGTTGCAACGTGAATCGTATTTCCCCGTCTCGGCATCGGAAATAACCGAAATTACACCTCTAACTTCTTTGTTATTGAACATTTTTGAAAATAAATGCTCTTAAGTGAAAGAGCAAGTAATTATCAGTAAAAAATATCTCTAACACTTTTTCGATACAAGTCATAGTTATGAAGATAAATAGTATCTTGTCTTATAAACAATTGTTGATTATTAAAAATCGCAATAACTTTGTTAATATTTATGCTATGATCACCATTCAAATTCCTATCATCATCAAATTTAATATAGAATACTTTAGCATTTCCAAAAATTTGTCACCACAGCGATAAATACTCATTTTCAGAACCCTCCACAAAACTGCACATATTGTCTATGGTATGAGGCAAGGCTATAAGTGAAAGGTGTTCCCAAGCGATCTAAGTGGGATGGGTAGGTTACGCCTAGGAGGCAAGGCTATAAGTGAAAGTCGTTTCCAAGCGATCCAAGTGGGATGGGTAGGTTACGCCTAGATTTGCCCCTTCCACGGTACCTTCTAAGCAGTATATAAGGCCGTGCAGCCACTGAGAAAATCACCAGCGGTCTCAGAACTAGTCTGATTCCATCGGTCCAACTGAATCATCGAGTAGGTCTTCAAGAAGTGAATTCTGTAGGAATTCTTTATGAATTCTGATTGAATTCCGGAAGAATCATCAGAGACCCGGACGCCGAAGGAGTTTGCCGCTTAAGGTAAATATGATCCGTAAAACTGAGTTTTTCGGATTTTTTCCTATTTTTTCTATTGCTTTTGGAACCGAGAAAATTCATGAGCATGTTATGCTCAATACCCCCCTTCGACTCCCGGTCAAAAAACAGGATGAAATTTTTTATGTATCCTAGGATACTTAGGGTATGGTAGAAATCCTGGTCCTAGTACTCCCGTTTTCTCCTCTAAAATTCGGGGAGATTAGTAAAGGAACAACCCCGTTTAAAAAAATTTGATAGAGCAAATAGTTTAGATTCGGTGGGCCAATATATGAATGATGGTATTAGGAGAATATAGGTTAGTAGCAGGTATCTTTGTAAGAAAATCTTTAATATCTCCCTTATTTGAACAAATAGGACCATAGTTTAAATTTGAATGTTGATGAGTAAGTGACAACTCATCTTTTGTGTGTAAAAGAAATCACCTCACTCCAAGGGCGTGGCCCCTATACTCTGGAGATAATTCCTACGACCGTCTATAACTCCCTTATTTGAACAAATAGGACCATAGTTTAAATTTGAATGTTGATGAGTAAGTGACAACTCATCTTTTGTGTGTAAAAGAAATCACCTCACTCCAAGGGCGTGGCCCCTATACTCTGGAGATAATTCCTGCGATGGTCTATAACTCCCTTATTTGAACAAATAGGACCATAGTTTAAATTTGAATGTTGATGAGTAAGTGACAACTCATCTTTTGTGTGTAAAAGAAATCACCTCACTCCAAGGGCGTGGCCCCTATACTCTGGAGATAATTCCTACGATGGTCTATAACTCCCTTATTTGAACAAATAGGACCATAGTTTAAATTTGAATGTTGATGAGTAAGTGACAACTCATCTTTTGTGTGTAAAAGAAATCACCTCACTCCAAGGATGTGACCCCTATACTCTGGAGATAATTCCTACGACCGTATATAACTCCCTTATTTGAACAAATAAGACCATAGTTTAAATTTGAATGTTGATGAGTAAGTGTCCACTCATCTTTTGTATGCAAAAGAAATCACCTCACTCCAAGGATGTGACCCCTTTACTCTGGAGATAATTCCTGCGATGGTCTATAACTCCCTTATTTGTGGATTTTTTACCTTATTTGGGGTGAAAGGAAATAGGGAATGACTTCGCAATCCACCTGGGGAGAATTGAGCTAGGTATTTTCCACACTACTGGCGTCATTCAGTAGCAGCTTTGCGCATTCCTTACCTTATTTGGGTGTAAGGAAATGCATAACTTTATCATCTATCCGTGAGGATTGACCTCGGTTTTTTTTTCTACTTAGTTGGAATACCTCTGCAGCTGACATCATTCACAGTCTTCTCAACCCACTTGGCAGCCATCCGCTGAAGAGTAGGAGGAGAAGATTTCCTTTTATAAATACCGATCGAAGACGGAAGCATTCATTGCAATCTCGTCATTTGATCCGAGAACTTCCTCTTGGTGACTACTCCTCAAAGACAACGTCATCTGCTCTCAACGAAGACAACATCATCGCCATCTAGATCTTGGTAAGTCTAACTTTTTAGACATTCCAAGTTCCCACCTTAAAATACTACCTTGAGGAAGTAATCACTGCAGAATACACTACCATTTTATTTTTATTGAGATTTTAAGTAGATTGCATTCGTTACGAGGTTAGAATTGAACGTTTTTATAATCCTACATCTGATCCAAGACGAAGAATTAGCTAAACTTTTCTCTATTTTTTCAGATTTCTCACATTAATCATGACATCTATTAGAGACATCATTTTTAACTTTAAAAACAATACATATAGAACTAAAGAAGAACTTGAACAAGCGTTAGCGTGCATTTACAGAAAAGTAGCCCTTGAAAACGAAAGCATTGATGACATGGAAACTTATCATGAAATGAAAGATGCATTAGATAAAGCAAATGGTAGAAAATTTTGTCCTTACTGCGAAATCTTCTATAACATTGATGAGGCTATGCCTCATGAGAATACCAACGCACACCGGATCAAAATTAACGAGCAAATAGGGAGAGGGTTCAATGAAATCGAATCGGCAATTAGATCCAGGCTAAAAACATTTTGGATAACTCCCGAAGGGGATGTTCAGGACGTTGTAACTTTTCTTGGTGAAATAAAAAATCTGTTGATTGAGAAAATTAGAGAGCAAACAAGGACGAACAGGAGTATAAAGTTCAACCTCCTATTGATTTGCAAATTTCAAAAGGGAGAACACGAGGAGCTGAATACCTCATTTAAGACTAGTAATCAACGAGTCCTACTTGTTGATCAGTTAAATGAGATTATGGACGAGAAATTTTCGAAACTTTTAAAAGAAAAGTCCGAATTTCAAGCTAAAGGGTCAGGATGGACTTTGGCTGAAGTTATAGGTTTAGAGCTTCGTATTAACAAGTACACCCCTCTTCGAGGTTCTACATTCATCGAGTTACCTACAAAAATTAAGCATACGAAATCCGTTATCAATGTCAAAAATGATGATCAATACTGCTTTAAGTATGCTATATGGGCAAAATATGTAGCCAATCATCCCGAACGAGTTTCAAAATACGATTGTGAGGAATTTCGGGAGACCTATACTTGGAACTGTATTGATTACCCAGTAGATCTGAAGGATATCCCTAAATTCGAGCGTGACAATAACATTTCAATTAATGTGTTTGGACTAGATGATAAAAACAATGTGTATCCTATAAAAATTGTAGATTATGAGCTTGAGGATCATCGCGACCTCCTCTACATTACCAACGAAACAACTGCTCACTATTGCTGGATAAAGAATTTTGAAAGACTCATGCGCTCCCAAATTACTAGACATAAAACTAGAATTTTTATTTGTAAACGGTGTCTAACTTATTACCATGACGTAGAAAAACTCGAATCTCACAAAGACTTATGTAGAGGAACGGGGACACCAAGTAAAATAGTGCTACCAGACGAGGACAATAAATTATTGAAATTTACCAACATTAATCGCACTTTCCGTGTACCTTACGTGATATATGCCGATTTTGAATGTCTACTGAAAAATGTAAACACATGCGAACCGTGTTCTAATACTTCGTTCACTAACATCATACAGAAGCATGAGCCATTCAGCTTTTGTTATATCATGATGACTCCAAACGGATGCGAGGAGCCAGTATTGTATCGAGGGCCTAATGCAGCACGTGTTTTTATTGACAGTATAAAAGATGAAGCCCAGAAGGTTTTCAAGTTGTACAAAAATACTATTCCTATAACACCACTCACAGAGGAAAAAGAGAGCGCTTTCCAAAACGCATCGACGTGCCACATTTGTGGGAATGAGTTGAACGAGGATAGGGTTAGGGATCACGATCACCTGACGGGACAGTATCGAGGTCCAGCTCATTCCTTTTGCAATGTGCAGTATAAGATGCCTCAATTTCTTCCAATTTTTATTCATAACCTGTCCGCGTATGATGGTCATTTCATTGTACGAGAGCTAGACTATGATGAGAGGGAAATATTCATTATTCCAAATTCTGAAGAAAAATATATCACTTTTTCCAAGTCTATAGAGGATAATTTCAAAATTCGTTTTGTCGATACCTTTCGATTTATGCCCGCTTCTCTTGCTTCTCTAGTCTCGAACCTGACTAAATTTAAATATACCACAGAAATTTTTGGTGACAAGACGCGACTAGTTACACGAAAGGGGGTTTATCCCTATGATTACACTGATTCGTTGAATAAGCTCGATGAAACCTTGCTCCCGGACAAGGATAATTTTTACAACAGATTGAACGACGAGCATGTGTCAGACGAAGATTATGGTCACGCTTTGAACGTATGGTCTTCGTTTGGATGTGAAACACTCGGTGATTACAGTGATGTTTATTTGAAAAGTGACGTCACTCTTCTCGCCGATGTTTTTGAGAACTTTCGTGACGTGTGCTACGGAGCCTACAAGTTAGATCCGGCGTGGTATTACACTGCACCAGGTTTAACATTTGATGCAATGCTTAAGTACACTGACATAGAATTAGAGCTTTTGACTGATTACGATATGATACTCATGATCGAAAACGGAATTCGCGGAGGAATTTCACAGTGTTGTAAAAGATACTGTGAATCGAACAATAAGTACATGTCAGGTTATGACCCAGGTAAAGATTCGATATATTTAACCTATCTTGACGCGAATAATCTCTACGGATGGGCACTCTCCAGACCCCTTCCTTACGGTGAATTTCGGTGGTTAAAACAGGAGGAAATTGACGATTTTAGCGTGGAAAATGTTCCCGATGACAGTGAAACTGGATACATTCTCGAAGTTGATCTTGAGTACCCACATTGGCTGCACGATACGCATTCAGATTTCCCTCTTTGCCCGGAAAACAAGACACCACCTAACGGTAAACATGAAAAACTTTTGACCACCCTCGAAAATAAAAGTAAATATGTAATTCATTACATGAACCTGAAACAGGCATTAGAATTAGGCATCATACTCAAAAAAGTGCACAGAGTTATCGAGTTCAAACAGTCTTCGTGGTTAAAGACCTATATTGACCTAAATACAGATCGTCGAAAAGTTGCTAAAAATGAATTTGAGAAGGACTTTTACAAGCTCATGAATAACGCCGTATTTGGCAAGACAATGGAGAATGTAAGGAAACGGATGAATATGCAATTAGTGACAAGCGAAAAAAGACTTCAAAAATTAATCAATAAATCGACATTTTTGGATAGGACAATTTTCAACGAGTCTTTAGTAGCCGTTCACATGCGGAAAGCCACCATCAAAATGGTTAAGCCAATATACATTGGTTTCTGCGTTCTTGATCTCAGTAAAACTCTAATGTACGACTTTCATTACCGCACCATGCTGCCCAAGTACCAAAATAAATTGTCACTCGCCTACACAGACACTGACAGCTTCATGTATGAGATTAGAACGGATGATGTATACAGAGATATGCTAGAATACCTAGATGCATTCGACACCTCGAATTATCCAAAAGAACATCCGTGTTATTCTGAGACGAATAAAAAAATTATTGGAAAGTTCAAAGACGAATGCGATGGTCTCATTATGACGGCTTTCGTTGGATTAAGAAGCAAATTGTACTCATTCAAGATGGAATCGGGTAAAGAAAAAAAGAAGGCAAAGGGGATAACGAAATCTGTGAAGGAAAAATGCCTAAAATTTGGTGATTATATTAATTGTTTAAGAGAGAACTCGACGCAATTTCGAAAGATGAACGTAATCCGTAGCAAAATGCACGAGTTATACACTGTTAAAATAAATAAGGTGACACTAAATGCATCCGATGATAAGCGATATATTTGCGAGGATGGAATGAATACGCTTGCTTGGGGTCATTACAGAATTCCGCGAAAGCGTACACATGATCAGGCATTTGGTAATGATTGAAATTGGTAAAAACTAGTTTCATCGTAATCATGATTCCAGTGTTAATCATGACGTTGGCCTGGAAACATCCTTTCACATGCATCTGCGCGGGTCCGTCAGGTTGTGGAAAAACCACATTTGTCACGCAGTTTTTGGAAAAGTTGGATTATATGATAGATAGTCCAATAGAGCAAGTGGTTTGGTGCTGTGCCCCAGGAAGTGAGCCTAACATACGAATACCAGTTGAATTTTACTCCGAAATACCTCCTTTCGAAGAATTTGGTGGTGTTCCTACTTTGTACGTTATAGATGATTTAATGAGTGAGGGAGCCTACAGCAAAGATGTGTGTAGATTATTCACCAGAGGTAGCCATCATTTTAACATTTCGGTGTTTTTGATCACGCAGAATATTTTCTAACAAAGCCAGCAATCGAGAAACATATCATTGAATTCAAAGTATATTGTAGCGTTCAAAAATCCCAGAGATAAGTTACAATTTGGTCATTTAGCTAGGCAGGTCTATCCGGAAAAATCGGGGGAATTGGAGAGGGTATATAAACAGGTTACGCAAGAACCATTCGGTTATTTGGTTCTTGATCTTGGTCAGGACACGGACGAGAGATTCCGCTTTAGAACCAAAATTTTTCCCCAAGACGGGGCCACTGTCATTTACATGCCCCAACGCGATG
The DNA here is from genome assembly GCF_921293095.1 of Ischnura elegans. Classification (NCBI taxonomy): domain Eukaryota; kingdom Metazoa; phylum Arthropoda; class Insecta; order Odonata; family Coenagrionidae; genus Ischnura; species Ischnura elegans. The sequence goes on along the minus strand of NC_060252.1, from coordinate 98,969,741 downwards.
AAAAGATTGAAGAACAATAAACACTTGCTCCACGTCCTAAAATCTGCAAAGCCTAAATTACGTACTGCCATATTGAATAGCTCGGACGAGGAGTTGATTAAAACAATTTGCGATTGTTGCCTCAATACTCTAAACGGAAATCACAAGATTGATAAGCGATTGAAACGAAAATTATCCAAGCATCGTAACACACTGAGAAAGTTGGCTGAACGAGGAACTAGTGTAAAAAGAAAACGAGCACTTCTCGTACAAAAAGGTGGCTTTTTGCCATTACTACTGGGTTCAATTTTAAGCGGTGTGATCGGTAGCCTGCTGGGAAAATGAGTTTGCAGAAAATGCTCGTAGTGAGTCCCGAAGTCTTTGATCGAAGTCATGCAAAGGCTAGGTTGAGTAAATTGGATAAGGAAATGAAACTTGTGTTAGCGAGTAAAGGGCTAAAGGCTATTGACAAGTGGCATTTGTATAAAAGAATACTCGATAAATATCTCGACTCAGTGTCAGACTTCAAATCTCCCGTACACGTTCCGATAGTGAAACACTCTCCACCAACAAGACTAGATGACGGTAGTGATGCAATGAGAAGGCGGTTAGCCGAAATTAAGAGGACAAATTCAGAGTTGGATTCGACATGGGCACGAATAAAGGAACAAGTCGAAAGCGATTCTCCACCGAGAAAAATGAAGCGAATAATAGCAACTCCAAGAGAGCCAAGTACACCTCCAAGGGAGCAAACAACATCTCCAAAGGAGCGATGGACATCACCGAGATCAATTCCAAGGCGAAGCAAGCGAAAAAGGGTACCAAAAATGTTCGGGGCAGAGTGGGACACGACGTAATAGCTAGCGTGTACAACAATCCCGCACATCCCGCTGGTTTTTCCACAGATAAAAAAATAAATAAAGCGACTGGAATCCCTATAAAAACAATTCGCGAGTGGTTGGAATCTCAAGAAGCGTACACGCGTCACAAGCCGGTGAGAAAAAAGTTTGTTAGAAATCGTTACGAAGTAAACTATATAGATGAGTGTTGGCAATGTGATTTAAATGATTTGAGAAGTTTGAAAAAATACAACAATGGGTTCTGTTACATTTTAACCGTAATAGACATATTTTCCCGTTATGCGTGGGCTAGTCCTCTCAAGTCAAAAAGACCAGAGGAAATTATAGAAGCTTTTAAGGTCATATTTCGCGAGCGCAAACCATTGAAAATTCAGAGCGATAAGGGAGGGGAATTTGTTAATAGCAAGTTTAAAAGTTTTCTCTCGAATCAAGGTGTAAAGTTTTACACTACAAATAATCCAGAAATTAAAGCTAGCCTCGTGGAACGCTTTAATCGAACTCTCAAGACAAAAATGTATAAATATTTTACAAAATACGCAACTTACAAATATATCGATGTGCTTCCAAAACTCATCAGTTCTTATAACCATAGTACGCATTCTAGCATTAGGATCGCTCCCTCTCAAGTGAATGCTAAAAATGCATTTATCATTGCTAGTCGGAGAAAAAGCTTAAAGAAGACGGATGCAAAATTTAATAAAGGTGATTATGTGAGGATTAGTAAAGAGAGGATTCCATTCACCAAAGGATACACACCAAATTATACCAAGGAAATATTTCAAGTTACAAACATTGATCGAATGAAACTAATACCAACCTATAAATTGAATGATTTGAACGGGGAGGATATAAAGGGTAGTTTCTATGCGGAAGAATTAGTCAAAGTCAACGTGTCTCCTGACACGGAGTACAGGATCGAGAAAATATTGAGACGTCGGGGGAGTGGTCCTAATTTGGAGTATTTTATCAAGTGGGACGGATACCCACCGTCTTTTAACTCATGGATTTCCGCTTCTTCCGTGCGTAAAATATGAACGAATTTTATCTTACACTACCCAGCGATAGCTCGAGGGATTTTTTCCCAAGAAATACAATCGCTCATTATCGTACAAAGTTGAGTCATCGCATCGATTTAGAAAATAACGAGTGGTATGTCGGTCTAGCTGAGATTTCGATTCCTTCTATTGAGGTAAAAAAAGTTTCCGAAGACACACCAGCTGTTATCGAAAACTTTACTCCAGCGCCTCGCGTAGCAGACGAATTGCCTCCTAAGGATAATAGGACCCGGACTGAAGAGGGATTAGTTCGAGGGGATAAAGAAGTTATAAATGTGAAACTTTTAGATGATTCATACTTTACAATTCCCATTGGTACTTATGACAGTATTGCGGCGGCATTTGCAAAACCATATATTACCTCCAGTACACAAAAACAAACGTACCTTTCAAATGAAGTAATGCGTTATATTGATAAACTGAGTGTAAGGATTAACCAGGTTGGAGTTGATGAACGCATATTACCACGGTCTGCGAAAATTTTTGCGAGCGGAGTAAAATACTCGTTGTCTCCGGGAACGTATGATTCGTTTGCTAACTTATTCAATAGAACTTTGTCAGGCTTTAGTGGAAAAGGCAAGGAAAAGATAAAAAATGACCTATCATTATTATCGGCTGTTCTGATTAGATTATCATTTAAAGATTCAACGTTGACAGATGATGAGTTAGCTGAAATCATCGATGATGCCAGGGTAGAGATTAACACTAAAGAAGACAAAGGAAAAAGAGGAAAAAGAAGCATTGCAACCTCCTCAAAAAATGTTTACGTTTACACAGATATAATAAAACCGCCGTTGGTGGGTGACACTTTGAGTCGATGCATCCGCATCATAAATGTCAAAATTGGTGAATATCAAACTTTCAATCCGATTTATTACTACCCCGTCGAGAAAAACAATATCGAGAGTGTTGAAATTCTTTTTGCAGATAAACTCGGTGAAGCAATTTCTTTTCATAGTGGGGAGCAAAGCTCGATAGTTGTGCTACACTTTATAAAAAAGAGTTGATTCACGTTAGTACATCATTTTACGACGAGATGGCGCCCGTGATGGATCGATATTATAGTTATTATTCAAAACAGGTGGGAGGAGAGATTGGATCCTTGTATAGAGCTTCTTATAGGGTGCAAAAGGGACGAGGTATCGGGAGTTTCCTCGCGGGATTGTGGCGATTTGCAAAACCTTTGCTATTTAGCGGGCTTAAGACTGTTGGTAAGGAGGCCGCGAGCGCTGGGGCAGCAGCTCTTGGAGACCTTGGAACAAAACCGGTTAAGGAGATACTGCGCAGTAGAATAAACGAGGCAGGTCAGAACTTGAAACGCAAGGCCGAGGAAAAGATAAAAGGCATGTCTGGGGGTGGGTTGAGGATCGCGAAACGTCCAAGGTTAAATAAAATAAAACATAGCTGCGTAAGAAAAAAGCGACAGTCGATGAGAAGTCGAAGAGGAAAGAAGGTTGTTGGAGGAGATATTTTTTCGCGATAATGGCAGAGCATATGCTGACTTCGTTGGATTTATTTCAGCCCAATCCGCCGGTGCAAACTAACATCTTGGCAAAAAGACTCGTGTCCTACAAACCCATATCTTCGCTAGATAATCGATCGGTTATAGAATTCCTGATCAAAGACTCTGGGGATGCGTATAAGGATTTGAATAGTATATATCTTAGACTTAAAGTGAAACTTTGCAAAAAAGACGGGACTGATTACAATGAATCCGCTACCAATCAACCGGGAGTAGTGAACAATATTCTGCACTCTCTGTTCGAGCAGTGTAACGTTTATTTCAATGGGACGTTGGTCACACCATCAGAGGATAATTACCATTACAGAAGCTACCTGGAAAATGTGTTAAATTATGGAACAGATGCGAGCAAAACACATTTACGAAATGTGGGGTGGGAGTTGGACACGGGAGACGATATTAACTTGACAGATACTTCAAATTCTGGTTATACAAGGCGTAAGGGTTGGTTTAAGAACAGTGCAGAGGTTGAGTTGTATGGTAAACTGCACGTAGATGTTTTTAATCAGATACAATTAATGATGGATCGAGTAGACATCGGTATAAGACTATTGCTCTCTAATCATGCTTTCCATCTTATGGGAGGGAATGATGATGGACTATTGAAAATTTTAGACGCAACTTTATACGTTCAACATTTCGATATTAACCCATCCATTTTAGTTGCACATAATAAAATCCTGGAAAACAACAATGCCAAATATCACTACAAGCGTACCGAGTTGAAAACCTTTACTGTTCCTTCTGGTGGACGAACTTTAAGCCTTGACAATGCGATCGTGGGTCGAATACCTAATGTAATTATTTTTACAATGGTGGATAATGAAGCATATGCGGGAAGTTTGAATAAGAATCCATTTGCTCTCTCTCACTATTCGCTCGAGAATTTTTCACTCTTTGTGAACGGTGTGCAAATTCCGTCCGAGGGATTACAATGCAATTTTTCAAGTAAAAAGTATTGGGCGCGAGCGTATGACACAATATTCTCAGGAAGTGGGATAAAGCATTACAATCGGGGTAATCAAATCACTTACGATATGTTTGGACACGGTTATTTTATGCTAGTCTTCGATCTAACACCCGATGATTCGGGTAATGAGGACTATATAAGTTTAGGAGATAGAGGTGTGGTGAGAATAGAGGCGAGATTTGAAAACGAATTATCGAGAACGGTTACGTGTTTACTTTTCTCAGAGTATGATGCAACAGTGGAAATTGATAAAAACAGAAACATTATCACAAACTTTTAGTCATGGATGGAATTCAAATTAACAGGTTACTAAGACCACTCAATATATTTCGCGGAGTTTACGCATCTGATAGGTTACCAAAATCACCACGAAATGGAGTTTACATAATAAATTTAGATCCATCTAAATTACCGGGTTCACACTGGGTTGCAGTCTATTTACATAATAATTATGCAGAGTATTTTGATTCCTACGGCTTACCTCCTTTTGTTTCAAATATAAGTAATTTTTTAAAGTCATTCTCAGTCACTCGCAATCACGTTCAAATTCAAAGCTTTCGTTCGGATATTTGCGGTGAATACTGCTGCCTCTATACCGCTAGTAAATCATTAGGTCAAACACTACACAAATTCCTCGCACACTTTCATCGCACCATCCCTCATCTCAACGATTGTCGAGCCCTGAAGCTGTTTCATCAGACCTTCAAGCGGGTTCGGCGGGCCAAATGTCATCCCAGAGCTCAGCGGTGCTGTTCCCGAATAAATACGATGAGCAGGAAGAGGAGGTGATTATTTGAGAAGAAACAGCCGCAGAATGCAGATCGTGGTATCTGTGACTTATAGCCAAGGCGGGGTGACGGAGCTTGCAGCCGTCGACGTGGATTCAAATCGTTTATTTTGGGGCAGTTTCAAGAAACATGGGAAGCTCATCGCTGGAGGAAAGAAGCTACGTTTCCCAGACCCCTTACAACGAGATGAGACATCCTTCAACGAAGGATTCATTTCACACACCGAACTTTCAACTACCCTGGAAGCTATGACTGAGGGTGCAACCGCTCTCTACGCATTCAGCGAAGCAGAGTGTGAGTTCCTGACCGATCTGACGGGACGCACTTTCATCTCTCTCGAAAAAGAGTTAAACTGTCCCCCTCCCGAAAAATGTTCCTTTCTTGCCTTTTCCTGCCTCAATCCTTGTCACAAATTGCGCAACAGCACTTGCGCATTGAGAGATGCACATTCTCTCGCCCAGTGGTTCCAGTATAACCGTCTCAAAACCGAAGTTGATCCTTGCCCGGATGACTGTTCCCCCACCCCTCCTCCTACATCAACCTCTAAATAAGGACGGTTACGTCACCATACGCCAGTCGTCATGCAGTCATCGGTGGATGCAGACCATCAGTCTCCTCCGGTGAAGAGAAAGAAACCTGCTGGAAATTTTATTCCTTCTATTGGACAATCGGACAATTTACTTCTTCAAACTGTGTATTATTTGAACAAAACAAAGACAAAGAGTGTGTGTATTGGTTACGATCCTGGTAGAGACTTTGAATCAGTTGTGCAATTTAATCAAGTTGGAAAAAAAAGTGTAATTGTTTCACAAAGCGAGTGGGCAAACATCTTGAACTGTGAAAAGGATGTGGATTTGTTCTTTTACAAAGGAGAAAAGCATTTTTTAACTTCCTGTTTGGCTTATGCGAATTACTTTGGGAAGACTCATTTGGTTATTAGAAAGACCTTTAATTTAAAGCAAGAAGAGTGGTTTGCATTGGTGAAACTCTTCAAGCTGATTGATTTATTTCTCCAGAGACTTTCAGCTAGTCGTGACAAAGTGAGACATTTTCTCGCCACAAAATTAGCAAAGAATATCACAGATTGTGATTTTGAAAGACTTGAATTAGAGATGGTACTCATAGCGTATGGTTCGGCTGATGAATAGCCTGTGTGAGTGAAAGGCTTTCTAACCTCTGGCGTGAATGAAAGTTCCGTAAGTTAGAGAGTCTTGATGTAAGTTCAACCCCTGGCATTGGGTGTAAAAACCTTGTAAGTTGGACATACATCACGATGGGTGCCATTGTCGAATTTCAAGGATTTACGGGTAGCAATGGACATTTTATTGTCAAAGAATTGGCAATTATCGCTGTCCAGAATAAATGCTGTAATACGTGGTTATTTAAATCACCACAGAGATTGCTCTTTACAAAAGAGTCTTCTTGGCTGAGAAACAACTATCACGGCTTGTGCGAATACTCTGGAGATGTGGATTATTCAGAACTGGAGAGTATACTTCACAATTATACTAAAAATTTTAAATATCTATTCACAAAGGGTGCTCAAAAAGCTGCCTTCTTAACAAGTCTTCTTCCCAAGGGAATTTGTGTGGCTAATCTGGAACTTTATGGGTGTCCTTCATTCACGAAATTGACCACGAATGAGGGTTGTTTAATTGAAATTCATATGGATGGTAATCTACAATGTGCCAGAAAAAATTGTTTTAAGCTAGCTGATTGGTGTATACGAAATAAAATATGTTAGATTTTCTAGTCAAATGTATCATTTTATTGTTTTACATCATCATGTTCACTTTGATCATTTACGATGCTATACAATTGAGACAATATTATTGTATCTGGGGATATTTAATCGAATGTGGTTATTTAAACGAGAGTGCTAGAGAACTGTCTGCGCTCAGACGTGCTGTTCAATTGTTTCAAGAGGATTATAACATAAGTATGAGTGGGGAAATGAACTATGAAACCATGTATATGGTGAACAATGTAACAAACTCATCTGTGTGTGGTTGAAGAAAATAAACTTTTGTTGTTAAAATTTACCCTGGTCTTTCATTTCGAAATAAAAAACACATAGTATAGTATTTAATATATTTATTGTTAATAAATATACATATCAACTTCAATTTTGAGTATAAACTTTATCACTCTCAGACGGGTACCTTTAATGGCGTCTGTGGTACCATAATCCACTTTTGATTTTCTATGGTCTGTATAACAAACAGGTTTTGGTCCGTCAATACAATCACTTTGAGTCCTCGTTCCTCCTCCTTTTGCGTAGACTCGGGGCTGGTAGCACTCGTACACATCCAACCAGATGATTGGGTGCTGCTTGTCCGCGAGGCGTCGCTTTTCCGGATCGGTGATGTCATCCTGGTTCGTTATGTTAAATCTCTCCACTACACCATTCTCATTCTCGAAGCCGGAGAAAGTCACTTTATGTCCGATCACTTCAAATATCTTTCTCTGGTGTCGGAATACGCAGTAGTAAACTTCGTTAAAAAGTACCGAGAGCACAAAATCTGTGCCTCGTTGAGGGATGTACACGATGTAAGTATCCGGATCTGACTGCTTCTCCACCCGGAGATTGGTGTCCTCCAGGGAGGCTTCGGGATCTCTTCGCAGCTCAGCAACAGTTCTGGAGGTCATGTTAACGTTGAATGAGGTAATAATCACTCGGGAGTCATTTATATGCGGGAGTGGGAGGAGTCACGTTGCAACCACACGTGTTAAGACCTTGGTAACTGCTAATGGGAACATATCCAACTCGAGTGGGAGAAGCTATGGGCTCGGCACGTGTCTGGAATGCACTGGGAGTGAAAGGGGACGCTTAATTTGACCTTGTCCCAGACTCCCCAAATCCTGACTACTGAAGGTATGGATGGAGTTAGTGTTTAGCGGTGAGGGGCTGTTGAAAATGGTGTTAGAGGGTAGAATGTTAGGGAAACGAGGGAGGGGAAGGAAAATAATAGGATTATTAGATAGATTGAAAGAGAGTAGGCCTTACAGTGAATTGAAGAAGGCAGTGCTGAAAGGAGAGGGAGGCTCCCAGATCACTTCTTGAATGCTCCATGGAAACCTACCTTAATCGGTAGACTACTATAATAATAAATTAATAATATTTAAGCTTTTTAAATATAGAGTATATGAAAAAGTACCATGCCCGTTGTTACTGTTATCACCCATTATGTCATAGGCTTAATTATCTTTTTCAGGTACTGTTTGCAGTAGTATTGGGGTCACTGCACGACCATAATAAAACAACGTTTTTCAGTTGAAAAATGAAAATTCTGTAACCTTTATGTCAAAAAAAAAGCGTATTAAAGGCTTAAAGAAGAGCTCGTAATAATGTGAAATTTTCTATATTGTTTCAAATTTTAGGCCCTATACGATAAGATATCAATTGATCTAAACCAAATAAAAACACAGTGTCTTAAATCTCTCTGTGGTGACGCTACAAAATATCACATTAAGAAAACATCAAATTCAAAAATTTAAAAATAATCGCAAAAATGAATATTTTTTTTTATTCTGTCAAATTTTAGGGGCTATGCGCAACCGGAAGTTATTAACTGATTTTGATATATTTTTTTCCTTTTTTTCGCCTTCACAATTTTCAACTTTTCCTCGCTATTATAACCTCGAAATAGAAAATAAGTGTTTTTCGGCCCACCTTAGAATATATCCGTAATATTTAATTTTATATTCATCGTCCTGAAAACTATTACACATTTGGCCTTCACATTGGGGAGCTATAATGAATATCATTGGATTATCACTAGCCAAATATATAGATTATTTTATTTATTAGAGAAATCTAAGTATTTGCCGAGGGTGGCACCTACTACCTGCTCTCCCAACCCTATATTGCTGAGTTTTTTTTACCCACCTTACGGAACGATTCTCTCCACCCGAGTACGATGCAATTTAGTTTTTGCATCCTTCAGATTTCTAAGTAGCGTGGTCATGAAATTTAAACATGTAAAAATTATTTAAACATTTAAATATATTAAGAAATATGTTTAAATTTCAGTGCTTTATTGGGTCAAAGTTTTATCCCCACATATTCTGTCTTCAATCCCCGGTCATGCGTCATTATAAAAAAATCTGTCTTCATCAAGTATCTTCCAAAGCTCAAGGGAATGGTTGAAGAGTTTTGCGGTTGACTCGTCGAACCAACTTTAAGGTGAGATCGTGGCCTCTAAGATCAAAAAGAGACCAATCAAGCGTGCTTTTTTTTTGCTGAATATCAGTCGTGTGATTTTCATGTTTTCTCCCTTCCTTCACTTCACCCTTACTCCTAAAAATTTTCATTCGAGTAAAAGTATTTTTTTACTTAGTTATGACACAATATAGAAATCATATGAGTGGTTTGGAAGGCAATGGGTACTAGTGATTTCTTTTTTGTATTCATAGTTAGGTACAGAAATTAGGCGTAGAAAACAAACGTGATGGACTAGATATTTGATATAATGCAAATGATTTTCCACTCGATGTCAGCACAGAACTGAGACTCACTCGTATCCCTTGGCAACCAATTTTTGTTTATTTCTTCTAACAATTAACTTTACCTGACTGTTGAGAAAAAAATCACTTGTACCCCTTGGCTTCTCACCCCCTCATATGTTTGGTATACATTGGTACTCTAAAGTTTATAAAACAATAGAAATATCCAAAGTGCGTGAAAAAAAATAAAGAAATAATTTAAAACAACCAACCAAGGAGAGGCAAATAAGGCATAATTACAAGATTCTATCCTGAAGTAATGATATACTTTTTTCTCAATCTGGTTCCATGGGAACGAGACATTATATCTTCCTACTTTCGCAACTCCACTTCCAGGGGGAAAAAATAGTAAGAAAATTAATGAAGCCGATGAAAGGATGTGACGTTTGGAAAAACACCCTTACAGCTGTCGGCGTCGTTTTCCCGAGTTCTATTTGCCAGGGAAATTGAGTCGTGTTATTCTCGCCCTGGCGTGAAAGAATTCTAAATAAATAAACAGCCATGTTATATTTATTTATTTATTTGAAATTAACCCAAAATCAGTACATGAGACCTTTTACATTGGATTCTTAAACAAATGGTTAAATAATAAAGTGTGACAAGAAATAACAACAAAAAAAACTTGTTTTAAATACACTCAGATATCACGTAATACTTCACTTCTATGAACGCCTCAACCGCTCTTTTGTTATTTGGGAAGGGCGGAGAAAGAAGAGAGGGATTTAAAGAGGAAGTTTCCTGATGGCGGCCGTAAATGATGAAACTGATGATGTTATATCAACAGAAGGAACTTTGATGGAATTGTAGGCAAGAGGTAGCCGGTAGGTAAGGGATCTCCGGTCACAGATAAACTACCTTGAAACTATGAAATGCCTCGGAAACGTTTTCAGGGGTAGAGTCTTCTTTTAAAGAGAGGTTATTGTGAATTCAGTCTCGTTATTCCAGTCCATTGGTTTCCTTTGAGAGTGTCCTTATTCCATTGCTTCTCTCATTAAAATATTTTTTAAATGCCCCATTTGAATTCTTGAAAGTAAATAATGTTAATATAATTTCATATTTTATTCATTGTTTTACACTCTTTGGATGAAATAAGTGCGAAAAATGACGGGTTTGTGAAAAATACTGAAATTCCCAGTTTTGCGGTCATAGAAAACTGCATTTTATCTCAGGTAGGCTGATCATCATCATCACCAGTCAACAATCCTAAGATTGGTTTGACGCAGCTCTCCACTCAATTCTCCTATCAGCTAATCTTTTCACACGTACTTATTTCTTCTTTCACATCGTTCTTTACCTGTTCCATATATGTTGTTCGAGGTCTTCCTTTTCCGTTCTTGCCATCCACTTGGCTCTCGACGATTGTTTCATCAGGCCATCATGTCTCAAGATGTGGCCTATAAGGTTGTTCCGTCTTCTTTTCAAGGTTTTCATGAGGCTTCTCTTCTCTCCTACTCTTCTTAGGACTTCCTCATTACTAACTCGGCCGATCCATTTTATCCTCATCATTCTTGTGTACCACCACATTTTGAAGTCCTCTCTCCGTGCTTTCTCCACTAGGTAGTCTGATGCTATTGAGGAAATGACTCGGAAACTACTTCTGGCGTGGAACAGCCTTTTGAAGAGGGTTTTGCCAAACCTCCGTGTTTCCAGTCCATTGGCTTGTTTGGGGAAGTTCCTACTGTCAAGTCCTATGTTCATCTACAAGAAAATTATTTTTAAATTGGCCTATTCTTATCCTTGTGAGGAAGAAAAAGATAAAGTGGTAATGTTGTTTATGATTTCTTTTTCTTTTTAAGGAATTTATGAAATACCTAGGACAATTTTTCAGGGATGGAGTCTCCTTTTTCTGTGAGGTAAGTCTAAATTCAGTCGCGTCATCCCTGCCAATTGGCTTGGGAAGTTCCTTAAGTCAAGTACTGTGTTATTATACGTTATTCCCAAATGGTAAATGGGTAAATGTATGATTTCTTCATTGTTTCGTACGCATAAAAAAGTCTGCGGAAATATGTGATATACATGCGCATGGCTTTTCTTATTTTTTTAAAAATAAAATGGTGCACATACAGCAAGACTGCCAATTTAAAGTGCACTTATAACAAGCAAAAGCTAAACTAATAATCTGAGAACAATTTAAAATCAAACACTAACAAAACAACAAACCGATTACAATGGCCACAACCTCAGTATTTAGCAAGTTGTATAGTCATCAGTGGCGGATCTATGGGGGGCTAAGGGAGCTATATGGCCCCCTTGGGCATCCAATTGACACTAGATAAAATTTTAATTTTGTTGGTTTCTGCTGCTGGTAGGTTAACCCCCTCCTAGCCCCCTGGTCCCTATCCTGGATCCCCGATAGTCATTATGCGTTAAGTGAGATGATCCTAAGTGAGCAAACTTTTTAATTGATAACGAAAACGGATCATTAACAGTCGGGAGAAAATTATCATGACGAAAAGTCTATGGAATAGAGAGCGCTTAATTACTGAAGGCTTGGTCTGTCGATTAGGGAGGTCGAACGGGTGTGGCGGGAAGGTACTTCAATATAGATGAGGGAAAAAATATCAAAGTGGGAGTTAAGGGCTTTTTAAATGAATGTTATGTCCGACTGAAGTCGGAGACGGGATAAATAGAATGGGTAGGAATAAAGATAATGAAACTGCATTTATATGTGCCTTGCAGAGATTTGTAGCTGATATTCTGAGTTTTCTGGGCTTACAAGAATTCATTTTACTATAGGTGGCGGGTAAAGGTGTAGGAACTTTTTAGGGGCTGAGCAATTATTTAACCCTGTGATAGACTCAAATAATCTGTGAGATGGTGTTACATACAACAGGAGTCAGAAAATATTTAGCCTGACTGAGAACTATTTCATCTTTGTTAATGATACCTAGTTGATTGTCAAGGAAAATGTTTTCAAGAAGTTATAAATTTATTTTTTTAATGTTATATGTTCCATTTTTATAATATAAAAGTGCAATAAAATATGTAAATATTGTATAAAAACAAAAGTTTTCAAAAGTGTAAATGAAAAGTTTAGTTTTATATGTTATCCCCTAAGCCTACACAAAAATTGCATTATTTAATCCGACAGATGAATTGCGGCCGAACGTAGTAGGATTTGATGAAAATTTTTTTGTTTTTTCCCACCGTGTGTATTATTGGTTAATTTTCCCAACGTTTCAATGGCTGAGTCTGCCATCGTCTTCAGGGGCTTAATCTTAATGGTACTTTTTTACGGTACTTATTTATTTATACGTATCCCTGGTTGCCGTTATTTTTGTGTGCGGATGTAGACCTCGGACCCCAGTCATAGGATGGACTTCAAAAATTAGAATGTTTTGTGCCGCAATAATAACTATTGGGATAGAATTGTAAAGGAGGCAATTACTATTAGCCTTGAGGAGAAGAGCTTAAAAAAAGATAAAGGCTTCCAACTGAGTAGTGCCTGGAATGCCATAATTAATCGCTACATAAGCACACAACAATAACGGCAACCAGGGATGTGAATAAATAAATAAGTACCGTAAGAAATTACCATTGAGAGTAAACCCCTGAAGATGATGGCATACTCAGCCATTGAAACGTTGGGAGAATTCACCCAATACCACACCAGGTGGGAATCCCGAGAAAGTTTTCATCAATCTATACGCCGGGAAAACCTAAAATTCTACGTAGTAGGATTTGTATTGCGTCTAAAAGAATGTTACAAGAGGGTTTTGCCAAACTTAAGTCGCGGACATTCCAGTCTGGTGGCTTCCTTCCCTCGTAGCCTTGCCTCCGGAACATGGATTCGCAAAAGAACGGTCGCTTTCCCTGGTGGCCATTAGCTCAACTTCCTCCGCTCCACGCGACCCGGTCCACGTCGAAATTTGATGGATCGTGTTATTTTCTTCCTTCCGTGCTGGCTGTGGTCGGCAGGGTGGAGAGTTGGAGACAGGGCGGGATTGGGGGTGGAGAGTTGCACTGACAAGCAGACGGATGGATGACCGTCTCCTTCGCGTCCTACCCCTCCCCCTCCAATGGGTTCTCTCAAAAATGACCTCCTTTCCTGTTGTTGCCTCACAATGGAAAAAAATTGAGGGGAAAATGAAGTTGCCGGACGAAAACAGGGTTCATTTCCTTCCCCAAAAGAACGTCGGAGAATAAGATATTGAGTGAAAGACATCGTTCATTTTTTTCTGATGTGGTCCACAAAGCGATAGATCAGTCTCCGCCTTAAAGTCACGTGAATACACTGTAGACCTCTAATACTCTTCATTCTGGGTTCGATTTTCGATGTATTCGGTCGCGAATATAAGAAATGTTTGTTGGAGAGCCATGAAGAAGCTAGGATTCGTCGAGCGTGTTGTGGGAAGATTTTCGTATGAAAGAGTGAAAGATAGGTGCTATTTTGCACTCGTCCGGCCACACCTTGAATATGGAATCTGGTATGGTATGGTATTTGGAGGAGGCGACCGACAGCTGAGGTCATTTGCGCCATGAGGAAAGGGTATGGAAGGAAGGGTGGAGAGAAACCCGGCGTCGGCATTAGCCTACTCCTGGCGAAAGGCGCCAAGGGGATCACGGCTTAACGTCCCATCCGACGGACGGAGTGTTGCGCTTGAAATGTCCTCCACACAACACTTAAGCAGGGATCTGAACCCGAGCCCGCCGGGTGAGAAGCCAACACTCTAGCCACCATACTAACCCGAATCCTATAGAATCCGGCCCAGATATCTAATCTGTGAACTTAATAAAGTAAAAAGGAAAAGTGCACTATTGGTCAAAAACTGCTACGGGTGTAACTAAATTCCGATAGCATGAAAATAAGTGGAACACCTTCAGAATGAAATATTCGGGATGGGAATGTTTGCCAGTCGAAGTTTTTTCTATGCCTTCCAATAACGTCAACTATACCCATCGCAACTCCGATGCTGAAAGCCTAAATAAATAATTTCGTTTAATTTAATGCGTATTTATATAATCTTCCGTCTTACTTATGCCTGTGCTTGTTTTGGTGTTCACCAGACATCAGGAATAATCCGGCAGTAATAACCTAGTGTTCTACTGCTTACTACCTCAATGATGGACAGGTTTCACAAAGTAAAGCCTGCAGTTATCAGTTATACTACCTCAATGTTTAATCTCTTAGGAAAAATCATTCATGAAATCTAGTTATTTCTGCTGTTGCGAATCAGGTGCTGCTTTTGGTGTTTTGGAAATGTCAAATTGAACATAAATCTTGTAGGAATTGTATTTTCTTATTTTAATTGATATATAGGATAATATATTTATGAGTAAGTGCTGAGTAATTTTAACGGCACCATATGTTTCCATTTTCCTGAGGATATTTATTCATTGGTTACTTCTCCGTAAACACCTCAGAACGGTCTTTACAACGGGTCTTTCAACAATAACAATAGCATCACACAGTGGCGAATATATGGGGGGCTATAGCCCCTCTTAGGTATCCAATTTTTACTAGATAGAATCGTAATTTTTTCCGGCCCCCACTACTGCTGGAATGTTAATCCCCACTTAGCCCCCCCCTTGTCCCTACCCTGTATCCGCCACTGGCATCACAAACATTAATACCCTGGATAAGGACCACCTACCCAGGTGGGATAAGAACCCGCGACCTACGGATTGGCAGGCGAGGACTTTACCCCACCACCACCGAGGCCGACAGTTTAATAGTCAAACTAAACCTCACCTTTCTGAGCTTTCGTTAGGATTTTTAACGCTCTTTCCCCTCATTCTAAAAATGTATGATTCATCTCTGACGCTAATGTTTTTAATAATTACGCTGGATTTTCTTCACGTTGGTGCATGTCTGCGGTTTGCATTTACGGCGATGAAATCCATCTTTCTTTTGAAGGCAGCTTCGTGGTGGAGAGGAAATCGTCTTTCGTAATGGGTGGTCCTCAAAATCACCAAATCTTTTCACTGGATTACATTGTAATCATTTGAGTCGTAATTTCCACTATCGGGTGCAAAAGTCTACGAATGGAAGGACATTTCTTTTTTCCTTGGCGACGTCATTAACGTGTTACACAAACAATCATAAATTCAACCCTCGGGAAAATTTGAATTTTTTAAAATCCCCCTTTTTTGCCTTTGATCAAGATTCAGTTTGATCCGTTTTGTTGGACTATGTATACATTTAGTGTTTAGTCATTGAATTCAATCAACGGAAGCAATGCACAAAGGTGAGTGTATAATATTACGCGAGAGTAAGAAGGTTCATTTCCAGCAGTGTACTTGATTTAAGTACTCTAAGCCTCGAATGTCGTAATACTATGGAAGACCGCGTACTTTTCAAATCGGCAACTTGAATTTATAAGCATTTATTCTATATCTTAGTACATATATATCTTTGCTTAATTGATTGGTTTTGTCTCATCTGTAATTAGAGTAATGTATGTGATTAATATAATTACTCCCCATCTTCGATGTGAAATTGATAGGAAATAAACGTCATGCATCAAATGTATCTATTTACGAAAATTACATTGCTCCATATTGGTAAATGTAGCCACCAATTACACTGCAGTCACTTGTACGTTAATGGAAAGTGATGTTCATCACAATCAACATCTCATGACGAATATTTATTTGTCAAGTAGCGATTCCACACGGGTGGAATGTTTAAGCATCCTTATTCCCATCGGCGCAAAGTTCCCATCAGTTCGCATTGTTGCACCCAAGCTTCCTCTGTGTAAAAATACGTGGTATTCCATTGTTCATGTCCCCTGACTCCCGAAATAAAAAAGGATTGTATTCGTACACATGGTTTAAGCTTTGTGCGCATCGTGGAAAATTCTCCCACGGAAGCGCGGACAACAGTGACGACTCGAAGCTGTCCCCAACTCGAATTACGTTTTTCATAACTGACCGCTGTCCATCCCGGGGACAGAGGAGGGAGTCAGAGATAAGGTGACCAGTTTTCAACGGAGTGGGCGCACTCAGATCTGTGGGACCCCTTGGTCATTCTCACTGTCCATCAATCGTGACACATTTTAGAGCGGGTCCCTCAGAGATTCTACCCCCAATCTCTGACTAGGGAAGCTGATAGCCCTTTGACCTTTGCTGGTGCTGATAAGGTTTCAGTGGTTTTAGGCATGGGGGAGAGATCCTGAGAAAATACCTCAAGTTAAAGTGGAGTTTCTTCTCTCTTCCACTCCTCATGGCTTACAATCGCGTTATTAAAATCAGTAGCACACAACCGTTTTTAAATTTCCCTTAGCGAAACGAGAAAACAATCGAATTTTCGATTTTGCATTGTCGTGATGGTCAAATTTTCGATTTCGGAGTTGAGACATCGGCAAATACATTTTTGGAATCTACGTGAAAAACTTGGAGGGGGCTTCGTACCCTCACGGTCTACCATCTTTTTCGTGTTATCCTCTTGGTTTATTCATAATTTAATTCCGAGCTCAGTATTCGGTAATTAGTAGAGTAAGTTTAAATTTCAGCACTAGGCGAAGGAAATGTAGCAACAAAAAAGTTTTTATTTGTGGTAGTATTTGTACCATTCCTCCTCGTCTTCATTTGGGGAACGGTACCTACTGAAAATAAAAATAGTACGAAAAATAAAGCGGAAATTTTCATTCATTTTCGCGGTGAAAACGTCGCGTTGGTTTGCTGAAACGGTCGCTACATCTTCATGTGCATACACTAGGCTTGATGGTGTGGAATAGTACCAATATTAACATGAAAATTAAGAAACCATCAAACTTACTCTTACTTACTCGCCTATGTTAGATTATGCGGCAAAACTTTGTGGAAATACCTAATCTCTATGTAAAGAGATTAAAAGAGTACATTTCCAAACAATTTCAATGTTGACCAACCCGTTTTTGACACTTTATGTCATTAGAAAGACCTTGACACTAGCACAAAATGTCGAAACCAGGTCGGTCAACTTGAAGATTGTGTGGAAATTCAGCACTACCTTTCATTTTATTCCACGGAAACTGACTCGACTTGAAAAGTAAACCAGCCCACGAAGAAACACCAATTGTGTTTAAATAATAATAACCGTCATATTTCTCCCTGAGTAGTAGAAGTCAAGGAATGTGATTCAAGGTTAAATTGAACACCCCGGAGGAAGCAGTGGCGTAGCGAGGGGGGTTTACTTTACTTCAGCCACTTTACTTAATAAAAGAAAACAAAATATTGAAAAATCATGAATTTACAGAATTTTTCAAAAAAGTATTAAAATTAGTTTAAAACCCTCTACTTAGTATCCTGTTTTTCAGATATTTTCCCGCCTAATTTTGGACCCCCCTCTCCCCGAACAAAATTCTTGACTACCCCACTGTGAAGAAGAAGGTATGTATTTATAAACATTGCGTACATTTATGAACAATATGAATATAAAAATTACGGCAGCATGAAGAAGCAGTGGCGGATCTATGGGGGCTAAGAAATTTTAACCACTACTTAGCCCCCCCCCCCCCTTGTCCCTATCCTGGATCCGCCACTGTGAAGAAGTATGTATTTATGAAAAAACAGTGTCGCTTTAATGATTCCCATTTGCTGCTGGCGCACTTCTATTTGTAGTCGGCGTTATTGAGTGAAAGTTCTTGCAATTTCGGTCAATATTAATGAGACAGTAACTTCATCATGATGCAACACGTTTTAACCCTCTCGGAGAAGCAAGCCACGGATCTCAATAATGGGGAAAGACTGCTTGTTGGAAACGGCAACTATGGCCCTTTTTTCTGCATCTTTTCACGTGCCGTTTTTTCTCCTAGCGGTCACTTGCGGTGACAGAGTGAGTGACATGTCCCCGACTGCCAGGAACTGGTCTACCGAGTGACCATCGGTCAACCCTTTCTTATCTAACTCGATGCTTTTCACGGCCTGCACAAAAGGTCTTAGTGCCTATAGTCGACAGAACTGGAACAGAATATTCCAAGTTTTTCCTCTGTGAGAGGACGATTTTGAATGCCCCTCAAAATGAAATGAAACTTTTTCCAAATGAAAAAACTCACCGCTTTCTTTCCCGTTCTGATAGCGGCGCGCAATCGCATTTTAGAAGTTTATGAAAGCATAACTTTTCTGTATGGGTTGTACGCTCAAATGTCTATTCTTTTTTGTCATGGTTTTTCACCCTGAACTCATATTGTCTTCATATGGATAAGTCAAATTTCACACAAGGACTTACGGGCGAGGAGTGAGTTAGGAGCGGGATAGCTTTTTCACGCGTTCGGCGTTGAAGATATATCGTCATCCGTATCTGATTTTCTCAACGGCTTAGCTTTCAGTCATCACTCCAAACGAGTTGTACATCTGCACTAGCTTTTCGAAAAATAACAGTCATGCTTTCAGATGAAAGGGAATCGGGTGACATTGCAAAGGATTTTTTCCAATTATATATATGTTTGGAATTACTTGAGGATTCTTTGAGTCTTAAATACTGGAAAAAAGATAGATAGTGGCCGAGGCATCGTTCCTACTTGTAGGATTGGTGTCCAAAACCTTCATAAGTGGGTAAGGGGTAAGAGGAAATATGGTGTCCATCCGGTCGAGCGTAGACGGGCAAAAATGTATTTTCACAATTTAGTTTCACACTGAGTTCTACCTGAGGCATGCTTCTTCACCCATTTCAACTAACTCGCTCAAACTGGAGTATATCGTATTGTAGCGATGGAATTAATTATCTTATCACTACTTACAGTTTTGTTTACTTACTTTATTCTTCATCTTTATCTTTTTAAGCACAAAAAAATATATAAACTTCCGTGTTCTCACTCTTTCGTCCCCCAAACATAAACAACCACCCATTATTGGTTTTTTCCATGACAACTTTATAAGTCGAGTTATTGAGGGTTTTCTATTACCTAAATTTATAACATACACGTCAAGTATTCATTGAAAAGCAACGGGCTTTTGTGCTCAAGTTAAAATTCACGGGATTCATGGAATTCCTTGAAAATCAAGGAAAAGTCGTAAAAATCGGTTATGTTGATTCAATGTCTGTGTGTTCATATGAGTAAAATTCATCCATTTATTTTCAAAATTAACTTCAAATCGTGTTTACAATCACGAGAAACAGCATTGACATTTCATGAATTTTTTTATTGACATAAACGAATAAATGAAATTTCGCTGAAGTGCCGTACTTGTGCTTTTATATACACTCGATGTAGGTGAAGTCGTGAAAAATGTAAACTATAAATTAAAATCATAGCTTACCTTTTTCCGTGAAATTCACATCGCTCTACCGGTCAGCACGGCGACTGGCGAATTTCGTAATCTCATTACAATGCGTGGTGGGTGACATCACGTTTAGAGACAGCCTGGAGACTTCTATTTTTATGTTATTGGTTCATGGCACCACCTGATCCATTAATCCGTCAAAAATAAATCCCAAGGCCACCATTCTTCGTTAATCGTCGTCACCGGCGTCAAACCAAGCACTAGCTACTACTATTAAAAAAACATACCTACTTACTTCCCTGAAAAACTACCGCCGGAAAAAAATTAATTTCTACTTCTATAAATTGTACAAGTAGTATTTAAATGCATTCTACAATTATGAGCCTGTTATTTGTTTATTTATTTATTTTATTCTATCTATAAGTAGATTTGTAGTTTTTACCGGCGTACACTCCGGAGAATTAATAATCGGGTTACGCGCGTTGGGAAACTTAGTTAGCAATTCGGACAATACGTAGTATCTCGAAAAATATGATTTCCTGTCGTGGTGGAAATGAAATGGCCCTGAAAAGTATGTTGATCTTAATACCACAGGTGTTGGTATCATTTTTTATTCTAGCTATCATTTGGAAAGGAAGTCTCGTGGACGTCAGATAATATGGTCACGCATGGCCTTTATCTATCGAAGAAAAGTCGATAACCTTACTCACTATGCAGATGAACGGAAGTCCTAACTCGCGTAACAACTTAAGAGGAAGTATGAGTGGCAGCTTTGTCCATATCGCATGAGATAACTCCCGACCTCCCCTTTATAACTTGGTCGGTGTGGAATATCCTGGACATATAAACAAGAGGCAACTTGCTGATAAGGACTCGCGTTCCCCCATAAGAGATATCGTGTGTTTGTTGGGGTAGCATGTGAGCTTTGGTAACAAAATTTGTTTTTCAAAAGTGTATACTTCGTTGATATTGCTGCATTGGACTTACATTTATCTTTCACGTCCTGTAAATACTCTAAGACTGTGAAAAATTCTTTTTTTATGTCTGTCATCGTCATATTCTCGGTGTAATCATCCTCCAAAGAATATCACTTCCTGCGACGTGGTTTTAATATTTTCTAAAATAATATTTGTATCCGACGGTCATGGATCATCACCTAGATTGTTTATCTTCCCATATTTAAATTTCGCTGTTAAAGATAAATCACGAAAATTCCATTATTTTAGAGACTAATTATGGGTGTATCAATGTCAGTGAAACTAAAAGGCAAACATTTATTTCTTCAATGAGGTATTTAAATAACCATTTCGGTTTTGACTTAGTAGACATGCATCGCACAGTTACCCGATGTCTTCTTATCAATTAGGTGACACTCAACAGGGAAATGCTAAGGTTTAGTTACTTTAGTCTCTAATTGATGCATAGTAAAGGTGAAATTTTAGCGAAATACAGATGAAGAATTCATCTTTGTAGTACAGTCAATAATATTGGAAAATATTTGAGACAGACTCTTTGTATCCTATATGATGGTGAATATTACCTTACCTTCATCGAATACATATTAAAACACAAGTGAAGTATCTAAGAATTAAGAGGCGCTAATGAATAAATCATATCATAGCTTTAGCATTATGTCTGGAGCAAGGTACTCGCCGAAAAAAACGTAGTTTGCTCAAATCCATTATCACTGGCACCGACTCAGGAGGTTTTTGAAAATTATTAAAATATATTGAGCTGCAGAAGGTTGTTGTGAGTCTTAAAAATTATTGCATATCTTTCCTTAAATCTAATAAATACATGCTAGCGAACAACTTGCTCTGAAAAATTAATTGCATTGATATGTATGCATCATTAATTTAAGTTGGTAATCCCAGTAATATTTTAATGTTTATATTTTAGTGTTTCTTGTTGTTGTTTACTGTTAGGGATGCTGTACCGAGAGCACAAATAAATTTCTATCAAGTTCAACAGATTCAGGCTCCAATTGGTGGAAGCTAGACATATTTAAATAAATAAAAGATCGTAGCACTTTTCCACAAGATTTTTTAAAGCGTACTTAAATGCGTAATTTTATGCGTACTTCAACGCGTAATGCAAGATTTTTTAATGCGTAATTAAAAAATCTTGTGGAAAAGTTCTTTTATTTATTTAAATATGAATTTCTATCCATAAAATCCCTTGACAGATGAGCTCTGTAGGTTGATTTGGTTTTTGTTCGTGTGTGTACCTCAGGTATATAATGGTTTACGTAATACGAGACTCTTCGTTGTCATTGCATGCTTTAAACGACAGATGACGAGGCAGAATTGCTCTTTTGTCCCTCTTGATTGACTCTGGCCTTTAGCACCATATGGACACAGTATCTCTCACCCTTCCTGATAATCGTCCCCGGCTGTGAGATCCCCCACGTATTCATACGCCACGGAAAGGTTGCGGGGTGCGGAGGGCTAGGAAAATATTAGAAAAGATTTATGCTCGCACTTGTTCGGAAAGCGGAAGTACTTCATCCGTTTCGCTTCAACAAAGGTGGACAAGAGAATATGAGACTTGTTTTTTTTTCATTTCCGGGTAATTTGACTGCCTTTACGAGGTGATACAGTTGGGGACCTAGCAAAGGGCTTTGTGAAATTCAGCTGAGAATTATTCTTTTTGATTCATTATTCTTATTTTTATGATATAAATGTGTTTTTTATTTATTTTATTCATTTCCACACCACCGAAAACAGCTCTACGCGGCGTCTTACATCGGGGTTATTAACATCTTAACAATTTTACATGCAAAAACAACCTTGCCCTGGATAGGGGTAACTTACCCCGGCGGGACTCGAACCCGCGACCTCCTGTTTGGCTAGCGACGACTTTACCCCCCCCGCCTCCTAGGACGGCATATTCATTTTTCCTATATTTTATAATTGCCGGAAATTGTTTACTTCATTCGATGTGATACAGTTGGGGTCCTAGCTAAGACTTGGTGAAATTTAGCTGAGAATTATTCAATTGACTTTAATTTACTTATTTTTGTGACATAAATGTGTCTTCCTATAATTTTCTAATTGCTGGAAAATGCTCACCTTACACGAAGAGATAAAGTTGGGATTCTAGCTCAGGGCTTGGTGAAATTCAGCTACAACTTACTCTATTGACTTTATTTTTCTTATTTTTACGATACAACCTTGTTTTCCTACACATATTTATCTAGTTGCTGGAAATGGCTCACCTCATAAGTTGTATTTGAAGTCCTAACATTTTTTTTGATGCCGAGATAACCTTACGAATCAAGTTTGTGCGCTAGTATTCATTGTGAATGTTATTAGAATGTTGATGGACTTACTTTGATGTTAACGAAAAATTATTTTTTTACCCCACTTTAACTTTATTTGGGAATTTGGGAGTACAATAGAATAAGTGGTAACTGGAGTTAGTTGGCCATGTTCAGTTTTTATATTAAGAGCTTCAAAAACGCTCTTATTCCCATACCCCGTTAAACTATGCTTTCATAATAATCGGAACACGTTATGTCAATGTATACGTATTCTTCACTGGAATATCTTATATTTATTCATTTAGCGATTCATTTGTAAATAATATTTCAAGAAACACATGTTGATGGATATGGACAATGGATGGACATTGCACAGGTCACAACCGCGGTACAAACGGAAGATAAGCATTATCTTTCCTCATCTCCACATTCATGACATGGTCAAGGTCGAAGGGAGGTTTTCGTAAAGTATTTGCTATTGCTTATATTAACTCCAAGCCCTTCGAAGGCAAGCGGTCATTCTGTCAAATTTGGAGAAAAATGAAAAAAGTTTCTGAACACGTTGACGTTTTTGAGGGCTATGAAACGTGTGGTTGACCGAAAACACGACAAAGCATGAGGTTTGAGGGTAAGATCGAATTACAAAAACCTTTGGCACTCATCATGGCCTCGCGAATTTAGACTTGAAAGAATGAATAGCTTTGAATGTATGAAACCAAGATGGTATTGATGCGTATTGATTCATGAGTTATGCTACATATTGCTCACCTTAAAGACTGCAGCACGAGTACATACAACACCGTTTAACAGGATCATATTTTTTAAGTTTGTGTTTTTCTTATTCAAAGAATCTTCTACAAATCCCTCTTTGCCTCGGCTGTAACTACTGTCATAACTCAATCGCATCACAATAGGGTAGTTTCCATCATCAAAGAAAACTAAAAGCATTCATTACGATTTGTTACCCACCATTAGTGTATTCATAATATACAAATTATTTGGTTTTAGAAATCCCAGTTTAGACGAATGGCAACGGTCA
This sequence comes from Ischnura elegans, assembly GCF_921293095.1. Lineage (NCBI taxonomy): Eukaryota > Metazoa > Arthropoda > Insecta > Odonata > Coenagrionidae > Ischnura > Ischnura elegans. The sequence goes on along the minus strand of NC_060252.1, from coordinate 98,945,614 downwards.
ATTTTAACCGCATTTGAAAAAGTCCAGATTGGCGCCCATACGACGCCATTCCACGTGACCTCACAGGGACCTAGTTTATATACAAGTAGATAGGAGTTATACATCGTCTGAGATTACCAATGCATGCATGAGGGATAGAGCTCAGGGAAACATATCTTAATAGTCACCTATTAAAGCTGCCTAAGGTCGGAAAGTTTCCTTCGTTTGATAAGTTAGTAATAATCCTCATTTAAGCCAAGCGCTACCTGATAGCAGGGTACTCTGCTACCTGCTAGCAGCCTGCATCGTATCAGCGCTCAAAGCCTCGCCCCATTGTCACCTCACACGGCGACAGCGGAAACCAGAATGACGTCACACGGGGTTTTCCCAGCATTCATACTTAGCCGTAGCGTTTTCGCGCGCTTGAAAATTTTCAGTTTTAATTTAATCGCGAAAAAAAGACATCGTCATCGATATCTTTCTCGTAAATATTTATTTCGGAAACCTTCTTACTCGAAGTAGACCTTTATATTTTGGGTGGGACGGCGCGCTTATATATATTCTTTAATCTTCACTTGCTGATCATAATTTCATCACCGACACTTGGTTTTTTACTTAACCTATAAATATTTATTCGGTTATGATGAAAGTAATCGTTGTCACTAATGAATCAATTCTTTGATTACTAAAGACGTTGGGAAGAGTGGAAGTGGACGGTGAGGAGGAGGAATGAAGTGTTGTAGATGGCGGGTGAGGAGAGGCAGCTTCTAAATGAGATACGGAAGAGACAGGTATGGATGGATGAGCAGGGAGGAGTTGTTGAGAATAGTGTAAGAAGGTAGAATGTTGGGTTTGCGAGGGAGGGGAAGGAAGAAAATAGGATTTTAAGATTGAATGAAAAGGAGTAGGGCTTATTGTGAATTTATATGGGAAGTTCGTGAAGGGAGCAAGACTGCCAGAATTATTTTAAAACACCCCGTCGAAAAATACCGTATTCGTGAGAATATTTCAGTAATAATAATAATAATAGCAACTATTTATCATTTCTTGAAGTGCCAAGTCGTTGTCGGCTACGGTTATCTTATCGCTACCACATTATGTACTCTTCCTCTCTCGTCCACCGGTGTTAAATCATTTGTGCAATTCAAATTTTAGATGAATATTCCTTAAAATGGACATTAAAGGTGTCAGAGAATTTGTAAAAAAACAAATTCCCATACTTATCCTTTCGGCTTTATTTGATAAAGAAGACACTACTGTGCACATGTAGTAGGACGTCTTTTATGAGAAGTTTTGTGTCGTCATCTACATCTATATACTATGCCGCAAGGTGCATCGATAGGCGTGTGGTGGGGAGTGTCAGGACACCAGCCAGAAGTTTTCTAACGAAATTAGCATTTATTTAAGTCCTTTATCGTGCGGGCGAAAAACAACTTCCCACAGCTATCGGCAACGTATCTCTCTTAATTTATCGCTTCTGTCGGACCTGGAATTATAGTAAGGTTCTAAAATGGTGTTCTCCGCGTCACTCTGAAAAATACTCATTCTCAATTCCGGAAATTCTGTAAAAGTCGGGTAATTTTTGATTGATGTATGATTATACAAGGGGATCGGGTTGGTGAGGTGGCTAGAGTGTTTGCTTCCTACCCTGTGGACTCGGGTTCGAATCGCAGTGGTGGCAGAGAATTTTCAGAGACTAACAGATTCCTGCTTGAATGTTGTGTGGAGGACATTTCAAGTGCATAAGTCCGTCCGTCGGATGGGACGTTAAGCCGTGGTCCCCTTCCGCCTTACGTTAAGAGCAGGCTAATGCCGACGCCGGGTTTTTCTCCACTCTTCCCTCCTTACCCTTCCTTCATGGTGCAAATGACTTCAGCTGTCGGTCGCCTCCTCTTAATACCACCATTAAATATACAGTGTAAACTAATGTTTTGCTTATGTTTTATTTATTCTCAGATTTTTGACCTATTCAAATATGCTATGGGGTGCAGAATGTAAATCCTAAAAATTTCAGCCCGATTGTTTAACATTTAGGAGTCGCTCAGAGAGCATAAATGCAATAGCATGAAAAATTTTCCGATTTGAGGAAAAAACATGATTTTAAGAGGTATCGTTCCATTTAAAAGCCCATAAGGGCCGAAATTCGCTCCCTTTTTACGTCCTCTCGATAGAGGTCGCTAGTCGTTGTGGCTGTAGCTCGCGGAAAAGTATTGTAATCCTGGAAAACTGTTGAGCGGACGTAAAAATGGAGCGAATTTCGTCCCGTTTTCGTTCGTAGAAATCAAAAATCGGAGAAAAAAATTAGCTAAACCCTAGTGCAGGGGTCTCCAAAATACGGCTCGCGGACTGGATTCGGCCCGCGGAGGGCTTTCATCCGGCCCGTGCGCTCGTTTCAAGCAGCGCGCGATTCTCGCTCGTTTCACTCTGTGAGACGCCCCTAGGAGCATTGCAGCGCTGTACTGCACGTCAAAGTCGCCTTCAACTGTTCGTAAATACGCCACCGGAATCTTCAGTAAACGTTGGTTTCGAATATGTACTTCAGTCATCGGCAAATTTTCTATCCGGCCCGCGGGGCAATTCGGAACTTGGAATGTGGCCCTCGTGGCCTAGTAAATTGGAGACCGGTGGCGGCTCGTGAGTCAAATGCTGGGAGGGGCACACTCTACCTGGGGTCAACATTTTTGAAAATGTTGTATATTTTAGAAAGTTTTTAAGGCAATCTAGAGACCATTATGACTCACAAATACACAAAACAATCACTAACTATCACTGACTCGATTAACTCAACTACAACATGGCTTAATTACTTTTAAAAAAATTACACATAATAAGTCAACTCCAAAAAAAGGTATTCTGCAACACTGGAACACCATGAACCGCCGGCGCGGCGATGTCAACTTACTAGATACGCCGCTCTGCGTATGCTCGGGCGGCGTCCCAAGACTTCCATAAGGCACAAGCTTAAACGCGTCATAGCACCAGCAGCCCCCACCACTACCAATCTTCATATAACTACATGTTAATGGATTGGGACGTTCTGGCCAGCGCCCCGCGGCTACAAATGCGAACTTCTCGCGCTATTTTTGCGTGTTTTTCCTACATTTTCGATGTATGCGATTGAAAACACTTCGTTTAATTAGATGTATAATTATAATTGAATAGGTATTTAATTTATTTTTCCTTTTTCAAATCTTTGGGAGGGGCGGCGCCCGAGAGTCCTCATGGGCAAACCGCCACTGTTGGAGATCCCTGCCCTAGTATATCCTCATCCTGTATTTTTTTCACTTCTAACTTCCCACGGCGTGCTCGCGCGCACCCCTTGCCACCATGAAGGCTGTGACTGTGGGAGGATTGTTTGGGTTTTTGAGTGCAGGCATACGGCACCCGGAACGCAAGGGCGTGTTCGGGGAAAAGGGGTGGACGGCGCAGCGTGCGGGAGGATACCCCGATGGTTGGTGACCGGGGAGGAGCGCATATGACGCCCCGTGAAATTGAGTTCCCTTTTCCGGTGACGGTCACGCATCGACAATAAATGAGCTAATGACGGACGGGAAGTGGACGCGAACGGATTTCCCTGAGCCGGACATGTGAAATTGATCGTTCAGTCAAACCAACAGATCGCGATCACATGCAATCCATACCCAACCAGACCGGCTGTTGGGCACCTATTCGTACAGTGGACGCTGAGGAATGCTTACCTTGGACAATGACCATGTGACTGCACCTTACCATGTTGGGCAGATAAGGGTCTTATTGAAAACTGTTACAAGTATGCTGCTTAGTGTTTTATTTGCCAAATTTGTCAATTAGTTTGTTTGTGAAGCTGGTAGAAATAATTCCACTTAATTATTCCACTAAATTTTTTCATTCAATGCAACGCCTTCCCTAAAGATTTAATTTTTTTCTATGCTGTTACGAAATGAATCGATTTTGATTTTGACAACGTTACCACTCAGTGTAGTGATGTGGCCACGGTTCATTCAGAGGAAGTGCTTGGTGAATACATCGCCAAAATATCTAAAAAGGATATGTCGATCGTGCGAGCAAAAAATTCGCTGGCTGGCATTTTTCTGTGCGGTAGGTTCTCGATTGCCCGATTCAAATTAAATACTTCCATCTACACATACTCGGGCGGCTCGGGCGTTGCCGGTAACGAGGAAAGAAGGGATGCTGATGTTAGCCATAGAGATAAAAGTATTTGGACTGCAGAAAAAGGGAGTGAAAGGAATAGGCTCCATGGCTGGGATGAAGAGTGGTACCGGTTGTGATACATCTACATCCAAATACTACCCCGCAAGATGTCTCTATAGGCGAGTGGCGGGGGGTGTTAGGACACCTGCCTTTATGAAATAAAAAAGAAATACGCATAAGAAATTCCGAGTAGAATTAATGAAAGTCCGTGCTAATCCGTTCGGCAAAATATAACTCTCAATTTATCGTATCTACATTTACATCTACGTAATACCCCGTAAGCCGCCTAAAAGGCGTGTGGCAGGGGCTGTTAAGACACCAGCCGTTTACAGCTAAAAAAAATTAAGTGCTCTAACGAAGTTGGGAGTAGCGTTTATTGAAGTCCTTCATGGTTCGGGGGAAAAACGAATTCCCATGTCTAACCGTTCAGCAAAACATCTCTCTTAATTTATCGCTTCTATCGGACCTGGAAATATAGTGTGGCTCTAATATTATGTTCTCTGTGTCGCTCTTAAAGATATCCATTCTAAATTGTTCAAGCAATCTAAGCCTAGCGCGCAGCCTCCGAGTCTCTAGCGGCTCCCAGCCTAATTCGCTTAACATCTGGATTACACTGTCTGTACGCCCGTAGCAGTTTTTGACGAAACGCGCAGCCTCCTTTGTATTGTATTCAGTTTGCGAATTAAGTCTTTCTGCACCGGATCCCATACGCTCGCTGCATATTCAAGGTGTGGTCGGACGAGAGGAAATAGCACCTTTCTTTTACTTTCTCATCCCAAAATCTCCCCACAATACGCTTGACGAATCCTAATTTCTTCAGGGCTATTCCGCAAATATTCTTTATATGTGTTCCCCACGTATCTGTCAGACTTGGAAATATGTAGTGGGACTCTAATATTATGTTCTCCGTGCCGCTCTGAAAGATATCTATTCTCAATTGCTCAAGCATTCTAAGCCTATTGCGCAGCCTTCGAGTCTCTAGCGGCGCCCAGCTTAAGTTGTATAACATCTGTGTAACGATTTCTGTTCGCCCGTCCTAGTTTTTGACGAATCGCACAGCTTTCATTTCTATTTTATTAAGTTCACGGATTAAAGCTTACTGCGTCGGATCGGTTATTATCGCTATAGAGTCAAGGTGAGGCTGGACGACTGCGAAATAGCACCTCTTTCACTTTTTGATCCGAAAATCTTCCCACTGTTTTAAAGTGTCTCCTAAGTTTCCCAGCACTTTTACCTTCCTGTAAGAATAATTAACCATGTATTGTTAATAGTACTGCGCTCAATGCAATCTGTCCTCTCCTTTATATCCCTTGTCAGATGCGGAAATAAATGAAGTGTGGTCATCAAATTGCACTTTTTTATGTGAAACTGATTGATACTGGTCCAAAAACATCACCATGGTTTCAGGCATTTCACTATTTTCATCAATACTTTTTTATTGGTGGCTATATCTGTGCGTGTTTAAATTGATGGTGATTTCCGATACTTTTTGGGATTCCTTAGTAGTGATTGCAAGACTTATCACCATTTCCTATTGTTATAGCTTCAGCGTAAACTTGTTTCACAGCGCTGATCCATATCAAGGCCTGGTGATGCTTTGTGCAGAGAAAAATTCTGAATTGGCAATGAATTGCATGTGTAAATGGTGAAATTAAATTTTTTATATGCCTTTTGTGACTAAAATCAATTAACGATAATACATACTCTTTGGCTTCTATCCAAAGAGAATAACAATGCCTTATGTTGTTACGAAAGCTGAGCCCAAATATCTACATGCATCACACTATCGGCCCACTACTTCTTAGAGAATCATCTACCGTAGCCCCCTCTTAAATATGAGAAAACCTTCCTTAAACAATCAAAGACTAAGGTTTCTTTGATGAATATCTATTACTTATACAACTTTAATTTTAAAGTGGTATAACTAATAGATGTTCATCCAAGAAACCTTAAAATGGAATACCACATGAGTAAGTGATTTTTTTTCAATCGAAGGTTCTTCATCCCTGAAAAATATTTCAGAAAAAAATCCGAACTGGCCCACCCTACTTGTCCATTTCAACGCTTTTAAAATCATGTGTGCATGTTCTGCATGTTTTTTTATATTCTCCTTTATTACTAATATCAAATTATTATTATGCTATAACATGTGACTGAATTATGAGCTTTAAACCATTGAAATGCATTGTTCCAATCGGATATAATAATCTGAGAGAAATGACTAACTTAATTAAGGAATTAAAATTTAAATGTGTGAATGAAATAGACTAAATTTATTTTTTTTAATTCCTAACACCTCCAAGGCTTGCGTGTCTTTGAATAAATGAGGAAATCGATAGAGAGTTTTATCCATGATGAACAACACAAATGGTAATTTCCACACTTTATTAATTCAACACTTAAAAACCGACAATGGTTTCAACACATTTTGTCATTTTCAACCTTGAAAACCAATGAAATCCTTGAAAATGACCCAATGTGTTGAAACCATTGTCGGTATTTAAGTGTTGAATTAAAAAAGTGTGGAAATTACCATTTGTGTTGTTCATCATGGATATAGCGAACTTCCACAAAAGCAAGCCTGACACGATTTTATAAAATAGGGAGCTGGCTGCGATGACATTTTGTTCACTCAAACATATGGTCCTTTACTGCGAGTGGTTGTCTCGTCCCGTCCCGGCGGTGGGTGGGTACAGAGAGCGTGAGAAAATTGGGAGGGTCGCACATAACGCTTCCCAGCTCCTCGCTGTAAATCACATCGTCCGCAATATGGTCAGTTTCCCGTACCTCACCGCCCACGCAAAAGAGGGGGGGGGGTCCCTTAATTGGGGGTGACCTCACCCGACCCTCAACCAACTGTTCCCGTTCGGGAGGAAGGTGCAGTGGACGCGAAAAATGCTTCGGGTACGTTGCGGGGGTCATAGCAGGGTCCACCCCCTTTTTTAACGGTCCGGGTGAGAAAAAATGTGAGCTTAGTGATGAAATGCCTAAGCGGATCGAATTTTTGAAAAGGGTTTTGTTGAAGGTTATATTCCCTGTGAGGGGTATTAGGGTAAAGACCAGGTGACGATGATTTCATATTCTCTTTTGGAAAGAAACAGGGTGTTTGGGTGTTTCAGTCGAGTGGTTGGTCGAGTTTAAATACCCTCCCTCGGTAAAGAGCCTAGTTTTTCACGCCCTCCCAGAAAGTAGCACGGTGTCACGGGCATATACAATCCGTGAAACCCAAGATTATACTTTAATTTATTACAGAGTTATGATTTATTATGAAAGTATTCTACCGTACCATTGAGCACTTGAGAAGCATTCTGGTAGCCTCCTCTTCCTTCATTTACTTTCCTTTTCAATTCACAGTAAGGCTTACTCCCTTTCATTCTATCTAAATATCCTATTATCTTCCTTCCTCTCCCTCATTCATCCAACATTCCTCTTACGCTATTTTCAGTTTCCCATCCCCGCCCGGTACTCGCTCCATCCATACCTTCTGTCTCCTCCGTATCACATTTTGAAGCTTCTCTCCTCACTCACCATGTCCAGCACTTCGTCGTTCCTCCACCCTTCCGTCCACTTCTCCATTCTTCTCTCCATTCCCACATCTTGAACGCCTCCAATTTTCACTCGTCCCCCTTCCAAAGTGTCCGCGTTTCCTCACCGTAAAACACTAGACCACAGGTTAGACTCTTCACTAGCCATTTCTTTAAATATCCTATTCCCAATGCAATGCAGTATACCCTGAAGTACATTTCTATTAATCCTTGCCATCTCACTCCCCAAGTAATCCAGTGACGTTCCTCCCCCTTCCACTTCCTTCTCCCGCTTAACTAAATAAAAATACAGCTCCGGAAATTGGAAATATCGCAGTGTAATTTAGAATAATCCAACGGTGGAAACGCGAGATACGGTATGCAATGAAATTGTGGGAATGAGTCATCTCTTTTTGCTAAACTCATAATATTCTTCCACCACCTGCCTCAGTTTATTGTATTGGCATTTCACATGCTTGGCATGCAATGAAAAAGGTGGCGTCTGCTTTTATGGCACTCGCGATAATTTTCCAGGTAATTTCAAAAATCTTTAGGTTTGAAAGCGTGGAATCATGCTCTTAGTAGATAATACCAACCTATCGCTTCTGCATTCTCGATTGAGGTGCCACCGTTAGGGAAGAGGAATTGGGTGAAAAGGCAAGATAGGAGGTACTTCGTTTCGCCCGCCGTTACAAATCATCCCCCCTGCATCCAGCTGTGCGGCGTGAAAAGGGGCGGTAACAGTGCACACTTCTACCTCCCCGCCCCAAGCAAACCTGGTCACCGCGCCCACTTGCGAACCCTCTCATTACGCCCTTAACACCGTTTTACGAGGGCCATCCGAAGTCGTGAAGCCTTTCAGCTGCATAGCCGGGAGGTCATGTTATTCGGGCTTGTACGTAGAGATTCATCCCGAAGGTTGATTCGGTAAGGTGAGGGTAAAGCTCACCCCAGACTCAGCCACTGGCGTTTGAATATCTCACATTAAGCTCCTAGGTAGGGGTATCAGCTCCATTTTTTGGGCCTCTTTGCACTCCAGGGACTTTTTGTTAGAGAGTGCCCAAAGGCTTAACTCCGGTTCTACCCTAAGCGGAAAAACTGTTAAAAAACTACTAAAAAAACTGTTGAAAATTTCAACAGTTAAATGGGACCCTTTGTTGAATCCAGCAGTAACTGTTGAATCCAACAGCAACTGTAGAAAGTCCAACAGTAACTGATAAAACCCATCAGTAACTGTTGAAGTCCAACAGTAATTGTTGAAATCCAACAGTAACTGTAGAAAATCAAACAGTAACTATAGAAAATCCAACAGTAACTGTTAAAATCCAACAGTTTCTTCGCTAAGGGTACGATCAGAAGCCAAGCACTACCGATCAGGCTACCAATATCACCCCGAGTAGTTATAATAATGATGTTTATTAATCCTAGGAACATTAATATACCATAGCGCATGGCAGTGAATATGCTCAAGTTAATTAAATTATTCTGTCTTTTACTGGTAGTTCTCTAAAAATAATTGCGGACAAGGTAAAGGAGTTGTCTCAAATACAAATAAAGTGTGGACAATTGGACATACATTTTATACCAAGACACGAAAATAGTGTGGTGGACTTAATTTTAAAACAAGTCACGAAAAGAGCAATGTAGAGAGATTGATTTGAAAAATTGAAATGAGGTAAAAGGTGAGACAAAATAGTTTGATACATTTTTGTTCTAAACTTGCAATTCTTTTAACTTTTCCATTCTTTTCTGGTCAGTTTTTTCAATGGTCCGGGCCTCTGATCCATAAAGCGTCTTCTCGAGAATATAGTATAAAAGAATGGATTTGGATACACCGAATTCCATGCTTCACTAAATGCACACATTGCTATCAGAAATTTTACCAAGATTAGCAAGGACTTTGGAGCTCATGTCTTGATTCGAAAATTTAGATCAAATTGCGCCCTCATAAATTTTATAGCAGTCGCAAAGACTACTGAAATCTTAAGATTATTTACAAGTTATCTTATCCCACCGATTTTTCGGTCAATATTTGATTTTAATAAACTTTTATTAAAAATGAAAATATAAAATTCATTTTCCAAAATTTATTCCCGTTGGAAATGGATTCTTCCGAGATACTGCAAATGTGTAGAAAATATCTGAAAATGCTTAGGAAAAAAAATACTTCTTCCTTGCCTGTACTCGGTGTTTTTTATCGTTTTCCCTTCATGAAATTACTCGCTGTAGTAGGTGCTTAAACTAAAATTGTAGACATTATTGGAAAAGAGCTATTTGTAACTATTATGTGTGAGTGTATTTTATCCAGCTTAATTTTCAGCACTGAGGTAATAATCGTATGAAAGCGACCTTCGAGTAAAGTTTTTATGGACGGGAGAATTTATATCATTGGCATTTCCACTATTATATCAAAATCTCCCAATTTCGAGAATAAAATTTAAGTAACAGAAATATAATATGTTTTTTCCTGAGAAGATGACCATGTACTTAAATAAAACGATTTTTACTTCAATGATAATGATATGACTCCGTGTGCGATATTTGAATAAAATCGGAACATACTCATCTAATCCCTGCTGCTAATATTTTCCTAACTCTGCGTGGAATAGATTGACAAGCCAGCTAAATGTCTCTATGATTTATATTCCATGCAATATTAGTGAGTGAATTCCCTTTCTTCACGGCTTTGTATGTGTTTCTAAAGAGTTAGTTTTATAATTACTAGTACTATTAGTCCACCGTTTCACCTGTCAGATTTATGCTTGATCATCGTTAGATTTCTCGTCCATTCATTCTTATACTTCATTCGAAGCTTCTGAGAACACATTAATTTTCGAACGGCTTGCCCAGTGAAGCAGACCCTACTCATTCCACGCCAGCCGTGTCTCCTCATCGAATCGTAAATCTCCGCCGACGCTTTGTGCTCTGTTTCTCAGCAACAGCTGTTCCCCCTCCCCCTATCTATCAGCCAATCACCTACCCCTTCCCCCCCACCGCCAGGTTATTCCAAATGCATCCTCTTCTCACCCTCCCCGAAAAGAAATATGCGTCTTTCTTACGCTATTCCACCAAACATACATTTCCAATTCATGCATTCAATGCTTATTTTATGGAAAGGCCCAATTTTTTAGGTCGTCTTCGTTTCAAATTCATGCATTCAGTTCTTAAACCGGTCACGGGCTGAAACGAGGATTTCTTCGCTGGCATTTTTATGGAGCCTGATAAGTAATCTTGATTTCTTATTGTGAGATAGTTAAAATAAATAACGGTCAACGGAAAGAATTTGTAATGTAAATAAAAATGAATGGGAAAATGATGAGAGTGCGTACACTCAACTTTTAAATCTTCTAAGTTTTCCTCATCAGGGAATGGATACAATTCTATGTTTTTGATAAATTATTTGTTCAGGCTGAACTTTGTGGAACTTTTCGATAGTCATAATTTAAATAACTTGGTTTTAGTCCACCAAAATGTATTACAATAACCAACCTGGGCTTTAATAGCTAGTGCCATCTACTGAAAACCATTTGTACCAAATTGTATTTGACCTTTGGTTGCTTTTAACCGGCTATGCATGAGGTTTTATCTGTTATTGGTGTAAAATGTTTTGGCAGTTATGCCTGAAATGTATCGTTTGAAGTTTGGCGAAGTCACAAATACCATTAATCTTTTTTCTCCCCAATTACGTTTGGCTTAAAACTTTTTGGGCGAACGAATTACAATAGAATGCGACCGTTAATACCATGCTATTACCGCAATCCATTATGAAAATCCAAATTTTATCGAGAATATCTACTGATTGACACTTTTTGTTGAGCTCTCAACTCTTTGGAAATTGCAGTGTAAATGACAGAGGTATCAGAAGCAACAGTCTTCACAATGGTGTAACATACTCAATTTTATTCTGTAATTACTTGTACCCCGTATCATAATTATTGTCAATTAAATTTTTGTGCCCTTGATATGCTCTCTAAAAACTTTTCTAGATATTCTACAATTTTGGTGTGCAAGATAGAAAATAATATTATTTATTCTGGGACGGATCCAGTATTTTTCTGGGGGGGAGGACACAAGGGTCTGACAGGTTTTCTCATATTTGAGATTTAAGTTACTGAAGAAATTATTCTATTTATTTTTATATAAGAGTTATAAATATTAAATTAAATTGAGGCTCTATAATCCACAAAATAAAACGAACGTAATGATATCTGTGTTAAAAAACTTGGCCATCTTTTAGCGCCTGGGGGTACACGTGTCCCTGTGCCCCCTTAATCCGCCAATGTATCTAATGGAATGTATTTTACTTTTCAAGAAAGTCGACCGTGGTTTTTAGCAGACTTATTCAGTAATCTCTAATCAATTATAAATCTCTACTCTTAAACAGGCAAATTTTCAAAACTTACATCAAAATAAATAAGCATCTAATTTCCGTTTTTTCCCATGGACTTGTCAATAGGTTTCATTAATTATGCATAATTATTTTGGCAGCTTCATTTTCTATCTTGTTTCTTTTGTACACTCTACACTTTACAGTCTTCAAAGATGGTACTTATGTTATGAAATGTAGTATCATAGTTATTAGGGGAACAATTTAGTGGGTGCTAAGAACATTCACCTGAGCTGACCAACGAACCAATGTTACTTTACACTTTTTGGACAATGGGTTCCATCACCATGCCACCCTTTCTCCCGCACTACAATGGAAATACTGTTGAACATTTTCCAGGTCCCCCACCATGTTCCTCCTCCCATTATCGACGTCGTAAATTAATTTTTACCGCAAATGACATTAACCTTATGAAATTACAATGAAGCGTACTTTCGTCCTTCACTGGAATTTAGTTATAATTTATTCAACTTCCTCGCAATTACAAGAAAGTTACAAACATTTGTCAAAATACAGAATACAGGGACCTATTTGAAAAAACTTGCAAATAAAGCAATATTTCTGATCTCAGACAACAAAAAAGGACAATTGTAAAAGACTTTGTTAAATAGAAGAGTATCAGACGATATAAATATTGTTATAGAATAACATCCTTACCTTTTTTGAGGGAATTAAGTCGTAAGTTTAAATTCTCTTTTACCTTAGAATATGGAAATTTTCAATAATAATATTATTTTATTTTTATCCATAGCAATTTCATTGTTCTTTCGCTGTATTTAAAAGAATGCATTGTAGGACGTTAGTAGGTTTTTCTGAGGATAACTCTTCTTTCATGCACAAAATGAAGGTTAACCGCTATAGGCCAATCTACGAAAGTCGTTTAATATTATATTTTTCTAATGTTGCAAAATTTACGGATGGTAAGTATTTCCGACGTGGTATACTTTGTGGCTGAGCAGATAACTGGTCTTTACTGTATTCAAGTCATTCTTAATCGCTGTTGCTCTTCAACTTAGTTAATTGGAAATAGCCATTGTTTTACATCTTGAACGAATAGCGTAAGCAGAGAATGGTTGTTTTAAGAAATGATTATTTCTTAGATTATTGGAGACTTCGACGACCGGTTAGCCTTTCTTTACGACTGGACTACATGCCTCGTTTCACAAAGTGCGGGAGACTTCAACGCCTGGAGGACGCCTGCAGACTTGCTCTCAAAGTTTTATCCTTTCCTCGTGATGGCCCGATACATGCAATCGAGTCGAATTTCCTCTCCCTTCAGCCGCGCACGCCAGAGGAAGTTACACATCTCCTAATGTTCATTTATCTCCTCCCTGCATCCACGACCGTTCTACTAGAGCCCCAATCTCCCACCTCCACCAACATAAACGAGAATTTATGAATCCAATGTTTTGAAATTAGTTCTAGCTGTTCTACATGTTTGCCAAATCAGGAGAATAAGGAAACAAAACTTGAGAATACTATAGTCTTAAGAGGTGTGTGCTTGGGAAAATGTATGATCCAGTCAACACGTATTAACAGGAGAATGGAAATGACCGACTCAATAATGAGCCATATAATCTTTTTGGAGACAATATGATAGTGTGATTATTGGAAAGCATCGGATTTGATTGGATAGGACATTTAAAACGAAGATAACGAATTGAATAACGAAATATGTCTTATATTAGCAAACTATATGTCCCCGGAGGGAAGGATACCAAGAGGAAGATCGAATACAAGGTAGATGAATGACATAATAAAAAATCTGCGTCGAATAGAAGGAGGAATGATTGGAGTGAAGTGGCCAGAAAAGGATAAGAGTGGACACTTGAACAGCCTTGGTTTAGACGTCGCGCGGTCCACTGTGCCAAATCGCGTAGTAATAATAATAAAACGTCTTTATTGGGCGAGATTGGGACTATAAAGTCCCATCTTTCATCTAACCCCTCGTCAAACATGAAATATATGCAGTTAAATACATTGTCAAGATGCTCATGAAATTACACGCAGAGAAATTACATAAAGAGGCATAGAAGTTTCATTTTCAATCAACAAATAAAATTATAAGTTAATAAAGTTACCATTTACCAAGTGTAAAAAGATGTAAGCAAACGTGGGAAAAACCTAAGGATATTGACTGCCGTCCTTATTAGAAAAAACAAGGCAGGAAAACGCCCACACAGGAAGGTGTAAAGTAAGTATGTAATATTTTGAAACGATCTGCTTATATTCGTCGAAGAAGGAAGCAGCTTATGAGAGGCTGATGTCCCAGATTATTATTAAAATTAAAAAGAAGAACTTGTGCTTTCACATGAATATTTATTCACAAATTTACGACCATGGTTTCAACGTTAGACAATGTGACACGGATGCTTGTACGAAGGCAATAATTTTTGTCTGCTAATTAAAATTAAAAAGAAGAAGTTTGTGCTTTTACATGAATTCACATGTGAAAGCACAAAGTTTTTCTTCTTAATTTTAATAATGAATCGCTTTCACAGAGTTACGGCTCAAACAATCAATTTTCCCAGATTCTTATTTTCCGTAGATGTTTTCATAGCTCTCCTAGCCTTGACGTGCTACATACCGTAGCTTCGATTATGCACGTAATCTAATACGCCCCGTTATGCGGTTTATGATTGAGGCAGTTCGTCTAAACATCAACCCGTGCCACTAAATTATCACAGTTTTTTTTTTCTCCTGAGGAGCCTAATTGTACGTAACTAGAAACGTTAATGGTTCAGTCTCGCTCCTCATGACTCATGCAAAAAATGTTGATGCTGGAACAAAGGCAAGCGTGGTAGCCTAGAGAGTAGAGCGCTGGACTGCTGATCTAGGGATAGCGAGCTCAAGTCCCGGGTAGAGAATTCGCACTTCCCAAAATAATTATCCTCGAAGTGTGAGGTGGTGGCCTAGGGAAAAAAAACTGGCTCCTCCACTGCCACACGCTTGTGGGCTAGTCCGGAGTGAGCTCTTCCCTTACTTATCCATATCTGTCTTCTAGTTAATTCACTGAGTGCTTGAGTTGGAACAAATAATTTGCCCTATCAACGCATGCGCGGTGTACATGATCGAAGCACGATTTGTAAAACAAGTCTTATTTGATATAAAGAATAATATATCGAAGAATAATACTTCGAGAATCTGTAGTTTTGGTAAATTTCGGTAAATTTGGCACACCATTCGTGGGACTTCACTCAATTCATGGCACACTCCGTGAATGCTTTCTGTTTTCTTTTGTGAAACTCTGAATATGTGCGTTAGTATATATTCAGAGTTTCATATATGTACCAGTCTTTTGTTTCTCCCTCAGGCACTTCGCTGTCGGTTGCATCCTCAACCTCTACACCCGGCCTACCTCCCATATCCAGCCTTCTCTCTATTTTTTACCCTCCTTCCCCAGCCCTTTGGCCGTGAAGATGTTATCTCGACCCGGTGGGAAGAATAGGTTCGGGCACGCGAGGATGAGATGGCGAGATTATAAAGTGAAAAAAAAACACCTTAGTAGTGACGACACTTGGAGAGCATTGCGTCCCTGAAAACTAAAACCCCCGAATGTGTATTTTATGATCGAGAATATATAAGAGCCGTCTAGAATATTGTGACTACTCCCTAATCTTCGCGACTGACTATAAAGGCATACGTGATTAAAGTTGGCATGCTGTGAATAGGGTAGTTTCCTTCATCAAAGAAAACGAATTCGTTAGACGAATGGCAAGGGTCAATTTTAACCGCATTTGAAAAAGGCCAGATTGGCGCCCTTGCGATGCCACTCCACGTGACATCACAGGGACCTAGTTTCTATACGAGTAGATAGGAGTTTTACATCGTCTGACAATACCAATACATGCATGAGTCACAAAGCTCAGGGAAACATCTCTTAATAATCACATTTTAAAATTACCTAAGTTCGGAAAGTTTCCTTCGTTTGATAGGGGAATATTAATCCTTATTTGAGCCAAGCACTACCTGCTAGCAGGGTACTACATTCATTCTTAGGCGCCGCGTGTTCGCGCGCTTGAAAATTTTCACCTTTCATTTAATCACGAAAAATATGTATCGGCATTTGAAAATCTAAAAGCGTGAAATATGTACTCCAGGAGTAATAATCTTTCGATTTAGGCAATAATAAAATAAAAGGAAACCACACTACTGGCTATTAGTGACACCTAATTGCTAATAAGCTATTTAAAGTGAAATATGTATTTTTGTAGCAGCCTTACATATGGATAAGAGAAAACGTAAGTCATATGTTATTATAATATATAATATATAATTATTATATATAACTTGACCCGAGTTGCTATTCGAGAATCCAGGTTAGCAATACGACAACTATTGGCCGAATTCGGAAGTAGAACTCCGAGGACATCAAGCAATTCCCTTCGGAAACCACGTTGACAAATCATTCGTATTTCTGGGAATTTCATGATTTTTCTAATTATATTTTTGGTATTAAGCTATCATAACGTCGTAATGTATATATTTAGTGCATTCAAATTAATTTAAAATGCTTTTTATTTTCCACTCATTGCTACAATTCATCATTTACTGGGACGGTGGTTTGTTTGTTAAATGCGCTTGGGGTAACCGGCGTATTGCACTTTTTCTTTTCTAGCTCGCTAAGAATAATTTTTTTATCCGATTCACGTATTTATGGCCATTAGCCTAAGCTTTTGAGGGATCGCCGTGAGATATTAGAGGATATTTCAGATAAAATTTATTAACCCCTTAATCTTAACTGCTATTTATCCCTAGGAATGGAAATACTTCCTCAATGCCAGGAAAAATCCTCCTTAATATTTTATACTTTAATTTTCGAAGTGGCTCGACGATCCATCCTATTACACCAATGTTAACATCACAACAATATCTTCGATTCATCGGCCATGTTGGCTCATTACGTCACTGCCTTCAGCCCCGCCATCGGTGATTCGAGTCTCGAATGGCTTTAAGATTTTCAACTTTTTGTCAACATGGTTTCGTCATAATGTATCAGTTCCATCCTAGACAATCGGTGAAACAGTATATTCCGTTTACAGGCTTCGCTTATTACTCCACACGAATATTGGTTTGGATACGTTAGAGTAGAGCTCACTTCAGACCAAGTCTCACATTCGGGGTGCTAGCGGCAACGGCAGCAGAAGACCTGACTCGGTTGGAAACCTGAGAAGAATTTCATGCTCTAGGAGGGATTTGAACCCGGCTGTCATTGATCGATAGCCATAAATGCATAGTCTCCATGCTCCCTTTATAGGCTTTTTGAATTGTTTTGCCTCGAATCATGGAGATATTTCAGTACCGTTAAATTCCATTTTAAGTATATGTATATCTACCGATGGAGTTGTAAATGAATATTGATATCAAGGTTTTTAACATTCTTTTCTTTCATTACTGAAAGCTCTCATTAGTGTCATCATTATAGTAATCATCACCTTATTGGCATTTAAAACTAATGACTAATTTGAAGAAAAGGATGGACTTCTTGCTCAAAACAGTCGTCGGGGCGGCGTCAAGCTTACTGCTACATGCCTATTTCTTTTTGGATCGTCCTTTTCGTCATCTGTCCCAATTTTCCCTACTTTTTCAATTGAAGCGTTGATGATTTGCTTCTTCCTCTGTTATTTTTTGCGTCATCCCTCCCGTTGGGGCACTGGCGCCAGAAGTCTACATAGTCTGAAGGCATTATGGCCTTCTCCTCACAATTGAGTGAACGAGCAAATAGGGTGGTTTCCTATTATTTTTTTATTGCGTAAATCGAAATATTATTACTCCTGGAGTACATATTTCACGGTTTTATATTTTTTAATGAAGATATGTATTTTTCGCGATTAAATGAAAAGTGAACATTTTCAAGTGCGCGAAAACGCGACGGCTAAGTATGAATGCTGGAAAAAGCCATCCAATTTTCAATTGAATGCTTGAAACAATTAAGTTGCCGAGGAGAGTAGCATCATATTACCATCCCCTTATGTGGAAAGTCGCAAAATATTCTTAGCAGTCCAGACCATATTGTCCGGTAGAGTCCCCAAATTTCCAGATAGTGGAATGAAGACTCGTTAGCTTGAATGGCTTAAGCACTGGTTCTGTATCCGTGAGAACCAGGTTCAGAATATCTAATGAAGGCGAATGGTTTATTTTCTGTGTTTTTGTTTGCACATTTGTGCATTTCTGTTGACTACGTTGAGTTATCACCGTTGCCAGTCCCGGTATACTTAAAAAAATTCAGGAAATATAAATTCGGAATACCTATAAAAGCTTTGGGGATTGCGATTTTAGGAGGTTTTTGGGGTAGTTTGCGGCCGCCAATTTTCTTTAACTCCTCTGCGCGGCAGGTGATGGTTGTCTAGGGGCAGTTGGCCGGCAGGGAACCGGCCGCCGCGGGCGGGCCGTGACAGAGAACGCCGTACCGTAGGGATATCCACCCCTTTCGTTTTGCTCGCGATGAAAGCATTGGGGGAGGCGTGTCCGCCTAGTGCAGTGGAAATCACGGTTTAACCTTTCCATGTACCCCACACGAACACGATCCCTTATCGCTACTATCGCTTTTCAACAAACTCGACTTTCACCGCATGGAATGAGAAAGTGTCCCTAAATATCCTGATGGGTAGAAAAAAAGGACAAGGGAAGAATAATAAAAAAATGCTTTTTACCGCACGACTTGGTTTGAATACGACGGCAAGTCGGTTCACGTGCGGTACATGTCTTATCGACGCATCAGTCGAATCTTGGTTTGAAGATCGAAGGTTCGATATTTTTTTCCGTCTGGCAAATATTTAACTGCCATTTGGTTTGAATGGTAGAATGTCTTCGAAAAAGGCTATTCGGGCTTCTAGCCGGGTGGTCTCCTTCCATTCTGCCGACGTTTCGGAACACGAGTCGGGATCCATCATCAGAGCTAATGGTTAGTGGATGAAGTTTGCCAGTTTATATAGTCTTCAATTGGTTTTAAGGTCTAACGTGATTGGCCGGGAGGCGGCCAATCTTATTTTCCTAAGTGCCGGTTTCCATACATTAATTAGTGAATACCCGGCGTCACGGTTGAGGGTGTTACTTGTCAGCCGGATATCGATGGATTCCTTTACCAGTATTTCCAAAATTTCGTCTCACGGAATAGAATCACGGTAATATATCTGCGTTTTGAGAGTACTTCCAAGTAAGGCAGAAGCGATATAACAAACTTAATACATTGGCTAACAGATGTATTCAAACATAAGTTTGTTTGACATAAGTTAAATGCTGTAGGTTAATTCTTCGCTAATTCCGACTAGGGTTCCTGATATCTCAAATTTTGATAAAAATTAGTGTAAATGCTTGCCTCCTGTCCTGCCTAAATAGGAAATAAAAAAAGAAAGGTCTCGTAAAAATGAGTGAATTCGGAAAACAGCTGAATAACCTCAAAATTCTGGTTTTCGTGAACACGAAATTTCGGGCTCAATTAATTTTAGAATTAGTGTAAACAGATGTTTGAAGACTTCATTGTATACAACTGAATAATAGAAAATTCAAAAATGAACCAACATAATATTTTTAATGGTTATTATTTAAACAATACATCAATAGACAGTGAAATTTGAGCATTTTAAGTATCATCGTAATTCATATGTTTTTATTGCCTGGCAATGTTAAGGGTAGTACATAAAAATTTGGGAGGGTGTCCTTTCAGTTTAAAGAGAAAAATATTTTTACTGCATGAGGAAAACAGACACAGTAGCAAGGACATCAGGAAACGAATTGTACTAGCAAAGAAGGCGTTCATGAACAGGAAGGAGCTTCTGAGAGGATCGTGAGGTAAGTGTTTAAAGAAAAGGTTAGTGAAGAGTTTGATCTGGAGTGTAGCTCTCTACGGTGCGGAAACGTGGACACTGAGGAAAGAAGACGAGAGAAGATTGGAGGCATTCGAGATGTGGGTATGGAAAAGAATGGAGAGGATGAAATGGACATATAGGAAAAGGAACGACGAAGTGCTGGAGTTGGTGGGTGAGGAGAGGCAGTTTTTAGATGAGATACGGAGGAGACAAAAGGTATGGATGGAGCGAGTACTTAGCGGGGAGGGGATGTTGAAAATGGTGTTAGAAGGTAGAATATTAGGGAAACGAGGGAGGGGAAGGAAAAGAATAGGATTTTTAGATAGATTGAAAGGGAGTAGGCCTTACAGTGAATTGAAGAAGACAGTGCTGGAAGGTAATGGAGGCTCCCAGATCACTTCGTTAATACTCCATGGGAACCTACCTTAATCGGTAGAATACTCTAATGTAATAGCTAGAGAAGTTGGTGATGGATCGAGAAACGGATTAAAAAAAAAGACGGATTTTCTTAATTTATCAAATTCGATCACAGTCGCCTGTAAAAAGTGGCTTTATCGTTCCGTGCAATTTCATGTGGGGTAAGATCGATCATGATATCGATATTAATGTATCAAGGGGAAAGATGAAGACTAATTAAGGGAGATTAAAAATATTTCTCTTCTGCTCAAGAGTTATCGCCTTGTATAGTGTTTCTATATAAATATAGCCTAGAAGTAATGCTAGAATATCATTATTTCTATATGCCGGCCTCAGTGGCGGCGGAGTTAAGTCCTCGCCTGCCTAACCAAAGGTCGCCGGTTCGAGTTTTTCCTGGGCATGGGTGTTTTTAAATGTGTTTTCAGACATAATGGGTAGATCGTAATCAGGGCACCTATGTATATTGGAAACACCACTATTTTTATATTTCTATTATTTTCATTTGAAAGTCCATGTCTCTTTAGCTTGGAATAAGTTTCTTATGTCTGAAACATAAAATTAGTGCCCTTTTGGAATAAAAATTATGAATGATTGAAGTTTAGTGGTACCGTGGGTTTCCTCATAAGAGCAGCTACAAATACGTATAACAATTTTTGCGCCAACAAAAATATATTCCAGGAAAAATTCTCTTCATAAACAGAAGGAAAAACATAAACCGAGCAAAAATCTAATTAAGCACGTAATGAGAACATACAGTAATAATCAGGTGGAAGATATAATGTAGAGAAAATTTTTACAAATAATTAAAAAGAACATGCCGTAAAAATAAGTTTTATTTATTGACGAAAGTGCTCACTCGGGTAATAATTATATATTTTTTCTTTGGGAATAGAATTATGTACCTATTATTGTGGACAATTGTGATAAATTATGGCGGGAGAAAAAAATTTACTTTTTAAACTGCTTTTTTTTAGTGGATAAGCAATAAAATTTCTTTATTGTCCTGGGACGAGGCATAGTGCTAGAACTATCCTTCCACTCTCTTCGTGTAATTTATTGCTAAGTTATAACAATGGTCGCGTAGTATGGTAGCGCATACTGGGCTGTAAAAGTATAAAGAGAATGGCCGTTAAGTTTCCCTAGATGAAAGCATTCTAGATGCCTAGAAAGGCATGGTTTTCCGTACATAAAGTCATTAGAGTCACTTCAGTGGATCATATTAAGGGCGATAAAACTGCCAAGGACCGCTTTTAATGGGCGATTGGCGCCAGCGTTGTGATCTAGCGTTGAAGCGTGTCCGGGGAAACTCAAAGGGTGTTCCATTATATGGACGAAGTGGAGGGGAGTAAAATAATTCCGGGGTACGTTTGAAATAGGCTAACGGTGGATGATTAGGTTTCATGATTGCGGAAGACACCAGGAAAACATTTTTTCCCCACGAAAAAAAATGTTTTCATTCCTAAATAGAAAGAGTGTCGCGTTATCTTTCCACTCCTGGGAGGACAAAATAATCACGGATTCAAACGGATGAAATGTTTGTTAGAACGTAGGTTTCCGCGGCGATGGTTTGATCTCTGAATTTCTTCAGGGTTTTCTTCCGCGTCAGCTTGTTTGTAGACAACAGTTTCGCTGGCTATCCTGCCAGCGTCTTCAGGTCGAAGGATAGATTGGTTTCTGCCTCGCTTAAATATTGTAGGCTGGATGGGAGCTGCACTGTGATTGGCTGTCTGACTGGGCGCTTCTCTCTGATTGGCTCTCTCTTTGATGACTCTTTTCCAGGTGCTGTGAAGGAAGTATCCATCTTCTCTATTGAAATATTATGGTGTTTTTTGAATTTCTATTGCTTCTATTTGCTGACGAATGAAATTTTTGCCTATCTTATCGTCACATGAAACCAAAACCAGTAAAATGTCAATAGTTTCTTTCCGGGAGCGAGTTGTAGAAACGAAACGAAATGGATTTATACCCGGGGAGCTAAACTCAGGGTCGAAACGAAATCGGAGTCAAAACTACTTCGGGTCGAAACTAAAATAAAACTCTAGGACGAAACGAAACGCAGATAATGTTTCGCACAGCAGGGACAACTTGCTTCACCTTCAAATGGTTTAGTTTCCACCCACACACCGAGTACGAAATATGGTTGATTTGAATTAGAGGCTCCGCCTACCGCCTTTAGATGCATTGGGCACTCATATTGGGCACCACTAACAGGAGGACAATTGGCGCAAACTGGCCATTCGAAATTTAAGCTCAATGTTTTAACCTCTCTACATGAATGTCAAACGTAATGGGTTGAAACTATTCCCTCTTATCCCCCTCCACTCAACTTTTGGGATCGAAACTAAACTATGAGCAGTGGAGTTTCGATTAATTTAGTTTCGTTCCCGGGAATAAAGTTTCGTCCCGGGTCGAAAATAAATTCTTTGGATATTTTAATTTCGTGCGAGAACTAAACTAAACCTAGGCCTCGTATTTTCTTTTCCCTTCGGGTCGAAACGAAACATTTTCGTTTTGTTTCAGTAGCAATCCCTGGTTGGTACAGGTTTTGTCCGCTAATGAAATAGTCCCGCCTTCAAATCCCAGGTGAAGCCTTTGTACACCCTCAAACATAACTCCTGCGAGGTGGCCCTAAGAAAGAAACTGCTCACCTTCCCAGGGGCGCAGCTAGGAATTAAGGCTAGGGGGTGGTTCAAGCACAACTAATACCTGGGGGCTTGGGAGTATTGCATACCCGCCAGGGTAAACGGGAGGTGCGGATGCCTTCCGCCGGAAAAAAATTAAGATAAATGGTTCAAAATGGTGATTTTTGCGGTCTTCTGAGGGATAGTTAATTCATCATCACACTGCTCTTTAAGCAATATCAGGCCAATTAAGTAAAATGGATTTAACTTAAATATTTCTGTGAGCTCTGGGGGGGGGGGGGAGGGTTCTATCCCACAAACCCCCCCCCCTCGCTGCGCCAGTGCCCCCTCCAACCGGACAGTGTGAATTTCGCGCGCTTGCGGCTTATGCTGGGATGAACTCTACCCTCAACTATCCATTCCAACCTTGGGGTTATTAATCACACAGGGTAATCCGATAAAGGTATTTCTCTACATTACACTGATTCAATCATAAACGACAAGCTAATGCGTTTTTGAATTATGTTGTTCTTTTAGGGTCTTTATGTAGCTTGCTTTTAAGTTATTCTTACCATGCTTCCCTTAGAATAAATGCATCTATTTCAATTGCCAAGTTCATGAAATTGCTATGGATATAGCTCCTCCTTCTCCGTGAGAGCTGAAGTCTAAACTTAGACTCTGTGGTTTTATATCCAACCGGAAAGACACACGAAGGTAATTCACCTGCTTTAAATTATTTTCTCTTTGAGATGTTTCCTTGTATTAATATATGACTAAAATCACTCCTCATTACCGTCGCAGGCATAAAACCTTAAGAGTTGTTAGCGTAATATCATAGTTGCGAATTATAAGCTTGTTATCTGAGCTTTATGTCCCTTTTACAAATTCCCATAACTTCACGTGCTTTCAGTTTAGTTTTATTCCTAAGGATGAGGACGAGGGGAGTAATTTGCTGATTTTAGAGGAAAGAATGTGTCCGATAGACCTTTCTCTCTCACTGGGGCACACTGGGTCTCGTTTCTCGATGCGTGTGCGACCCGACAAGTGCTGCCAAGCGGAGGAGAAGATAACTTCTCTCGCTCGCCAGATATGTGTTCCCGTATTCTTGTGACCCATAACACTCATCAGCTGACTTCCCAGCTGGAAGCAAGTCCTGTGCTTGAGGAATAATACCCTCTCTTGTTCGAAGATCGCACGAATCGTATACAAATTTCCATCCCCATCCATGAAAATAAAGCCGAGTTGTGTATTTTTTAAAACAAACATCATGAATATAGCAACTTGAATTGAAGTTGTCTTGAGGTTTTCTTTGCCCAGGCTGATATTATTTTTTTTACGAAGTTTAGTTGGAATTCAAGTTATCGTCATTAAAAATTTAGGCAAGTGAAACATGGTGGGATTTAAAAAAAAACTCGGATCCGTATTGAAGACATAAGGCGTTGTGAAATGCAAAAAAAAACATTATAATTCTCTATAAATTCGACGTAGCACTTTATAACAGAGGTGGTAGGGTATTAAATTTATGTGGAATCACAAAGCTCTTTTTGCATTTCACTATGTCAATTCGATTCCATGAAGTCACGCCCAAAACAACGAATCATAAGACGTTGATAATGTTTGCAATGATCATCGTGATGGTAAGGAAGATAGTTTGTTTTACTAGATAGAAATTACATGTTAATGCTATACAGGGTGCTGGAAATCAAATTATTATTCATAAATAAATTCTACCGGCTGAGGCATGCTTAAATGGAGAATTTTACGAATCACACCGACCTTGTCCTTCACCCACATTGAGCTCATCTCCTGGACTCAAAAAGCCTGAATCACCCTATTTTTCCGTCCCTTGCAGTGATAGCTCCAGTGATAGGTTTTCAGGGACCAAAAAAGTGATCGCTCGACCCATAATTCTCTGAATCACGCGGTCATTTTCACTGTCCATGTTTCCACCATTGATTTTGCGCGTGTTGACGGAGTAGCATAGCTAATAATAATCGAGATATTTGACCAATTTTATAGGTGGGATAAATAGTGCTCACGGTTGGGTACGCGTAATTGTATGTTTGTATATTGCCAATCGAAGGTTGATATGTTTCCTGAAATATGCAGTGCCTTGAGTAAATAATGCGTAAGGACTTAAACATTTAAACGGGTCTGATTGAAAAAATTCTGAAAAAGTTGTGACGCAAGATTCATGAAGATTCGCGAAATCACACTTCCACGAAAGTTCTTACGAAAGACTTGTTAACCGAGTATGATTTTCCAGTGGTGAATTTTCTGCTGTCATTTCGCTAACCCTTCATTTCCTCGAAATGTCGGACCAAAAATTAAGTGTAAGTAAAAAATGGAGATTTACCGCATTTCACTCTTAATTAAGTGACCTTTGACCTTTTGTTTTCTGGGAATCACGCCGCATTCTTTTATTGCCGGCTTTGAAACATAACAGCAGAAGAAATCCTGTTTCGTGGAAAGAAAGTAATTCAAGGAATAGGTCCTCCGTTCACAAATATGACTGAAATGCTCTTTTTAGGCTGTTTCATGTAATTTACGTAGATTATCCTTGCCTTAATTATTGCCCATGAACATTTCGTCAAGTTGAAAGCGGCTTCCGGTTACTTGGCATTTATTGCTATTGCATAATGTCAATTTTTAATTTAAAATACTGGAAATTTATTTAAGAAACATTAATCATTATGCTCAATTTTTTCAGGGTGAAAGGCAAAATTATTATTTGAAATATTTTATTGTTAGTTAATCAAATATATTTCATTAAATGCGATTTTTTTATTCATCATGAGTTTCATTGTCCGTTTGTTGATTGTTTTGCCTTTAATCATATTTAAAATCTTTCGAGAAGCGTACTGATAACTCTGTATCTAGACTTTTAAAGGGACTTTTACCTATATTATCTGCTTCTGGTTAAAAAAAACTGACGTTGGGAGTACTCTCTCAAACAATCATACCAGGCTATTTTAACCTTTTTAATCCAAGAGGCTGTCTACCAATGTAACGTCTGTGTAACGACCGTAATGGATTACAGTGGTACACACAGTGGCGGTTTGCCCATAAGGACTCTCGGACGCCGCCCCTCCCAAATATTTGAAAAAGTAAAAAAAAAATATCCATTAATTTATAATTATACATCTGATTAATCAAAGCGTTTTTTCAGTCCCATACATCGAAAGTGTTGGAAAAACACGAAAAGAAATAGCGCGAGAAGTTCGTATTTGTAGCCGTGGGGCGCTGGCCAGAACGTCCCAATCCATCCCCATGCAGTTATATGGAGAGTGGTAGTGGTGGGGGCCGCTGGTGCTATGACGCGTCTAACGTATGGAAGTCTTGGGACGTCGTCCGAAAATGCGCAGAGCGACGAGTGAGCTGACATCGCTGCGCAGGCCGGCGGGCGTATAATCTGGCGTCTACTTGGTGCTGCCACAGAAAAGGGGCGTACGGAATCAGAATGGTCACTGTACTGGGTGTAGTTAAACGATTTTAATTTTTAATTACTGGTAGGTATTGCTACGGAAAATAAATTATCCCATTATGCTTGCGTTTTTTTGGTGTTTGAATTCCGGAACACATAAAATCCAACCAGTTAAAGGCCGTATTGACGAAGGAAAACTATTCTCGAGTATTTGACACAGTTATGTTATGATTACGAATTTCAAGAACCTTGGGGAAACTAATATTATAATATTTAGGCCTTAACAATTTATTCATATCTTCCCGATGATTAGATATGCGGTACCTATTTTTCAGATAAATTTATCAAAAGACCTGCAGTATTAGGAAAAATCAGTTAACATTCCCCACTGATTTATAATTTAAGAAATAGTTGAGTGCGTGATAGGGTGAAGGATTAAATATAATTTAAATCGTTAAGCGCGACTTTAAATAGAGTCATTCAATTAATGTCATGAAATGCCGCGTACAATGCACCTTTTGTGTGTAGGTTCATCATTTTTCTAGCCGTCCTTGTTGTATTAGTTCATGTTCACCTAATTCCTCAGCGGCAGAGCGGTAGCTGTCTGACGGAAAATGCCCACTTATGTCTGATTTAAGTGGCCTCGAAGAGTTCATATCAGTGCGGAAATCCTTACAGCTCCCATCTGTGGCTCAGTCGAGTCGTCTTCTTTTACGATCTAGAACTTATTTTCTATTATATCATGGCAATGATTTCGAAGACACGGTTAATCCAAATGCGACCCGTTTGCGTCTCGTGTGTTTACCACATATGAATCTTAGACTCAAGGAGATGGTCCGTGACGTCCTTTGTTTGCTTGAATGCCTTTGCTGACCTTAAATTCGTCCCTCAGCTGAATCAGCATTAGTGGACCACGACTTCTATCTCCCTTGAGTCGTCCTTATAGTAACGGCAAGACTCTCGGAAAGAACGGAGTGAAATGAGTTCAGACATAATTTTCGAGGAGTTATTTGTGTGTAATTGCCGATTAAGAAGTTTCTTAGTGCTGTGTGTACATTCAAGAAGACAATTTTAATTAATCAACAGTGCTCGTTTTTTAAAGGGAAATATAGGGAAAAATTGTCCCAATTCTGTGTCCAGGCACCTTGTTCTCTTTGGTCGTATTTTTCGTCGGCCTATTTTGTGTCGTCCCTTGTTTATTTATAGACTAGTGCCCTTGCCATGTGTTCAATCAGAAAGAAATTGTTGTCCAGCGCTGATTTCAACGAACGTGTAATTGATCACTTTGCTGGACAAAATGAAAGAAGGATGGACTTCTGCAATATAACTTAAGGCATGTGAGTATTTCATATTTTTTTAAAAATGTGTGAAAAATGTCTAATTGTTGATTTTAAATCATACTGTATTCAAGAAGCAACGCGAACACCGCAATCAAAGTTAACATCTGCAATAGCAAAGCGCGCGCATTCTAGTAGTGTTTGTTGCCTAGTGGAAGTCAGTGACACTCTCCTCCCTCCTCAGGTGTTACAAGTGTCATTGCTACCTAAATCATTGCAAATGTTGTATAGATTTGACAAATGACGCATTATGATTGCAAAACGAACAACAGAAGTGTATTGCGGGCATATCCGCACGAAGAATGTAGACGCTAAAACCTAAAGTTACGTATTTTCGTTTGTATTTGCAAAATATAGCAGCAAATATATTTTTATTCTTCAAGATCATTGATCAGTATAATCGAGAGTCCGGACTAAGCCGATCCGTATGACCGAGAGTCTACTGCATTTAGTATTTATTAATCAAGCTTTATTAGGAAAACTAGGTATTTTTGTTGAAAAAAACGGAACGTATGGCATCACAGAATTTAAATCCTATATTGCCGTAAAAACTTAATAAAATACACGAAATATTAAAAAATTATGACCCCCCGGTGGAGTGCGCCCCCCCTAGCATTTGACTCACGAGCCGCCACTGGGTACACACTTTAAATAATGAACATATGATAGGAAGTATGGTAACATTTTTATATTTTAAATTATAGGGAGTGTGGTAGCTTATTGCTAGTGGGCAGAGAACTTGGCTGCCGATCGAGGAGTCTCGCGCTCAAATCCCGGGCGAAGCCTTCGGAGACACAAAAAAAAAACATTTAAGTGTGCGGTGGCTTAGGGAATGGCCACGGGAAGAAGGATAGGTGGATATTGAGTGTGTGAAATTCGAATGCCTGTGTTCTGAGTGAGCCCTACCCTCACCTATTTAAACCAATCCTCGAATTGAAGTTGAATCACTGAGTGAGAGAATGAACAGTGAAGTAGTTTATTTGTCACTAGAAAAGTTAAAATTGTTGCTCTGAATAGTGGAGAACACCACCAGACTGGGGCGCAGCCAGGAATTAAGGTTGTGGGGGGGGGGTTTAGGTGCAACTAATACCAGGGTGTGTGGAGGTATGGAATACCCACCAGGGTAAGCGGTAGTTGCGAGATTAATAAATTGCGGAATTTTAATATAAACGGTTCAAAATAGTGAGTTTTAGGGCTTTATGAGGGATACTTTTTTAATCCTTACACTATTCTATTAGTAATATCAATCCAATGAAGTAAAATGGGTGAAACTTAAATATTTCTCTGAGCTCTGGGGGGGAGGGGTTTAACCCCCAAAACCCCCTCCTCGCTGCGCCACTGCCACCAGAAGGTTGCTTAACATTATCATTCCGTTTAGAAATCAGTTTTTTCAAATCGCATTACCGAAGCTGACGATAGCCAAAAGTGTGTATATTTCCCTGAAGTCTAACTGCTGAAAAATGGATAGAAGGATAGAAAGGTTATAGTCGGAGGCTGGCTGGGGTGAGGGTAGCAGCTGCTCGTTGAATTGGAAGTCATTAAAGAGTCATGGGATCATCGAGGTTAAATGATTTTAAAGCTGGTGATACCTCCTGCTGATATTTTGAAAAACACGGTAGTGGGTCACGGCTGTGTCATTTCAGTTTTTATAAACGCTTTTCCTTTTTTGGTTGAAACAAGTACTCGATTGATTACATGGAGATTGATGGACTGCCGATCCGTTTCTGACAAATCCGGTATTCGCTGGTATCTACCTTTGTTTTATTTTGGACGACGGATGATTTATGTCTCTTTAGGACATGAAGTCAGCCGGGAAAGTAGTCACCCCGGTTACCCACGATGTTTGTGGGTACAGATAATAACACTGCTTCGCAAAAAAAGCTCAAAAAATGCTTGGCTACAAGTTAGGGTGTTTTTGGCTAATTTTAGGTCGCTGAATCTGAAAATGACCTCCGTTTTTTCCTATCACCCTCCATTTTTACGACCAACCCCTAAAATGGGGAAACCAACTCTGTATCTAGACTTTTAAAAGGACTTTTACCTATATTATCTGCTTCTGGTTAAAAAAAAACTGACGTTTTGAGGCTATCAGGGTCATGAAAAAGACAAACTTGACTGAAGTTGAAAATATTTAGAGGATGAACATCGAAAAAAACATAAAAAAAACATTGAAATAACAATTTTTCTTCGCTATTTTTAGCATATGATATGGTAGCTAATAGAAAAGTTTTTAAGGGGCGAATACGCTGTTCATTCTCCCTTTTGTAAAGGCTTAATATTACATAAAATAAAAGGGGGGAAGGAGGGATATAGGAGGTGGTATAAAGAGCTGCCACAAAAAATATCATCATCACTGGTCAACAATCCTAGGATTGGTTTGACGCAGCTCTCCACTCAGTTCTCCTATCAGCTAATCTTTTCACTCCTACGTATTTCTTCTCTTTCACATCTCTCTTTACTTGTTCCATATATTTTGTTCGAGGTCTTCCTTTTCCATTCTTGCCTTCCACCTGTCCTTCGACGATTGTCTTCATCAGGCCATCATGTCTCAAGATGTGGACTATAAGGTTGTTCCGTCTTCTTATTAAGGTTTTCATGAGGCTTCTCTTCTCTCCTACCCTTCTTAGGACTTCCTCGTTACTAACTCGGTCGATCCATTTGATCTTCATAATTCTTCTGTAGCACCACATTTCGAAGCCCTCTATCCTTTCTTTCTCCGCTGCGATCATTGTCCATGCCTCACCTCCGTATAGGAGCATACTCCAAACGTAAGTTTTTATAAATTGTTTCTTTACATCCATATTTAAGTTTCCCGCTGTAAGCAGGTCTTTCTTTTGATGGAATGCTCTCTTCGCCTGGGCTATTCTGCTGATAATTTCTTTCTTGCTTCTCCCGTCACTAGTTATCTTGCTTCCCAAATAACAGAATTCATCCACTTCTATCAGTTTTTGCTTCCCTATTTTAATGTTGGTCTTGACTTCTTCTCTTCTGCTGCATACTAAGATCTTGGTTTTCTTCGTGCTTATTTTCAGTTGATATCTACTCATTACCCTGCCCATATTAACCAGAATATTTTTCAAATCCTTCTCTGTTTCTGCTATAACGGCTATGTCATCGGCAAATCTTAGCATGCTTATTTTTTCTCCATGGATATTCACTCCCAATGCCTTTTCTTTGATTTCCTTAATGGCTTTTTCAATGTAAACGTTGAAAATTACGGGTGACAATGTACAGCCTTGTCGCACTCCTTTCTTAATTATTGCTTCTTCACAGCTGGGCCCTGATTTTATCACGGCTACTTGGTTTTTGTATAAACTGTGGATGATTCTTCTGTCATTATAAAGAACCCCAATTTCCTTTAGGATTCCAAGCATTGTGCTCCAATCCACGTTATCAAATGCTTTCTCTAAGTCCACAAACGCAACGAATGTTGGCTTGTTCTTTTCCATTCTCTTTTCTATGAGCAGTCTTAGGGCCAATATTGCTTCCCTTGTGCCTTTGTTTTTTCTGAATCCAAATTGGTCCTCATCCAAGTACTCTTCTGCTTTTCGTTCTATTCTTCTATAGATGATCCTTGTCAGTATCTTTGATGCATGTGTAGTAAGGCTTATGGTCCTAAAATCTTCGCACTTCTCCGCTCGTTTCTTCTTAGGAATAGGGATTATAATGTTCCTCTCGAACTCCTTTGGTATCTCACCTGTCGTATACATTTCACTAATGATTTTGTATAGCTGGCTCAACGTCTTCTCTCCTGAATTTTTTATTAGTTCTGCAGGAATGTCATCAATGCCAGACGCTTTATTTATCCTGAGGTCTCTTACAGCCGCATCAAATTCCGATCTTAAAATTGGGGCTCCCATGTCATCGGCATCCACTTCCCTCTCGTTTTCGATAGCATTCGTTCTGAGGCGACTTCCTTTGTACAAATCTTCCAGATATTCCTTCCATCTCTTCCCTTTTTCTTCGTTTTCAATCAATAGTTCTCCGTTTTTGTCCCTAAGGGTATTACATCTTACGCCCCTTTCCTTAAAGTGGTTCCTCACTATCCTATAAGCGGCCTCTACTTTTCCATGTTGAAGATTGTTTTGCACGTCTTCGCAAATGCTTTTCATCCACGTTTCTCTAGCCTTCCGCGCTTTACGACATATTTCGTTCCTTATCCTCTTGTAACGATTCTGTCCTTCCTCTGTTTTCGCAGCCTTGTATTTTCTTCTTTCTTCAATGAGATCTAATACTTCCTGCGTGATCCATGGTTTTTTCATAACGCCTCTTCTTTTACCAAGAACTTCCTCAGCTGCCGCCTGCAGACCACTTCTAATGGTTTTCCAACTCTCTTCCATTGGTTTGTTGGTCGGTTCCTCCCCTATTTTATTTTCTACAGCCTCTTTAAAAGCCAGTTGATGCTGAACCTCCCTCAATTTTTCAACCTGCCATATGTTTTTCACGGCTTTTTTCAACTTTTTAAATTTAAGGTGGCATTTCATCATAACTAGGTTATGGTCACTATCGATATCTGCCCCTGGATAGCTTTTGCAGTCCTTCACCTGGTTCCTGAATCTTTGTTTCACTAGAGTGTAGTCGATTTGGAATCTTCTACGGTCTCCTGGCATCTTCCACGTGTATCTTCTTCGCAGGGGATTTTTGAATAAAGTGTTGGCAACCACTAGCCTGTGCTCCGTGCAGAATTCAAGTAGCCTTTCTCCTCTTTCATTTCGGTTACCCAACCCATATTTCCCAGTTATTATTCCGTCTTGACCTTCACCGACGACAGCGTTTAGATACAAAAATTAAATTTGTTTATATATTACGTACTTGTGAAGTAAGAAAACAATTCAGTTATTTTTTCCATGTAAAAATCCTTAAAGTAGTGTAAAAAATAGTGAATCTGCTGTCTCATTCGCAAATAAAACAGGGATGTTTTGTATAGCCTCCTTGTAATCCTGCAATAATAGCTACAATTTTCAAATCTGCACAAATATACTATTTGTGCATTACGTAAATGATTTTTCCATAGGTCTTTCCAAATTTTCGTAGGTTTTTAAGTTTTTTTTTAATTTTCATCCCCTAAATATTTTCAACCCCAGTCAAGTTTGTCTCTTTCATGACCCTGATAGCCTCAAAACGTGTTTTTTTTTATCAGAAGCAGATAACATTAGTAAAAGTCCCTTGAAAAGCGATAAGTCTAGTTATGGAGTTGGTTTCCCCAATTTAGGGGTTGATCGTAAAAATGGAGGGTGATAGAAAAAAAACGGAGGTCATTTTCCGATTCAGCCATCCACAATTAGTTAGAAACACCCTAAATTGTGGCCGAGCATTTTTTGAACTTTTTTTTGCAGATCAGTGTAATACAACCACTACTCATAAGCTTTCATTGTAATCGTATGCTAGCATCACGCTTCGGTTAGAAGACTACCTCTACATTCCCAAAAAGACATGGTGAAGTAAAATACGGGTGTAAAATCAGTATCGAAGCAGTTAACATGAATAAAGATTCTTGGAATGGTGTTGACGTCTTCCACCCAGCTAGATGAAAATTTGTTTTTTTTAATCCATAATTGTCTTCTGGTGACAATTATATTTCTTTTTCCAGTTTTCGTCTGAAATCTGAATAAATTAAGTGCCCACTGCCGAGTACATTTATACAATATGTGAAATTTACATCATAACTTTATTTTATTTTAATGAGACGTTGGAATATTTCCACTGAAAATATTTCCACACGACGCGTTTCTTTTTTTCATTGACATTAACACCGAAACTCGTCGCGTAAAAGTAAATTCAGTGGAAATTTTGCAAATTGAAATAAATACAATGTTTCACGATTATAAAATTTATTCCGACTTAGATTTCAATGTTACTAGATCATCTTCAAGGTACGAATGGTGTGCAGTTCATTCGATTTATACAAAGGTAAATAGAGCGGAGGAAGTAAGGTGGGAGAGGATATGGGAAAACCTAAAGAAGGATGGGGAAGTGAATAAAGAGGAGAGAGAAAGAGGGGAAGATAATAAATTAAATCGCATCTTGAAGCATTTACGTGGTGGAAGGGCTCCATATTAATAACGAAGAAAACTTTGTTACTTCCACAAAATTCACAGTTTCTATTTTATTACCGGTTTCGGCTATTACACCATTTTCAAATACATGTATTTGTAAATGGAGTAATAGCCGAAATGTAAAGTGTTTTTCATTATTAATATGGGAAGATAATGCTTGAAAAACCAGAGGGCGAGGTGGTGGGGGTCTATAAGAGAGGAGGCACTGGAAATTCAGGTTTGCAATACATTAATGCGATGTCTTTTTTAACCATTATTTTTCACAGCGTCGTACCAAATCTCATACAAGATATAATTTCCAAACCTTACTTTTAAAACTATGCTATTTTTTATCTTTCGTTGAAGTGTTTAACTAAATGTAAGTAAACCAATGTGTTTCCTCTCACTCACTTTGGTTCAGGCCATAAAACTTTGAATTTAAATGTCAAGTAACAATAACACCGTCAATCTTACTTAGCTGAAAAACAAGTCCGTTGGGTCGTGTTTCTCAGTAGAACTTTGAACTCGAGAGTGTCATCGTTTCTTCGACTACTGGGACAAGATTATCAACGTATTCTTTGCTCTCACGGTTGCTGCTGATCTTGATTTGGAATGGCTCTAACATCGGCTGTGTCAAATTATTGAACTTTAACCTTCTACATCTACTGATCTTATTTTTGTTATGGCATGGCATTGTTGTTGCCGCACCGTACTGCGCTGTACTCCAGATCAGACTCATCACAGACCTTTTCTTTTCTCCGCTCCTTCCAAAATAATAACACTACTTCCTATGCATAAACGTCTCCTTTGCTAAAGAAATTCCCTTCCTTTTTTAATATTTGGATGTCAATTTTTATGCGAAAAAATTCGTTGGCTTTCCTCAATACACGAGCATGGTCCACCAGCATATTGAGGGAGTTGATTCACTGTACTGTTCTTTTCATGCCTCTATTAGTTCTTATGTAATGTTATTTGATATTGCCTCCTTGATAATTTTAATGGTAATACTTTTCTTTTAATGTTATTTAAGTTGGCGCACCGCATACATCGCAATTGATATCAGTAATCAGTATTTCCTCAGCTGTCATCGTTATCCCATGTCGTCTTTCTCGTAAATATTCTCAGAAGACTACTAAAAGTACGTTTTAAAGATCTCCAAGTGTGTTAGGCTGGGGAAAGAAGATTCATTCTTCTGTGTTTATTTCTGCCAAACAGATAAATTACAAAAAAAGGGTGGCATAAATTACAAGCTAAAACTCACCCAAAGGCATTAATAATATGTTTTTGTGAGTAGTACTGTTGTTTTTTTAATTATCCTTAGCTATTTGATAATTAATCAACAAGTAAACCCTAAGCTAATTATTTTTAAGCATTGTAATAGTTTGACGGAGGCATACGGATACACTTTAAGAAAATGTAGCAATATAAAAAACATAACGCGAAGTGAACTGATAATGGTTCTAAGGCGGTGAAATCAATCGGGTCGTTACGTTTTCAATGCATGTCGTGGGGACAACGGGATGTCATTTTAATCCAGCCACTGCATGAAAATTTTAAAATTCGTAAACAAGGATTTACGGAAATAAGAACTGATTGATTTCTTGCGATGAGAATATTAAAAATACAAAAATATTTGGAAAACAATGTACAAATAATCAAAAAATATTGCTGCATTCATGCTAAAGTATCACCTGAATGATGCCCTGAAAACCAACCCTTTGGGAGTTCGGGCAAATAATCGGGTGTAATAAAGAGTTACGAGAGTAAAAATTGCTTGAATTCTCGAATGAAACGGTTTGAAATAAAAAAGGAAAAGAATGTATAAATAATTACTTTAAAATATATTGATGTATTGTATCATCTGCATGATATCCTGGAAGCCATCCCTCGGGACTTCGGGAAGATAATAGGGTGAAATTGGCTCAATCCAATACACATGCTGGTCTACATGAATGAAATTGTATTCAATCAAATCGAGTTTTAGTTAACATCGCTATTGGAATAAGCGTAAATTTGTGCCTGACCCATCATCGGCAGTGGAAGGAAATTCTTACACCATGATTTTCTTAGTGATTGGAAAAAATAGCTTTTTCCCCTTCCTCGTACGTATAACTGCTGGATGTCCACGGGAAATTCTCAGCATATAATGGGTGATTGGTCAATTGTAGGTAAGCTGTTAACGAACCGTTTGATTTATGGTACTTTGTGCGCAATTAATGATGTTCGTGGGTGCGTTAGCAATGCAGCTTTGCGGTGGGCGAGGTGCGGCATCATCTGCCCCGCAGGTGCAGGACCTAAAAGGGTCCCTGCATCTCCCACGCCTCTTCCCCCGCTCCTCCTTCGAAGGCGGTGTGGGTTGGGACCAGGTGTGAAGACGTTACTCAAGGGTCCCTTTAGGAATTAAGTGTCCTGTTGAGGGAGATACTCTCGTCTGTCGGGGCGGGGTCTTCCTGGTTGAGGGCACCGCCCCGCGGTGAGTGGGCCAAGTTTTGAGCGAACTCATCGAGTCAATTAGGACATAATGGAGGCGGGCGTCTGCTTTGCTCGAAACACTCGAATGTCTCAAGGTGCTAACGTGTGAGGGAACTGCAATCGGCAGCTGTCCATGAAACTGGAGCGGACGAGGGACTATGGGTACATCAGGGATGAAATTCACCATGAAAAGATTATTTAGATTGTACGGATTTCGAACGCGGATCTCCCACTTCGTACATCCGGGTTCGAATCCAACTTAGAGGGGAAGATGGAATGAAAGGCGGATGCTGATATTTCGTGTAAATCCATTGTTTGGATATGAAGTGAATTACTTTGCACTTCGAGGATCGAGTTGGTGTGGTGGCTTGAGTGTTGGCTTCCCACCCGGCGAGCTCGGGTTCAAATCTCGGCAGTGGCAGAGTATTATCAGAGACTGCCAGATCCCTGCTTGAATGGCTGTGTGGAGGACATTTCAAGTGCAATACTCCGTCCGTCGGATGGGATGTTAAGCCATGGTCTTGGCGCCTTTCGTTAAGAGCAGGCTAATGTCGACGCCGGGTTTCTCTCCACCCTTCCTTCCATACCCTTCCCTCATGGCGCAAATGACCTCAGCTGTCGGTCGCCTCCTCCTAATACCATACCACCATACTTCGCACTTTTCTCCATGATACCATACTTTGCACTTTTCCCCATGTGGGGTGTACAAATCCTTTACAAAAGAGCGGGTTGGAAAGAAATAGGTCAAAAGCTGAACTCGCCCTGCTACATAGGAAGGAAAGATCATGAATTCAAAATTAAGTTAAAAAAAAAAAACAGAAAAGGGGCATTTTGAAAAAGTTCTTCCTACATAGAGGAATAAAGGAGTGGAGCGACCTACCTGAAGTTAGCTTTACGATCTTCCCCTCAAATGCGAACTTTTTAGGAATAAGTGTAGTACATCATTTTTTGGTTAATTACTTGGTGATTTATGAAGGAGAGTTTGAAATTGGGTTATTAGGGTCAACTTTCATTGTTAGTTGTATGATATTAGAATGTTGCCACCAAGCACCCAGACAGCACCGAGAAATTATTTACACGTGTTTTTTTGGTGTAAATGCGGTGTAAAAATAAAACTCGGATA